>NW_026908524.1:639921-959881 GCF_028858725.1 Colius striatus | reverse complement strand
CCACTGAGTATGGGAGCTACAAGAAAGCAGGAAGGCAGACCCCAGCTACAGTAGTAAGTAGGTCCCCATGCAGTCCATCAGCCAGCACGGTGTCACATTTGCAGCTGCTTTCCTGTGGGAGCTATCTTCAATACCACACTTTTTCTGTTCAGCTCCCATTGAATGAAATACATTTTGTCTGTTAAGGTATACCACTGAGTATGGGAGCTACAAGAAAGCATGAAGGCAGACCCCAGCTACAGTAGTAAGTAGGTCCCCATGCAGTCTATCAGCCAGCACGGTGTCACATTTGCAGCTGCTTTCCTGTGGGAGCTATCTTCAATACCACACTTTTTCTCCTCAGCTCCCATTGAAAAAATACATGTATCTGTTAAGTTATGCCACTGAGTATGGGAGCTACAAGAAAGCAGGAAGGCAGACCCCAGATACAGTAGTAAGTAGGTCCCCATGCATTCTATCAGCCACCACAGTGTCACATTTGCAGCTGCTTTCCTGTGGGAGCTATCTTCAATACCACAGTTTTTCTCCTCAGCTCCCATTGAAAAAATACATTTTGTCTATTAAGTTATGACACTGAGTATGGGAGCTACAAGAAAGTAGGAAGGCAGACCCCAGCTACAGTAGTAAGTAGGTCCCCATGCAGTCTATCAGCCAGCACGGTGTCACATTTGCAGCTGCTTTCCTGTGGGAGCTATCTTCAATACCACAGTTTTTATCCTCAGCTCCCTTTGAAAAAATACATGTGTATGTTAAGTTATGCCACTGAGTATGGGAGCTACAAGAAAGCAGGAAGGCAGACCCCAGCTACAGTAGCAAGTAGGTCCCCATGTAGTCTATCAGCCAGCACGGTGTCACATTTGCAGCTGCTTTCCTGTGGGAGCTATCTTCAATACCACACTTTTTCTCCTCAACTCCCATTGAAAAAAAATACATTTTGTCTGTTAAGTTATGCCACTGAGTATGGGAGCTACAAGAAAGCAGGAAGGCAGACCCCAGCTACAGTAGTAAGTAGGTCCCCATGCAGTCTATCAGCCAGCACGGTGTCACATTTGCAGCTGCTTTCCTGTGGGAGCTATCTTCAATACCACAGTTTTTCTCCTCAACTCCCATTGAAAAAAATACATTTTGTCTGTTAAGTTATGCCACTGAGTATGGGAGCTACAAGAAAGCAGGAAGGCAGACCCCAGCTACAGTAGTAAGTAGGTCCCCATGCAGTCTATCAGCCAGCACGGTGTCACATTTGCAGCTGCTTTCCTGTGGGAGCTATCTTCAATACCACACTTTTTCTCCTCAGCTCCCATTGAAAAAATACATGTATCTGTTAAGTTATGCCACTGAGTATAGGAGCTACAAGAAAGTAGGAAGGCAGACCCCAGCTACAGTAGTAAGTAGGTCCCCATGCAGTCTATCAGCCAGCACGGTGTCACATTTGCAGCTGCTTTCCTGTGGGAGCTATCTTCAATACCACACTTTTTATCCTCAGCTCCCATTGAAAAAAATACATTTTGTCTGTTAAGTTATGTCACTGAGTATGGCAGCTACAAGAAAGCAGGAAGGCAGACCCCAGATACAGTAGTAAGTAGGTCCCCATGCATTCTATCAGCCAACACAGTGTCACATTTGCAGCTGCTTTCCTGTGGGAGCTATCTTCAATACCACACTTTTTCTCCTCAACTCCCATTGAAAAAAAATACATTTTGTCTGTTAAGTTATGCCACTGAGTATGGGAGCTACAAGAAAGCAGGAAGGCAGACCCCAGCTACAGTAGTAAGTAGGTCCCCATGCAGTCTATCAGCCAGCACGGTGTCACATTTGCAGCTGCTTTCCTGTGGGAGCTATCTTCAATACCACAGTTTTTCTCCTCAACTCCCATTGAAAAAAATACATTTTGTCTGTTAAGTTATGCCACTGAGTATGGGAGCTACAAGAAAGCAGGAAGGCAGACCCCAGCTACAGTAGTAAGTAGGTCCCCATGCAGTCTATCAGCCAGCACGGTGTCACATTTGCAGCTGCTTTCCTGTGGGAGCTATCTTCAATACCACACTTTTTCTCCTCAGCTCCCATTGAAAAAATACATGTATCTGTTAAGTTATGCCACTGAGTATAGGAGCTACAAGAAAGTAGGAAGGCAGACCCCAGCTACAGTAGTAAGTAGGTCCCCATGCAGTCTATCAGCCAGCACGGTGTCACATTTGCAGCTGCTTTCCTGTGGGAGCTATCTTCAATACCACACTTTTTATCCTCAGCTCCCATTGAAAAAAATACATTTTGTCTGTTAAGTTATGTCACTGAGTATGGCAGCTACAAGAAAGCAGGAAGGCAGACCCCAGATACAGTAGTAAGTAGGTCCCCATGCATTCTATCAGCCAACACAGTGTCACATTTGCAGCTGCTTTCCTGTGGGAGCTATCTTCAATACCACACTTTTTCTCCTCAGCTCCCATTGAAAAAATACATGTGTCTGTTAAGTTATGCCACTGAGTATGGGAGCTACAAGAAAGCAGGAAGGCAGACCCCAGCTACAGTAGTAAGTAGGTCCCCATGCAGTCTATCAGCCAGCACGGTGTCACATTTGCAGCTGCTTTCCTGTGGGAGCTATCTTCAATACCACAGTTTTTCTGTTCAGCTCCCATTGAAAAAATACGTGTGTTTGTTAAGGTATACCACTGAGTATGGGAGCTACAAGAAAGCAGGAAGGCAGACCCCCAGCTACAGTAGTCAGTAGGTCCCCATGCAGTCTATCAGCCAGCACGGTGTCACATTTGCAGCTGCTTTCCTGTGGGAGCTATCTTCAATACCACAGTTTTTCTCCTCAGCTCCCATTGAAAAAAATACATTTTGTCTGTTAAGTTATGCCACTGAGTATGGGAGCTACAAGAAAGCAGGAAGGCAGACCCCAGCTACAGTAGTAAGTAGGTCCCCATGCAGTCTATCAGCCAGCACGGTGTCACATTTGCAGCTGCTTTCCTGTGGGAGCTATCTTCAATACCACAGTTTTTATCCTCAGCTCCCATTGAATGAAATACATTTTGTCTGTTAAGTTATACCGCTGAGTATGGCAGCTACAAGAAAGCAGGAAGGCAGACCCCAGCTACAGTAGTAAGTAGGTCCCCATGCAGTCTATCAGCCAGCACAGTGTCACATTTGCAGCTGCTTTCCTGTGGGAGCTATCTTGAATACCACACTTTTTATCCTCAGCTCCCATTGAAAAAAATACATTTTGTCTGTTAAGTTATGTCACTGAGTATGGCAGCTACAAGAAAGCAGGAAGGCAGACCCCAGCTACAGTAGTAATTAGGTCCCCATGCAGTCTATCAGCCAGCACAGTGTCACATTTGCAGCTGCTTTCCTGTGGGAGCTATCTTCAATACCACACTTTTTCTCCTCAGCTCCCATTGAAAAAAATACATTTTGTCTGTTAAGTTATGCCACTGAGTATGGGAGCTACAAGAAAGCAGGAAGGCAGACCCTGCCGCGAAGATTTCGGCTCTTGGCCTGAAAAACCCAGGCTTGAAGCCTGAAACCCAGGCACGAAGGCCTGAAACCCAGGCACGAAGCCTGAAACCCAGGCACGAAGGCCTGAAACCCAGGCACGAAGCCTGAAACCCAGGCACAAAGGCCTGAAACCCAGGCACGAAGGCCTGAAACCCAGGCACAAAGGCCTGAAACCCAGGCACGAAGCCTGAAACCCAGGCACGCAGGCCGGAAACCCAGGCACGAAGCCTGAAACCCAGGCACGAAGCCTGAAACCCAGACACGAAGGCCTGAAACCCAGGCACAAAAGCCTGAAAAACCCAGGCACAAAGGCCTGAAAAACCCAGGCACGAAGGCCTGAAACCCAGGCACGAAGGCCTGAAACCCAGGCAGAAAAGCCTGAAAAACCCAGGTACGACGCCTACTTCATGCGGCGATCAACCCAGGGTCCGATTCTCAGCTGGGTGGGAAGAAATCAGTCCTACTCAATGTGAGTGATAGCAGAAATCTTCTTCTTCATTGAGAGCAGGCTCTAACTTAGATACACAGCAGCTTCAAAGCTAGCTCAACAACAGCAGCTAATAGATTACATTCTTATGCTCATCCTACTTGCGGTTTCTGCGATAAGCAAGCTCCCTCACATTTTCCCATCTTGTTTTTCCCCCGTAGTTGTTTTCCACCTTGGGCTGTTACCTCGTTAGCTGAAAACAGCCCGACCTTGAAGGAAGAGAAAGCGGCCTGCTGTCTACATGACAGAAACTGCTTTAACCACGACTCTGACTCTGGTCTTGATTGTGCATTAAATTCATATAACTGGAACTCAGATTGCCTTGCCCCATCAGGCCTAACATTATACCCTGGGATCCATGTCCATTCTCCCTTAACCACTCCCAGACAAGACCCCAGCTACAGTAGTAAGTAGGTTCCCATGCAGTCTATCAGCCAGCACGGTGTCACATTTGCAGCTCCGTTCCTGTGGGAGCTATCTTCAATACCACACTTTTTCTGTTCAGCTCTCATTGAATGAAATACATTTTGTCTGTTAAGGTATACCACTGAATATGGGAGCTACAAGAAAGCAGGAAGGCAGACCCCAGCTACAGCAGTAAGTAGGTCCCCATGCAGTCTAGCAGCCAGCACGGTGTCACGTTTGCAGCTGCTTTCCTGTGGGAGCTATCTTTAATACCACACTTTTTATCCTCAGCTCCCATTGAAAAAATACATGTGTATGTTAAGTTATGCCACTGAGTATGGGAGCTACAAGAAAGCAGGAAGGCAGACCCCAGCTACAGTAGTAAGTAGGTCCCCATGCAGTCCATCAGACAGCACGGTGTCACATTTGCAGCTGCTTTCCTGTGGGAGCTATCTTCAATACCACACTTTTTCTGTTCAGCTCCCATTGAATGAAATACATTTTGTCTGTTAAGGTATACCACTGAGTATGGGAGCTACAAGAAAGCAGGAAGGCAGACCCCAGCTACAGTAGTAAGTAGGTCCCCATGCAGTCTATCAGCCAGCACGGTGTCACATTTGCAGCTGCTTTCCTGTGGGAGCTATCTTCAATACCACACTTTTTCTGTTCAGCTCCCATTGAAAAAGTACATTTTGTCTCTTAAGGTATACCACTGAATATGGGAGCTACAAGAAAGCAGGAAGGCAGACCCCAGCTACAGTAGTAAGTAGGTCCCCATGCAGTCTATCAGCCAGCACAGTGTCACATTTGCAGGTGCTTTCCTGTGGGAGCTATCTTCAATACCACAGTTTTTCTCCTCAGCTCCCATTGAAAAAATACATGTATCTGTTAAGTTATGCCACTGAGTATGGGAGCTACAAGAAAGCAGGAAGGCAGACCCCAGCTACAGTAGCAAGTAGGTCCCCATGTAGTCTATCAGCCAGCACGGTGTCACATTTGCAGCTGCTTTCCTGTGGGAGCTATCTTCAATACCACAGTTTTTATCCTTAGCTCCCTTTGAAAAAAATACATTTTGTCTGTTAAGTTACGCCACTGAGTATGGGAGCTACAAGAAAGCAGGAAGGCAGACCCCAGCTACAGTAGTAAGTAGGTCCCCATGCAGTCTATCAGCCAGCACGGTGTCACATTTGCAGCTGCTTTCCTGTGGGAGCTATCTTCAATACCACACTTTTTCTCCTCAGCTCCCATTGAAAAAATACATGTATCTGTTAAGTTATGCCACTGAGTATGGGAGCTACAAGAAAGCAGGAAGGCAGACCCCAGATACAGTAGCAAGTAGGTCCCCATGTAGTCTATCAGCCAGCACGGTGTCACATTTGCAGCTGCTTTCCTGTGGGAGCTATCTTCAATACCACACTTTTTATCCTCAGCTCCCATTGAAAAAAATACATTTTGTCTGTTAAGTTATGCCACTGAGTATGGGAGCTACAAGAAAGCAGGAAGGCAGACCCCAGCTACAGTAGTAAGTAGGTCCCCATGCAGTCTATCAGCCAGCACAGTGTCACATTTGCAGCTGCTTTCCTGTGGGAGCTATCTTCAATACCACACTTTTTCTCCTCAGCTCCCATTGAAAAAAATACATTTTGTCTGTTAAGTTATGCCACTGAGTATGGGAGCTACAAGAAAGCAGGAAGGCAGACCCTGCCGTGAAGATTTCGGCTCTTGGCCTGAAAAACCCAGGCTTGAAGCCTGAAACCCAGGCACGAAGGCCTGAAACCCAGGCACGAAGCCTGAAACCCAGGCACGAAGGCCTGAAACCCAGGCACGAAGCCTGAAACCCAGGCACAAAGGCCTGAAACCCAGGCACGAAGCCTGAAACCCAGGCACGCAGGCCGGAAACCCAGGCACGAAGCCTGAAACCCAGGCACAAAGCCTGAAACCCAGACACGAAGGCCTGAAACCCAGGCACAAAAGCCTGGAAAACCCAGGCACAAAGGCCTGAAAAACCCAGGCACGAAGGCCTGAAACCCAGGCACGAAGGCCTGAAACCCAGGCACAAAAGCCTGAAAAACCCAGGTACGACGCCTACTTCATGCGGCGATCAACCCAGGGTCCGATTCTCAGCTGGGTGGGAAGAAATCAGTCCTACTCAATGTGAGTGATAGCAGAAATCTTCTTCTTCATTGAGAGCAGGCTCTAACTTAGATACACAGCAGCTTCAAAGCTAGCTCAACAACAGCAGCTAATAGATTACATTCTTATGCTCATCCTACTTGCGGTTTCTGCGATAAGCAAGCTCCCTCACATTTTCCCATCTTGTTTTTCCCCCGTAGTTGTTTTCCACCTTGGGCTGTTACCTCGTTAGCTGAAAACAGCCCGACCTTGAAGGAAGAGAAAGCGGCCTGCTGTCTACATGACAGAAACTGCTTTAACCACGGCTCTGACTCTGGTCTTGATTGTGCATTAAATTCATGTAACTGGAACTCAGATTGCCTTGCCCCATCAGGCCTAACATTATACCCTGGGATCCATGTCCATTCTCCCTTAACCACTCCTCGACAAGACCCCAGCTACAGTAGTAAGTAGGTCCCCATGCAGTCTATCAGTCAGCACGGTGTCACATTTGCAGCTGCTTTCCTGTGGGAGCTATCTTCAATACCACACTTTTTCTGTTCAGCTCTCATTGAATGAAATACATTTTGTCTGTTAAGGTATACCACTGAATATGGGAGCTACAAGAAAGCAGGAAGGCAGACCCCAGCTACAGCAGTAAGTAGGTCCCCATGCAGTCTAGCAGCCACCACGGTGTCACGTTTGCAGCTGCTTTCCTGTGGGAGCTATCTTTAATACCACAGTTTTTCTCCTCAGCTCCCATTGAAAAAATACATTTTGTCTGTTAAGTTATGCCACTGAGTATGGGAGCTACAAGAAAGTAGGAAGGCAGACCCCAACTACAGTAGTAAGTAGGTCCCCATGCAGTCTATCAGCCAGCACGGTGTCACATTTTCAGCTGCTTTCCTGTGGGAGCTATCTTCAATACCACACTTTTTATCCTCAGCTCCCATTGAAAAAATACATGTGTATGTTAAGTTATGCCACTGAGTATGGGAGCTACAAGAAAGCAGGAAGGCAGACCCCAGCTACAGTAGTAAGTAGGTCCCCATGCAGTCCATCAGACAGTACGGTGTCACCTTTGCAGCTGCTTTCCTGTGGGAGCTATCTTCAATACCACACTTTTTCTGTTCAGCTCCCATTGAATGAAATACATTTTGTCTGTTAAGGTATACCACTGAGTATGGGAGCTACAAGAAAGCAGGAAGGCAGACCCCAGCTACAGTAGTAAGTAGGTCCCCATGCAGTCTATCAGCCAGCACGGTGTCACATTTGCAGCTGCTTTCCTGTGGGAGCTATCTTCAATACCACACTTTTTCTCCTCAGGTCCCATTGAAAAAATACATGTATCTGTTAAGTTATGCCACTGAGTATGGGAGCTACAAGAAAGCAGGAAGGCAGACCCCAGATACAGTAGTAAGTAGGTCCCCATGCATTCTATCAGCCAACACAGTGTCACATTTGCAGCTGCTTTCCTGTGGGAGCTATCTTCAATACCACAGTTTTTCTCCTCAGCTCCCATTGAAAAAATACATTTTGTCTATTAAGTTATGACACTGAGTATGGGAGCTACAAGAAAGTAGAAAGGCAGACCCCAGCTACAGTAGTAAGTAGGTCCCCATGCAGTCTATCAGCCAGCACGGTGTCACATTTGCAGCTGCTTTCCTGTGGGAGCTATCTTCAATACCACACTTTTTCTCCTCAGCTCCCATTGAAAAAATACATGTGTCTGTTAAGTTATGCCACTGAGTATGTGAGCTACAAGAAAGCAGGAAGGCAGACCCCAGCTACAGTAGTAAGTAGGTCCCCATGCAGTCTATCAGCCAGCACGGTGTCACATTTGCAGCTGCTTTCCTGTGGGAGCTATCTTCAATACCACAGTTTTTATCCTCAGCTCCCTTTGAAAAAATACATGTGTATGTTAAGTTATGCCACTGAGTATGGGAGCTACAAGAAAGCAGGAAGGCAGACCCCAGATACAGTAGCAAGTAGGTCCCCATGTAGTCTATCAGCCAGCACGGTGTCACATTTGCAGCTGCTTTCCTGTGGGAGCTATCTTCAATACCACACTTTTTATCCTCAGCTCCCATTGAAAAAAATACATTTTGTCTGTTAAGTTATGCCACTGAGTATGGGAGCTACAAGAAAGCAGGAAGGCAGACCCCAGCTACAGTAGTAAGTAGGTCCCCATGCAGTCTATCAGCCAGCACAGTGTCACATTTGCAGCTGCTTTCCTGTGGGAGCTATCTTCAATACCACACTTTTTCTCCTCAGCTCCCATTGAAAAAAATACATTTTGTCTGTTAAGTTATGCCACTGAGTATGGGAGCTACAAGAAAGCAGGAAGGCAGACCCTGCCGCGAAGATTTCGGCTCTTGGCCTGAAAAACCCAGGCTTGAAGCCTGAAACCCAGGCACGAAGGCCTGAAACCCAGGCACGAAGCCTGAAACCCAGGCACGAAGGCCTGAAACCCAGGCACGAAGCCTGAAACCCAGGCACAAAGGCCTGAAACCCAGGCACGAAGCCTGAAACCCAGGCACGCAGGCCGGAAACCCAGGCACGAAGCCTGAAACCCAGGCACAAAGCCTGAAACCCAGACACGAAGGCCTGAAACCCAGGCACAAAAGCCTGGAAAACCCAGGCACAAAGGCCTGAAAAACCCAGGCACGAAGGCCTGAAACCCAGGCACGAAGGCCTGAAACCCAGGCACAAAAGCCTGAAAAACCCAGGTACGACGCCTACTTCATGCGGCGATCAACCCAGGGTCCGATTCTCAGCTGGGTGGGAAGAAATCAGTCCTACTCAATGTGAGTGATAGCAGAAATCTTCTTCTTCATTGAGAGCAGGCTCTAACTTAGATACACAGCAGCTTCAAAGCTAGCTCAACAACAGCAGCTAATAGATTACATTCTTATGCTCATCCTACTTGCGGTTTCTGCGATAAGCAAGCTCCCTCACATTTTCCCATCTTGTTTTTCCCCCGTAGTTGTTTTCCACCTTGGGCTGTTACCTCGTTAGCTGAAAACAGCCCGACCTTGAAGGAAGAGAAAGCGGCCTGCTGTCTACATGACAGAAACTGCTTTAACCACGGCTCTGACTCTGGTCTTGATTGTGCATTAAATTCATGTAACTGGAACTCAGATTGCCTTGCCCCATCAGGCCTAACATTATACCCTGGGATCCATGTCCATTCTCCCTTAACCACTCCTCGACAAGACCCCAGCTACAGTAGTAAGTAGGTCCCCATGCAGTCTATCAGTCAGCACGGTGTCACATTTGCAGCTGCTTTCCTGTGGGAGCTATCTTCAATACCACACTTTTTCTGTTCAGCTCTCATTGAATGAAATACATTTTGTCTGTTAAGGTATACCACTGAATATGGGAGCTACAAGAAAGCAGGAAGGCAGACCCCAGCTACAGCAGTAAGTAGGTCCCCATGCAGTCTAGCAGCCACCACGGTGTCACGTTTGCAGCTGCTTTCCTGTGGGAGCTATCTTTAATACCACAGTTTTTCTCCTCAGCTCCCATTGAAAAAATACATTTTGTCTGTTAAGTTATGCCACTGAGTATGGGAGCTACAAGAAAGTAGGAAGGCAGACCCCAACTACAGTAGTAAGTAGGTCCCCATGCAGTCTATCAGCCAGCACGGTGTCACATTTTCAGCTGCTTTCCTGTGGGAGCTATCTTCAATACCACACTTTTTATCCTCAGCTCCCATTGAAAAAATACATGTGTATGTTAAGTTATGCCACTGAGTATGGGAGCTACAAGAAAGCAGGAAGGCAGACCCCAGCTACAGTAGTAAGTAGGTCCCCATGCAGTCCATCAGACAGTACGGTGTCACCTTTGCAGCTGCTTTCCTGTGGGAGCTATCTTCAATACCACACTTTTTCTGTTCAGCTCCCATTGAATGAAATACATTTTGTCTGTTAAGGTATACCACTGAGTATGGGAGCTACAAGAAAGCAGGAAGGCAGACCCCAGCTACAGTAGTAAGTAGGTCCCCATGCAGTCTATCAGCCAGCACGGTGTCACATTTGCAGCTGCTTTCCTCTGGGAGCTATCTTCAATACCACAGTTTTTCTCCTCAGGTCCCATTGAAAAAATACATGTATCTGTTAAGTTATGCCACTGAGTATGGGAGCTACAAGAAAGCAGGAAGGCAGACCCCAGATACAGTAGTAAGTAGGTCCCCATGCATTCTATCAGCCAACACAGTGTCACATTTGCAGCTGCTTTCCTGTGGGAGCTATCTTCAATACCACAGTTTTTCTCCTCAGCTCCCATTGAAAAAATACATTTTGTCTATTAAGTTATGACACTGAGTATGGGAGCTACAAGAAAGTAGGAAGGCAGACCCCAGCTACAGTAGTAAGTAGGTCCCCATGCAGTCTATCAGCCAGCACGGTGTCACATTTGCAGCTGCTTTCCTGTGGGAGCTATCTTCAATACCACACTTTTTCTCCTCAGCTCCCATTGAAAAAATACATGTGTCTGTTAAGTTATGCCACTGAGTATGTGAGCTACAAGAAAGCAGGAAGGCAGACCCCAGCTACAGTAGTAAGTAGGTCCCCATGCAGTCTATCAGCCAGCACGGTGTCACATTTGCAGCTGCTTTCCTGTGGGAGCTATCTTCAATACCACAGTTTTTATCCTCAGCTCCCTTTGAAAAAATACATGTGTATGTTAAGTTATGCCACTGAGTATGGGAGCTACAAGAAAGCAGGAAGGCAGACCCCAGCTACAGTAGCAAGTAGGTCCCCATGTAGTCTATCAGCCAGCACGGTGTCACATTTGCAGCTGCTTTCCTGTGGGAGCTATCTTCAATACCACAGTTTTTCTCCTCAACTCCCATTGAAAAAAATACATTTTGTCTGTTAAGTTATGCCACTGAGTATGGGAGCTACAAGAAAGCAGGAAGGCAGACCCCAGCTACAGTAGTAAGTAGGTCCCCATGCAGTCTATCAGCCAGCACGGTGTCACATTTGCAGCTGCTTTCCTGTGGGAGCTATCTTCAATACCACACTTTTTCTCCTCAGCTCCCATTGAAAAAATACATGTATCTGTTAAGTTATGCCACTGAGTATGGGAGCTACAAGAAAGCAGGAAGGCAGACCCCAGATACAGTAGTAAGTAGGTCCCCATGCATTCTATCAGCCAACACAGTGTCACATTTGCAGCTGCTTTCCTGTGGGAGCTATCTTCAATACCACAGTTTTTCTGTTCAGCTCCCATTGAATGAAATACATTTTGTCTGTTAAGTTATGCCACTGAGTATAGGAGCTACAAGAAAGTAGGAAGGCAGACCCCAGCTACAGTAGTAAGTAGGTCCCCATGCAGTCTATCAGCCAGCACGGTGTCACATTTGCAGCTGCTTTCCTGTGGGAACTATCTTCAATACCACACTTTTTCTCCTCAGCTCCCATTGAAAAAATACATGTGTCTGTTAAGTTATGCCACTGAGTATGGGAGCTACAAGAAAGCAGGAAGGCAGACCCCAGCTACAGTAGTCAGTAGGTCTCCATGCAGTCTATCAGCCAGCACGGTGTCACATTTGCAGCTGCTTTCCTGTGGGAGCTATCTTCAATACCACAGTTTTTATCCTCAGCTCCCTTGGAAAAAATACATGTGTATGTTAAGTTATGCCACTGAGTATGGGAGCTACAAGAAAGCAGGAAGGCAGACCCCAGCTACAGTAGCAAGTAGGTCCCCATGTAGTCTATCAGCCAGCACGGTGTCACATTTGCAGCTGCTTTCCTGTGGGAGCTATCTTCAATACCACAGTTTTTCTCCTCAGCTCCCATTGAAAAAAATACATTTTGTCTGTTAAGTTATGCCACTGAGTATGGGAGCTACAAGAAAGCAGGAAGGCAGACCCCAGCTACAGTAGTAAGTAGGTCCCCATGCAGTCTATCAGCCAGCACAGTGTCACATTTGCAGCTGCTTTCCTGTGGGAGCTATCTTCAATACCACACTTTTTCTCCTCAGCTCCCATTGAATGAAATACATTTTGTCTGTTACGTTATACCGCTATGGCAGCTACAAGAAAGCAGGAAGGCAGACCCCAGCTACATTAGTAAGTAGATCCCCATGCAGTCTATCAGCCAGCACAGTGTCACATTTGCAGCTGCTTTCCTGTGGGAGCTATATTCAATACCACACTTTTTATCCTCAGCTCCCTTTGAAAAAAATACATTTTGTCTGTTAAGTTATGTCACTGAGTATGGCAGCTATAAGAAAGCAGGAAGGCAGACCCCAGCTACAGTAGTAAGTAGGTCCCCATGTAGTCTATCAGCCAGCACAGTGTCACATTTGCAGCTGCTTTCCTGTGGGAGCTATCTTCAATACCACACTTTTTCTCCTCAGCTCCCATTGAAAAAAATACATTTTGTCTGTTAAGTTATGCCACTGAGTATGGGAGCTACA
This sequence comes from Colius striatus, assembly GCF_028858725.1. Classification (NCBI taxonomy): domain Eukaryota; kingdom Metazoa; phylum Chordata; class Aves; order Coliiformes; family Coliidae; genus Colius; species Colius striatus. The sequence continues at coordinate 946,956 of NW_026908524.1, read as the reverse complement.
AGAAAGCAGGAAGGCAGACCCTGCCGCGAAGATTTCGGCTCTTGGCCTGAAAAACCCAGGCTTGAAGCCTGAAACCCAGGCACGAAGGCCTGAAACCCAGGCACGAAGCCTGAAACCCAGGCACGAAGGTCTGAAACCCAGGCACGAAGCCTGAAACCCAGGCACGAAGCCTGAAACCCAGGCACGAAGCCCTGAAACCCAGGCACGAAGGCCTGAAACCCAGGCACGAAGCCTGAAACCCAGGCACGAAGCCTGAAACCCAGACACGAAGGCCTGAAACCCAGGCACAAAAGCCTGAAAAACCCAGGCACAAAGGCCTGAAAAACCCAGGCACGAAGGCCTGAAACCCAGGCACAAAAGCCTGAAAAACCCAGGCACGACGCCTACTTCATACGGCGATCAACCCAGGGTCCGATTCTCAGCTGGGTGGGAAGAAATCAGTCCTACTCAATGTGAGTGATAGCAGAAATCTTCTTCTTCATTGAGAGCAGGCTCTAACTTAGATACACAGCAGCTTCAAAGCTAGCTCAACAACAGCAGCTAATAGATTACATTCTTATGCTCATCCTACTTGTGGTTTCTGCGATAAGCAAGCTCCCTCACATTTTCCCATCTTGTTTTTCCCCCGTAGTTGTTTTCCACCTTGGGCTGTTACCTCGTTAGCTGAAAACAGCCCGACCTTGAAGGAAGAGAAAGCGGCCTGCTGTCTACATGACAGAAAGTGCTTTAACCATGGCTCTGACTCTGGTCTTGGTTGTGCATTAAATTCATATAACTGGAACTCAGATTGCCTTGCCCCATCAGGCCTAACATTATACCCTGGGATCCATGTCCATTCTCCCTTAACCACTCCTCGACAAGACCCCAGCTACAGTAATAAGTAGGTCCCCATGCAGTCTATCAGCCAGCACAGTGTCACATTTGCAGCTGCTTTCCTGTGGGAGCTATCTTCAATACCACACTTTTTCTGTTCAGCTCCCATTGAATAAAATACATTTTGTCTGTTAAATTATACCACTGAATATGGGAGCTACAAGAAAGCAGGAAGGCAGACCCCAGCTACAGTAGTAAGTAGGTCCCCATGCAGTCTATCAGCCAGCACGGTGTCACATTTGCAGCTGCTTTCCTGTGGGAGCTATCTTCAATACCACACTTTTTCTGTTCAGCTCCCATTGAATAAAATACATTTTGTCTGTTAAATTATACCGCTGAGTATGGGAGCTACAAGAAAGCAGGAAGGCAGACCCCAGCTACGGTAGTAAGTAGGTCCCCATGCAGTCTATCAGCCAGCACGGTGTCACATTTGCAGCTGCTTTCCTGTGGGAGCTATCTTCAATACCACAGTTTTTATCGTCAGCTCCCTTTGACAAAATCCATATGTATGTTAAGTTATGCCACTGAGTATGGGAGCTACAAGAAAGCAGGAAGGCAGACCCCAGCTACAGTAGCAAGTAGGTCCCCATGCAGTCTATCAGCCAGCACGGTGTCACATTTGCAGCTGCTTTCCTGTGGGAGCTATCTTCAATCCCACACTTTTTCTGTTCAGCTCCCATTGAATGAAATACATTTTGTCTGTTAAGGTATACCACTGAGTATGGGAGCTACAAGAAAGCAGGAAGGCAGACCCCAGCTACAGTAGTAAGTAGGTCCCCATGCAGTCTATCAGCCAGCACGGTGTCACATTTGCAGCTGCTTTCCTGTGGGAGCTATCTTCAATACCACACTTTTTCTGTTCAGCTCCCATTGAAAAAGTACATTTTGTCTCTTAAGGTATACCACTGAATATGGGAGCTACAAGAAAGCAGGAAGGCAGACCCCAGCTACAGTAGTAAGTAGGTCCCCATGCAGTCTATCAGCCAGCACAGTGTCACATTTGCAGGTGCTTTCCTGTGGGAGCTATCTTCAATACCACAGTTTTTCTCCTCAGCTCCCATTGAAAAAATACATTTTGTCTGTTAAGTTATGCCACTGAGTATGGGAGCTACAAGAAAGTAGAAAGGCAGACCCCAGCTACAGTAGTAAGTAGGTCCCCATGCAGTCTATCAGCCAGCACGGTGTCACATTTGCAGCTGCTTTCCTGTGGGAGCTATCTTCAATACCACACTTTTTCTCCTCAGCTCCCATTGAAAAAATACATGTGTCTGTTAAATTATGCCACTGAGTATGGCAGCTACAAGAAAGCAGGAAGGCAGACCCCAGCTACAGTAGTAAGTAGGTCCCCATGCAGTCTATCAGCCAACACGGTGTCACATTTGCAGCTGCTTTCCTGTGGGAGCTATCTTCAATACCACACTTTTTCTGTTCAGCTCCCATTGAAAAAATACGTGTATTTGTTAAGGTATACCACTGAGTATGGGAGCTACAAGAAAGCAGGAAGGCAGACCCCAGCTACAATAGTAAGTAGGTCTCCATGCAGTCTATCAGCCAGCACGGTGTCACATTTGCAGCTGCTTTCCTGTGGGAGCTATCTTCAATACCACACTTTTTATCCTCAGCTCCCATTCAATAAAATACATGTGTCTGTTAAGGTATACCGCTGAGTATGGCAGCTACAAGAAAGCAGGAAGGCAGACCCCAACTACAGTAGTAAGTAGGTCCCCATGCAGTCTATCAGCCAGCACGGTGTCACATTTGCAGCTGCTTTCCTGTGGGAGCTATCTTCAATACCACACTTTTTCTCCTCAGCTCCCATTGAAAAAAATACATTTTGTCTGTTAAGTTATGCCACTGAGTATGGGAGCTACAAGAAAGCAGGAAGGCAGACCCCAGCTACAGTAGTAAGTAGGTCCCCATGCAGTCTATCAGCCAGCACAGTGTCACATTTGCAGCTGCTTTCCTGTGGGAGCTATCTTCAATACCACACTTTTTCTACTCAGCTCCCATTGAAAAAAGACAAGTGTCTTTTAAGGTATACCACTGAGAATGGGACCTACAAGAAAGCAGGACGGCAGACCCCAGCTATAGTAGTAAGTAGGTCTCCATGTAGTCTATCAGCCAGCACGGTGTCACATTTGCAGCTGCTTTCCTGTGGGAGCTATCTTCAATACCACAGTTTTTATCGTCAGCTCCCTTTGACAAAATCCATATGTATGTTAAGTTATGCCACTCAGTATGGGAGCTACAAGAAAGCAGGAAGGCAGACCCCAGCTACAGTAGCAAGTAGGTCCCCATGCAGTCTATCAGCCAGCACGGTGTCACATTTGCAGCTGCTTTCCTGTGGGAGCTATCTTCAATCCCACACTTTTTCTGTTCAGCTCCCATTGAATGAAATACATTTTGTCTGTTAAGGTATACCACTGAGTATGGGAGCTACAAGAAAGCAGGAAGGCAGACCCCAGCTACAGTAGTAAGTAGGTCCCCATGCAGTCTATCAGCCAGCACGGTGTCACATTTGCAGCTGCTTTCCTGTGGGAGCTATCTTCAATACCACACTTTTTCTGTTCAGCTCCCATTGAAAAAGTACATTTTGTCTCTTAAGGTATACCACTGAATATGGGAGCTACAAGAAAGCAGGAAGGCAGACCCCAGCTACAGTAGTAAGTAGGTCCCCATGCAGTCTATCAGCCAGCACAGTGTCACATTTGCAGGTGCTTTCCTGTGGGAGCTATCTTCAATACCACAGTTTTTCTCCTCAGCTCCCATTGAAAAAATACATTTTGTCTGTTAAGTTATGCCACTGAGTATGGGAGCTACAAGAAAGTAGAAAGGCAGACCCCAGCTACAGTAGTAAGTAGGTCCCCATGCAGTCTATCAGCCAGCACGGTGTCACATTTGCAGCTGCTTTCCTGTGGGAGCTATCTTCAATACCACACTTTTTCTCCTCAGCTCCCATTGAAAAAATACATGTGTCTGTTAAATTATGCCACTGAGTATGGCAGCTACAAGAAAGCAGGAAGGCAGACCCCAGCTACAGTAGTAAGTAGGTCCCCATGCAGTCTATCAGCCAACACGGTGTCACATTTGCAGCTGCTTTCCTGTGGGAGCTATCTTCAATACCACACTTTTTCTGTTCAGCTCCCATTGAAAAAATACGTGTATTTGTTAAGGTATACCACTGAGTATGGGAGCTACAAGAAAGCAGGAAGGCAGACCCCAGCTACAACAGTAAGTAGGTCTCCATGCAGTCTATCAGCCAGCACGGTGTCACATTTGCAGCTGCTTTCCTGTGGGAGCTATCTTCAATACCACACTTTTTATCCTCAGCTCCCATTCAATAAAATACATGTGTCTGTTAAGGTATACCGCTGAGTATGGCAGCTACAAGAAAGCAGGAAGGCAGACCCCAACTACAGTAGTAAGTAGGTCCCCATGCAGTCTATCAGCCAGCACGGTGTCACATTTGCAGCTGCTTTCCTGTGGGAGCTATCTTCAATACCACACTTTTTCTCCTCAGCTCCCATTGAAAAAAATACATTTTGTCTGTTAAGTTATGCCACTGAGTATGGGAGCTACAAGAAAGCAGGAAGGCAGACCCCAGCTACAGTAGTAAGTAGGTCCCCATGCAGTCTATCAGCCAGCACAGTGTCACATTTGCAGCTGCTTTCCTGTGGGAGCTATCTTCAATACCACACTTTTTCTACTCAGCTCCCATTGAAAAAAGACAAGTGTCTTTTAAGGTATACCACTGAGAATGGGACCTACAAGAAAGCAGGACGGCAGACCTCAGCTATAGTAGTAAGTAGGTCTCCATGTAGTCTATCAGCCAGCACGGTGTCACATTTGCAGCTGCTTTCCTGTGGGGGCTATCTTCAATACCACAGTTTTTATCCTCAGCTCCCATTGAAAAAATACATGTGTATGTTAAGTTATGCCACTGAGTATGGGAGCTACAAGAAAGCAGGAAGGCAGACCCTGCCGCGAAGTTTTTGGCTCTTGGCCTGAAAAACCCAGGCTTGAAGCCTGAAACCCAGGCACGAAGCCTGAAACCCAGGCACGAAGGCTGGAAACCCAGGCACGAAGGCCGGAAACCCAGGCACGAAGCCTGAAACTTAGGCAGAAAGGCCTGAAACCCAGGCACGAAGCCTGAAACCCAGGCACGAAGTCTGAAACCCAGGCACGAATTTCTGAAACCCAGGCACGAAGCCTGAAACCCAGGCACAAAGGCCTGAAAAACCCAGGCACGAAGGCCTGAAACCCAGGCACAAAAACCTGAAAAACCCAGGCACGAAGGCCTGAAACCCAGGCACAAAAGCCTGAAAAACCCAGGCACGAAGCCTACTTCATGCGGCGATCAACCCAGGGTCCCATTCTCAGCTGGGTGGGAAGAAATCAGTCCTACTCAATGTGAGTGATAGCAGAAATCTTCTTCTTCATTGAGAGCAGGCTCTAACTTATATACACAGCAGCTTCAAAGCTAGCTCAGCAACAGCAGCTAATAGATTACATTCTTACGCTCATCCTACTTGCGGTTTCTGCGATAAGGAAGCTCCCTCACATTTTCCCATCTTGTTTTTCCCCCGTAGTTGTTTTCCACCTTGGGCTGTTACCTCGTTAGCTGAAAACAGCCCGACCTTGAAGGAAGAGAAAGTGGCCTGCTGTCTACATGACAGAAACTGCTTTAACCGTGGCTCTGACTCTGGTCTCGATTGTGCATTAAATTCATATAACTGGAACTCAGATTGCCTTGCCCCATCGGGCCTAACATTATACCCTGGGATCCATGTCCATTCTCCCTTAACCACTCCTCGACAAGACCCCAGCTACAGTAGTAAGTAGGTTCCCATGCAGTCTATCAGCCAGCACGGTGTCACATTTGCAGCTGCTTTCCTGTGGGAGCTATCTTCAATACCACAGTTTTTATCTTCAGCTCCCTTTGACAAAATACATGCGTATGTTAACTTATGCCACTCAGTATGGGAGCTACAAGAAAGCAGGAAGGCAGACCCCAGCTACAGTAGTAAGTAGGTCCCCATGCAGTCTATCAGCCAGCACGGTGTCACATTTGCAGCTGCTTTCCTGTGGGAGCTATCTTCAATACCACACTTTTTCTCCTCAGCTCCCATTGAAAAAAATACATTTTGTCTGTTAAGTTACGCCACTGAGTATGGGAGCTACAAGAAAGCAGGAAGGCAGACCCCAGCTACAGTAGTAAGTAGGTCCCCATGCAGTCTATCAGCCAGCACGGTGTCACATTTGCAGCTGCTTTCCTGTGGGAGCTATCTTCAATACCACACTTTTTCTGTTCAGCTCCCATTGAAAAAATACGTGTATTTGTTAAGGTATACCACTGAGTATGGGAGCTACAAGAAAGCAGGAAGGCAGACCCCAGCTACAATAGTAAGTAGGTCTCCATGCAGTCTATCAGCCAGCACGGTGTCACATTTGCAGCTGCTTTCCTGTGGGAGCTATCTTCAATACCACACTTTTTATCCTCAGCTCCCATTCAATAAAATACATGTGTCTGTTAAGGTATACCGCTGAGTATGGCAGCTACAAGAAAGCAGGAAGGCAGACCCCAACTACAGTAGTAAGTAGGTCCCCATGCAGTCTATCAGCCAGCACGGTGTCACATTTGCAGCTGCTTTCCTGTGGGAGCTATCTTCAATACCACACTTTTTCTCCTCAGCTCCCATTGAAAAAAATACATTTTGTCTGTTAAGTTATGCCACTGAGTATGGGAGCTACAAGAAAGCAGGAAGGCAGACCCCAGCTACAGTAGTAAGTAGGTCCCCATGCAGTCTATCAGCCAGCACAGTGTCACATTTGCAGCTGCTTTCCTGTGGGAGCTATCTTCAATACCACACTTTTTCTACTCAGCTCCCATTGAAAAAAGACAAGTGTCTTTTAAGGTATACCACTGAGAATGGGACCTACAAGAAAGCAGGACGGCAGACCCCAGCTATAGTAGTAAGTAGGTCTCCATGTAGTCTATCAGCCAGCACGGTGTCACATTTGCAGCTGCTTTCCTGTGGGAGCTATCTTCAATACCACAGTTTTTATCGTCAGCTCCCTTTGACAAAATCCATATGTATGTTAAGTTATGCCACTCAGTATGGGAGCTACAAGAAAGCAGGAAGGCAGACCCCAGCTACAGTAGCAAGTAGGTCCCCATGCAGTCTATCAGCCAGCACGGTGTCACATTTGCAGCTGCTTTCCTGTGGGAGCTATCTTCAATCCCACACTTTTTCTGTTCAGCTCCCATTGAATGAAATACATTTTGTCTGTTAAGGTATACCACTGAGTATGGGAGCTACAAGAAAGCAGGAAGGCAGACCCCAGCTACAGTAGTAAGTAGGTCCCCATGCAGTCTATCAGCCAGCACGGTGTCACATTTGCAGCTGCTTTCCTGTGGGAGCTATCTTCAATACCACACTTTTTCTGTTCAGCTCCCATTGAAAAAGTACATTTTGTCTCTTAAGGTATACCACTGAATATGGGAGCTACAAGAAAGCAGGAAGGCAGACCCCAGCTACAGTAGTAAGTAGGTCCCCATGCAGTCTATCAGCCAGCACAGTGTCACATTTGCAGGTGCTTTCCTGTGGGAGCTATCTTCAATACCACAGTTTTTCTCCTCAGCTCCCATTGAAAAAATACATTTTGTCTGTTAAGTTATGCCACTGAGTATGGGAGCTACAAGAAAGTAGAAAGGCAGACCCCAGCTACAGTAGTAAGTAGGTCCCCATGCAGTCTATCAGCCAGCACGGTGTCACATTTGCAGCTGCTTTCCTGTGGGAGCTATCTTCAATACCACACTTTTTCTCCTCAGCTCCCATTGAAAAAATACATGTGTCTGTTAAATTATGCCACTGAGTATGGCAGCTACAAGAAAGCAGGAAGGCAGACCCCAGCTACAGTAGTAAGTAGGTCCCCATGCAGTCTATCAGCCAACACGGTGTCACATTTGCAGCTGCTTTCCTGTGGGAGCTATCTTCAATACCACACTTTTTCTGTTCAGCTCCCATTGAAAAAATACGTGTATTTGTTAAGGTATACCACTGAGTATGGGAGCTACAAGAAAGCAGGAAGGCAGACCCCAGCTACAACAGTAAGTAGGTCTCCATGCAGTCTATCAGCCAGCACGGTGTCACATTTGCAGCTGCTTTCCTGTGGGAGCTATCTTCAATACCACACTTTTTATCCTCAGCTCCCATTCAATAAAATACATGTGTCTGTTAAGGTATACCGCTGAGTATGGCAGCTACAAGAAAGCAGGAAGGCAGACCCCAACTACAGTAGTAAGTAGGTCCCCATGCAGTCTATCAGCCAGCACGGTGTCACATTTGCAGCTGCTTTCCTGTGGGAGCTATCTTCAATACCACACTTTTTCTCCTCAGCTCCCATTGAAAAAAATACATTTTGTCTGTTAAGTTATGCCACTGAGTATGGGAGCTACAAGAAAGCAGGAAGGCAGACCCCAGCTACAGTAGTAAGTAGGTCCCCATGCAGTCTATCAGCCAGCACAGTGTCACATTTGCAGCTGCTTTCCTGTGGGAGCTATCTTCAATACCACACTTTTTCTACTCAGCTCCCATTGAAAAAAGACAAGTGTCTTTTAAGGTATACCACTGAGAATGGGACCTACAAGAAAGCAGGACGGCAGACCTCAGCTATAGTAGTAAGTAGGTCTCCATGTAGTCTATCAGCCAGCACGGTGTCACATTTGCAGCTGCTTTCCTGTGGGGGCTATCTTCAATACCACAGTTTTTATCCTCAGCTCCCATTGAAAAAATACATGTGTATGTTAAGTTATGCCACTGAGTATGGGAGCTACAAGAAAGCAGGAAGGCAGACCCTGCCGCGAAGTTTTTGGCTCTTGGCCTGAAAAACCCAGGCTTGAAGCCTGAAACCCAGGCACGAAGCCTGAAACCCAGGCACGAAGGCTGGAAACCCAGGCACGAAGGCCGGAAACCCAGGCACGAAGCCTGAAACTTAGGCAGAAAGGCCTGAAACCCAGGCACGAAGCCTGAAACCCAGGCACGAAGTCTGAAACCCAGGCACGAATTTCTGAAACCCAGGCACGAAGCCTGAAACCCAGGCACAAAGGCCTGAAAAACCCAGGCACGAAGGCCTGAAACCCAGGCACAAAAACCTGAAAAACCCAGGCACGAAGGCCTGAAACCCAGGCACAAAAGCCTGAAAAACCCAGGCACGAAGCCTACTTCATGCGGCGATCAACCCAGGGTCCCATTCTCAGCTGGGTGGGAAGAAATCAGTCCTACTCAATGTGAGTGATAGCAGAAATCTTCTTCTTCATTGAGAGCAGGCTCTAACTTATATACACAGCAGCTTCAAAGCTAGCTCAGCAACAGCAGCTAATAGATTACATTCTTACGCTCATCCTACTTGCGGTTTCTGCGATAAGGAAGCTCCCTCACATTTTCCCATCTTGTTTTTCCCCCGTAGTTGTTTTCCACCTTGGGCTGTTACCTCGTTAGCTGAAAACAGCCCGACCTTGAAGGAAGAGAAAGTGGCCTGCTGTCTACATGACAGAAACTGCTTTAACCGTGGCTCTGACTCTGGTCTCGATTGTGCATTAAATTCATATAACTGGAACTCAGATTGCCTTGCCCCATCGGGCCTAACATTATACCCTGGGATCCATGTCCATTCTCCCTTAACCACTCCTCGACAAGACCCCAGCTACAGTAGTAAGTAGGTTCCCATGCAGTCTATCAGCCAGCACGGTGTCACATTTGCAGCTGCTTTCCTGTGGGAGCTATCTTCAATACCACAGTTTTTATCTTCAGCTCCCTTTGACAAAATACATGCGTATGTTAACTTATGCCACTCAGTATGGGAGCTACAAGAAAGCAGGAAGGCAGACCCCAGCTACAGTAGTAAGTAGGTCCCCATGCAGTCTATCAGCCAGCACGGTGTCACATTTGCAGCTGCTTTCCTGTGGGAGCTATCTTCAATACCACAGTTTTTCTCCTCAGCTCCCATTGAAAAAAATACATTTTGTCTGTTAAGTTACGCCACTGAGTATGGGAGCTACAAGAAAGCAGGAAGGCAGACCCCAGCTACAGTAGTAAGTAGGTCCCCATGCAGTCTATCAGCCAGCACGGTGTCACATTTGCAGCTGCTTTCCTGTGGGAGCTATCTTCAATACCACACTTTTTCTGTTCAGCTCCCATTGAAAAAATACGTGTATTTGTTAAGGTATACCACTGAGTATGGGAGCTACAAGAAAGCAGGAAGGCAGACCCCAGCTACAATAGTAAGTAGGTCTCCATGCAGTCTATCAGCCAGCACGGTGTCACATTTGCAGCTGCTTTCCTGTGGGAGCTATCTTCAATACCACACTTTTTATCCTCAGCTCCCATTCAATAAAATACATGTGTCTGTTAAGGTATACCGCTGAGTATGGCAGCTACAAGAAAGCAGGAAGGCAGACCCCAACTACAGTAGTAAGTAGGTCCCCATGCAGTCTATCAGCCAGCACGGTGTCACATTTGCAGCTGCTTTCCTGTGGGAGCTATCTTCAATACCACACTTTTTCTCCTCAGCTCCCATTGAAAAAAATACATTTTGTCTGTTAAGTTATGCCACTGAGTATGGGAGCTACAAGAAAGCAGGAAGGCAGACCCCAGCTACAGTAGTAAGTAGGTCCCCATGCAGTCTATCAGCCAGCACAGTGTCACATTTGCAGCTGCTTTCCTGTGGGAGCTATCTTCAATACCACACTTTTTCTCCTCAGCTCCCATTGAAAAAAGACAAGTGTCTTTTAAGGTATACCACTGAGAATGGGACCTACAAGAAAGCAGGACGGCAGACCCCAGCTATAGTAGTAAGTAGGTCTCCATGTAGTCTATCAGCCAGCACGGTGTCACATTTGCAGCTGCTTTCCTGTGGGGGCTATCTTCAATACCACAGTTTTTATCCTCAGCTCCCATTGAAAAAATACATGTGTATGTTAAGTTATGCCACTGAGTATGGGAGCTACAAGAAAGCAGGAAGGCAGACCCTGCCGCGAAGTTTTTGGCTCTTGGCCTGAAAAACCCAGGCTTGAAGCCTGAAACCCAGGCACGAAGCCTGAAACCCAGGCACGAAATCTGAAACCCAGGCACGAAGGTCTGAAACCCAGGCACGAAGCCTGAAACCCAGGCACGAAGGCTGGAAACCCAGGCACGAAGGCCTGAAAAACCCAGGCACGAAGGCCTGAAACCCAGGCACAAAAACCTGAAAAACCCAGGCACGAAGGCCTGAAACCCAGGCACAAAAGCCTGAAAAACCCAGGCACGAAGCCTACTTCATGCGGCGATCAACCCAGGGTCCGATTCTCAGCTGGGTGGGAAGAAATCAGTCCTACTCAATGTGAGTGATAGCAGAAATCTTCTTCTTCATTGAGAGCAGGCTCTAACTTATATACACAGCAGCTTCAAAGCTAGCTCAGCAACAGCAGCTAATAGATTACATTCTTACGCTCATCCTACTTGCGGTTTCTGCGATAAGGAAGCTCCCTCACATTTTCCCATCTTGTTTTTCCCCCGTAGTTGTTTTCCACCTTGGGCTGTTACCTCGTTAGCTGAAAACAGCCCGACCTTGAAGGAAGAGAAAGTGGCCTGCTGTCTACATGACAGAAACTGCTTTAACCGTGGCTCTGACTCTGGTCTCGATTGTGCATTAAATTCATATAACTGGAACTCAGATTGCCTTGCCCCATCGGGCCTAACATTATACCCTGGGATCCATGTCCATTCTCCCTTAACCACTCCTCGACAAGACCCCAGCTACAGTAGTAAGTAGGTCCCCATGCAGTCTATCAGCCAGCACGGTGTCACATTTGCAGCTGCTTTCCTGTGGGAGCTATCTTCAATACCACAGTTTTTCTCCTCAGCTCCCATTGAAAAAAATACATTTTGTCTGTTAAGTTACGCCACTGAGTATGGGAGCTACAAGAAAGCAGGAAGGCAGACCCCAGCTACAGTAGTAAGTAGGTCCCCATGCAGTCTATCAGCCAGCACGGTGTCACATTTGCAGCTGCTTTCCTGTGGGAGCTATCTTCAATACCACACTTTTTCTCCTCAGCTCCCATTGAATGAAATACATTTTGTCTGTTAAGTTATACCGCTGAGTATGGCAGCTACAAGAAAGCAGGAAGGCAGACCCCAGCTACATTAGTAAGTAGATCCCCATGCAGTCTATCAGCCAGCACAGTGTCACATTTGCAGCTGCTTTCCTGTGGGAGCTATCTTCAATACCACACTTTTTATCCTCAGCTCCCATTGAAAAAAATACATTTTGTCTGTTAAGTTATGTCACTGAGTATGGCAGCTACAAGAAAGCAGGAAGGCAGACCCCAGCTACAGTAGTAAGTAGGTCCCCATGCAGTCTATCAGCCAGCACAGTGTCACATTTGCAGCTGCTTTCCTGTGGGAGCTATCTTCAATACCACACTTTTTCTCCTCAGCTCCCATTGAAAAAAATACATTTTGTCTGTTAAGTTATGCCACTGAGTATGGGAGCTACAAGAAAGCAGGAAGGCAGACCCTGCCGCGAAGATTTCGGCTCTTGGCCTGAAAAACCCAGGCTTGAAGCCTGAAACCCAGGCACGAAGGCCTGAAACCCAGGCACGAAGCCTGAAACCCAGGCACGAAGGCCGGAAACCCAGGCACGAAGCCTGAAACCCAGGCACAAAGGCCTGAAACCCAGGCACGAAGCCCTGAAACCCAGGCACAAAGGCCTGAAACCCAGGCACGAAGCCTGAAACCCAGGCACGAAGCCTGAAACCCAGGCACGAAGGCCTGAAACCCAGGCACAAAAGCCTGAAAAACCCAGGCACAAAGGCCTGAAAAACCCAAGCACGAAGGCCTGAAACCCAGGCACAAAAGCCTGAAAAACCCAGGTACGACGCCTACTTCATGCGGCGATCAACCCAGGGTCCGATTCTCAGCTGGGTGGGAAGAAATCAGTCCTACTCAATGTGAGTGATAGCAGAAATCTTCTTCTTCATTGAGAGCAGGCTCTAACTTAGATACACAGCAGCTTCAAAGCTAGCTCAATAACAGCAGCTAATAGATTACATTCTTATGCTCATCCTACTTGCGGTTTCTGCGATAAGCAAGCTCCCTCACATTTTCCCATCTTGTTTTTCCCCCGTAGTTGTTTTCCACCTTGGGCTGTTACCTCGTTAGCTGAAAACAGCCCGACCTTGAAGGAAGAGAAAGCGGCCTGCTGTCTACATGACAGAAACTGCTTTAACCACGGCTCTGACTCTGGTCTTGATTGTGCATTAAATTCATATAACTGGAACTCAGATTGCCTTGCCCCATCAGGCCTAACATTATACCCTGGGATCCATGTCCATTCTCCCTTAACCACTCCTCGACAAGACCCCAGCTACAGTAGTAAGTAGGTCCCCATGCAGTCTATCAGTCAGCACGGTGTCACATTTGCAGCTGCTTTCCTGTGGGAGCTATCTTCAATACCACACTTTTTCTGTTCAGCTCCCATCGAATGAAATATATTTTGTCTGTTAAGGTATACCACTGAATATGGGAGCTACAAGAAAGCAGGAAGGCAGACCCCAGCTACAGTAGTAAGTAGGTCCCCATGCAGTCTATCAGCCAGCACGGTGTCACATTTGCAGCTGCTTTCCTGTGGGAGCTATCTTCAATACCACACTTTTTCTCCTCAGCTCCCATTGAAAAAAATACATTTTGTCTGTTAAGCTATACCGCTGAGTATGGCAGCTACAAGAAAGCAGGAAGGCAGACCCCAGCTACAGTAGTAAGTAGGTCCCCATGCAGTCTATCAGCCAGCACAGTGTCACATTTGCAGCTGCTTTCCTGTGGGAGCTATCTTCAATACCACACTTTTTATCCTCAGCTCCCATTGAAAAAAATACATTTTGTCTGTTAAGTTATGTCACTGAGTATGGCAGCTACAAGAAAGCAGGAAGGCAGACCCCAGCTACAGTAGTAAGTAGGTCCCCATGCAGTCTATCAGCCAGCACAGTGTCACATTTGCAGCTGCTTTCCTGTGGGAGCTATCTTCAATACCACACTTTTTCTCCTCAGCTCCCATTGAAAAAAATACATTTTGTCTGTTAAGTTATGCCACTGAGTATGGGAGCTACAAGAAAGCAGGAAGGCAGACCCTGCCGCGAAGATTTCGGCTCTTGGCCTGAAAAACCCAGGCTTGAAGCCTGAAACCCAGGCACGAAGGCCTGAAACCCAGGCACGAAGCCTGAAACCCAGGCACGAAGGCTGAAACCCAGGCACGAAGCCCTGAAACCCAGGCACAAAGGCCTGAAACCCAGGCACGAAGCCTGAAACCCAGGCACGAAGCCTGAAACCCAGACACGAAGGCATGAAACCCAGGCACAAAAGCCTGAAAAACCCAGGCACAAAGGCCTGAAAAACCCAGGCACGAAGGCCTGAAACCCAGGCACAAAAGCCTGAAAAACCCAGGCACGACGCCTACTTCATGCGGCGATCAACCCAGGGTCCGATTCTCAGCTGGGTGGGAAGAAATCAGTCCTACTCAATGTGAGTGATAGCAGAAATCTTCTTCTTCATTGAGAGCAGGCTCTAACTTAGATACACAGCAGCTTCAAAGCTAGCTCAACAACAGCAGCTAATAGATTACATTCTTATGCTCATCCTACTTGTGGTTTCTGCGATAAGCAAGCTCCCTCACATTTTCCCATCTTGTTTTTCCCCCGTAGTTGTTTTCCACCTTGGGCTGTTACCTCGTTAGCTGAAAACAGCCCGACCTTGAAGGAAGAGAAAGCGGCCTGCTGTCTACATGACAGAAAGTGCTTTAACCATGGCTCTGACTCTGGTCTTGGTTGTGCATTAAATTCATATAACTGGAACTCAGATTGCCTTGCCCCATCAGGCCTAACATTATACCCTGGGATCCATGTCCATTCTCCCTTAACCACTCCTCGACAAGACCCCAGCTACAGTAGTAAGTAGGTCCCCATGCAGTCTATCAGCCAGCACGGTGTCACATTTGCAGCTCGGTTCCTGTGGGAGCTATCTTCAATACCACACTTTTTCTGTTCAGCTCCCATTGAATAAAATACATGTGTCTGTTAAGGTATACCACTGAATATGGGAGCTACAAGAAAGCAGGAAGGCAGACCCCAGCTACAGTAGTAAGTAGGTCTCCATGCAGTCTATCAGCCAGCACGGTGTCACATTTGCAGCTGCTTTCCTGTGGGAGCTATCTTCAATACCACACTTTTTCTGTTCAGCTCCCATTGAATAAAATACATTTTGTCTGTTAAATTAAACCGCTGAGTATGGGAGCTACAAGAAAGCAGGAAGGCAGACCCCAGCTACAGTAGTAAGTAGGTCCCCATGCAGTCTATCAGCCATCACAGTGTCACATTTGCAGCTGCTTTCCTGTGGGAGCTATCTTCAATACCACACTTTTTCTCCTCAGCTCCCATTGAAAAAAGACAAGTGTCTTTTAAGGTATACCACTGAGAATGGGACCTACAAGAAAGCAGGACGGCAGACCCCAGCTATAGTAGTAAGTAGGTCTCCATGTAGTCTATCAGCCAGCACGGTGTCACATTTGCAGCTGCTTTCCTGTGGGGGCTATCTTCAATACCACAGTTTTTATCCTCAGCTCCCATTGAAAAAATACATGTGTATGTTAAGTTATGCCACTGAGTATGGGAGCTACAAGAAAGCAGGAAGGCAGACCCTGCCGCGAAATTTTTGGCTCTTGGCCTGAAAAACCCAGGCTTGAAGCCTGAAACCCAGGCACGAAGCCTGAAACCCAGGCACGAAATCTGAAACCCAGGCACGAAGGTCTGAAACCCAGGCACGAAGGTCTGAAACCCAGGCACGAAGCCTGAAACCCAGGCACGAAGGCTGGAAACCCAGGCACGAAGGCCGGAAACCCAGGCACGAAGCCTGAAACTTAGGCAGAAAGGCCTGAAACCCAGGCACGAAGCCTGAAACCCAGGCACGAAGTCTGAAACCCAGGCACGAAGCCTGAAACCCAGGCACAAAGGCCTGAAAAACCCAGGCACGAAGGCCTGAAACCCAGGCACAAAAACCTGAAAAACCCAGGCACGAAGGCCTGAAACCCAGGCACGAAGGCCTGAAACCCAGGCACAAAAGCCTGAAAAACCCAGGCACGAAGCCTACTTCATGCGGCGATCAACCCAGGGTCCGATTCTCAGCTGGGTGGGAAGAAATCAGTCCTACTCAATGTGAGTGATAGCAGAAATCTTCTTCTTCATTGAGAGCAGGCTCTAACTTATATACACAGCAGCTTCAAAGCTAGCTCAGCAACAGCAGCTAATAGATTACATTCTTACGCTCATCCTACTTGCGGTTTCTGCGATAAGGAAGCTCCCTCACATTTTCCCATCTTGTTTTTCCCCCGTAGTTGTTTTCCACCTTGGGCTGTTACCTCGTTAGCTGAAAACAGCCCGACCTTGAAGGAAGAGAAAGTGGCCTGCTGTCTACATGACAGAAACTGCTTTAACCGTGGCTCTGACTCTGGTCTTGATTGTGCATTAAATTCATATAACTGGAACTCAGATTGCCTTGCCCCATCGGGCCTAACATTATACCCTGGGATCCATGTCCATTCTCCCTTAACCACTCCTCGACAAGACCCCAGCTACAGTAGTAAGTAGGTTCCCATGCAGTCTATCAGCCAGCACGGTGTCACATTTGCAGCTGCTTTCCTGTGGGAGCTATCTTCAATACCACAGTTTTTATCTTCAGCTCCCTTTGACAAAATACATGCGTATGTTAACTTATGCCACTCAGTATGGGAGCTACAAGAAAGCAGGAAGGCAGACCCCAGCTACAGTAGTAAGTAGGTCCCCATGCAATCTATCAGCCAGCACGGTGTCACATTTGCAGCTGCTTTCCTGTGGGAGCTATCTTCAATACCACACTTTTTCTCCTCAGCTTCCATTGAATAAAATACATTTTGTCTGTTAAATTATACCACTGAGTATGGGAGCTACAAGAAAGCAGGAAGGCAGACCCCAGCTACAGTAGTAAGTAGGTCTCCATGCAGTCTATCAGCCAGCACGGTGTCACATTTGCAGCTGCTTTCCTGTGGGAGCTATCTTCAATACCACACTTTTTCCCCTCAGCTCCCATTGAAAAAATACATGTGTCTGTTAAGTTATGCCACTGAATATGGGAGCTACAAGAAAGCAGGAAGGCAGACCCCAGCTACAGTAGTAAGTAGTTCCCCATGCAGTCTATCAGCCAGCACGGTGTCACATTTGCAGCTGCTTTCCTGTGGGAGCTATCTTCAATACCACTCTTTTTCTGTTCAGCTCCCATTGAAAAAATAAATGTGTCTGTTAAAGTATACCAGTGAATATGGGAGCTACAGGAAAGCAGGACGGCGGACCCCAGCTACAGTAGTAAGTAGGTCCCCATGCAGTCTATCAGCCAGCACGGTGTCACATTTGCAGCTCCTTTCCTGTGGGTGCTATCTTCAGTACCACAGTTTTTATCCTCAGCTCCCTTTGAAAAAATACATGTGTATGTTAAGTTACGCCACTGAGTATGGGAGCTACAAGAAAGCAGGAAGGCAGACCCCAGCTACAGTAGTAAGTAGGTCCCCATGCAGTCTATCAGCCAGCACGGTGTCACATTTGCAGGTGCTTTCCTGTGGGAGCTATCTTCAATCCCACTCACTCTAAAATCGTGGGGGACCAATATCAGTACAATCAAACTGATAATAACTACATTTTTTGCGACAGGTATTATTATGGTCAGTAAGCTGCATTAGCGTGGTTAAGTAAGGGTGGAATAAAGAGAGTTTCCCCAAAGAACAGGGTCCACCCGGGGGATTTACTGGTATTCCGTTCCAGACCCTTTCTCCACAGATTAAAAATATACCCGTGGGCAATTTCTTTGGTGATCTAATACTAGAAACATTACAGCTGGAATGCAATTGCTTAAATACTGTTTCTGAGTTCAAAGAAGAGTCTAAGGTGGCCCAGTATTTTTGATTCCTATTAAAGTTATGGATATCCTGTGGCCTAGAACTTATCCAATTTTTCCCCCAGTTACATTAGTACCGAAGCTTGCATTGGCACTTCCAAACAGCTCTATTTCCTCAGGGGGTGAGGCTAATGTGGTATTAAGGGACTTAATCATCTCACATTGACGTTTCCCATCCTAATTGCATTCAGCCTCATTCTATTACACAAGGTGTTATCATCTACTAGTCCACAAAGTTCCTCCAGATTCCACACGGGCAATCCTACCAAACATGTTTTAAAAAGGATTAGTAACCCCTCCGAAACTAAGACAAAGAGATGATTGACCAGTTCGATTAGCAAAGGTTATCCAAATATTATCTCTAGGCTGATTAAAATGCGTCAAGCTGTTAGCAATGATAGTTACACTAAAAGCTATGGTTATAACAAAACACCTCATTATTCATTAAATTCACTGTCTTTTTGTTATATAACCTTCAGTCTTTTGATTGTTAGCCAGTCCTCCAATGACCACAAGACGAGGGTGTATTTATTCTTCAATCTCTTCCTGTCCTTTTTCGTCAGATGGTTGGATCTCCGCAGCTTCAGGGACAGCTCTTGTCCACCTGGCTGGCACCCAAATGGATCCTGTGGGAGAATCAACACACAAATACCCACGTCCCCAGTATAATACTTTGGCCAGAGGCTGCCATATCCCTGTTTTAGGGTCACGATATTTAACCCATATTTCTTTCTTTCTTTCCTTTTGTGCCTTTGGATTATGATGTATTATTACAGGTGGTAGCTTCTGTTCCCCAAACACATACAGGTGGTTCATAACAAATAAGGCCTTTAACAATTTCATATGTGGGTCTTTAACATCCCCATATTTGCCAAGATATCTTTTTAAAGTCCCATTAGCTCTTTCTATTATGGCCTGTCCTGTGGGGGAATGGGGAATCCCTGCTACATGTTTAACTCCCCATTGCTTCATAAACTGTTCTATGCTTCTACTTATATAGGCTGGCCCTTTGTTTACACCATGTGCTTATATCTGCTACCACCAGCACCTCCTCTCACTCCACCCCGTGCCCACCTCTTCTGTACCTTTCACCTCTCACGTTGCAACCCGAGATCTTCCGGATGCCTACCACATCTCCCGTTCCCTATGCTTGATGACTCCAGTGTCCTGTGGCACGGGCTGATACATAACGTGTCTGCCCAGCACACATGCTAGCTGAGTCAATTGCAGGAAGATATGATCAGGTGGTGGTCGTGTTCCACTTCATTATTCAATCTTGCCAATAGTTGAGTGACTCCATCTTGATCTGCATCACGGCGAGCACTCCGAGAAACACGTCAATCTGCAAGAGAGACTCAGTAGACCGTTATATCTTCTACACCCCATGCTCTCCCCCTCCCTAAGACTAGTGTGAGGGATACCGTGGCTCAGTGCATGGGGATAGCTGGTATGTCCATGACCCCTGCGGGCAGCCTATAACTCAAATTTTACTAACAAGCATCAGACCCTTACAATCAGCAGCAAAGCCAGCGTGTTTATAGTACTTCTAATTGGTCCTTTCTCTAAAAGCCAGCTGTAGTTTTCTGCAAGAAGCCTTGCAGTTTCACACGCTGCCTCAGCTTCCTCCTTGCTCCTTGTGTAGGTATTTTTGCTTCTTCGTTTCTCACAGTAGAGAGCAGCTCAAGGACAATCTGCACATTAGTTATAGCAACTCATGCCTGGTAAGCTGCTTCTTATACACTGAAAAAAAAGCACAGCTGACAAACAAAGTTATTATACTTGTGCTAAAGGTAAAATCTCTAGCAGGTCTATGTTGCAAAGTTGTATGGCTAATACTACTTACATTACTAATCAAGTCTTCTAATGTCATTGAGGTTTGGTTACTTTGTTTGCTAGGCCAGTATCCTAATTTGCATAGCTCAGTCAATAAAGCAGATACTCCTACACCTGGAGCAAATATACTAGTTGCTATTATTGTTGAGGGAGACCAAAGGTAACATGGTCATCAACATTCGCCAGTAAATGCATGCACAAATTGTTTTGGACAATGATGTTTCTAAATCATTGTGTGATTAGGCATCAAGATCGTCAGTGGTCCCAAACTGCGTGGTTCCCTTTGTAATCTCGAGGGTATTCCAGGCCATGCCTGGTCCCCACAGATCAGAAAAATTCCCTTTGGTAACTGTACAGGCACAAGACCTGGATCTTTTTGGTGAAGTATAATTGCACTGAGATGTTGCGTTCTTATACACGCCCAGGATGGGATCCACATTCTGTCCCAAATGTTTTGGTATTGCCGGTAAAATTAAACATAACACAAAAATCCATCTTTATAGATCCCAATAATTCTAACTCCTGTGGCTCTGTGGTCATTATTGGCAACCATGAAATGATCAAATCCCAGCTGTCAACTTTGCCATTACCCTTAACTAAGGCATTTGGTTTTAATGCATTTGGTACAGGTCATTGTGCCACATCTGATGGAACTCCCACCAAACAGGTAGAAAAAGGATTATCTGGAGTGGCCATTGATAAACATATTGTAGACTGATTGATTGCTTTGGCCAGTGTAACCCACATGTTTTGCTTGGGTTGTTGAAATTGCCTAAAACTATTTACTACAATCATTTGAAGCATCAACATAAACCACCTTTTAGCTTCTCAATGCCAAAATGTTCTGTTCTTCCAAGTTCCATTCCTGACACCTAAAACGACTTAGAGAGTTTCCACTGTAAGAAAACCAGTATTCATCATCACATTTACAGCAAAATGCATAACATCACGACCAACAGTTTTTACACTCGTTGAGGCAAGGGATTGAGGATGGAAAGGGCGAGCCCAGCGGTCCGTGAGGGCCGGGGCCGGCGGTGTCGGCGCGGTGTGTGTGGGGGGGCTCCGGAGACACCGACCGGGCGCGGGAAGCGGCTGCGCGGCGGCGGCTGCGGATGGAAGGGGCGGGGGGGGTCTGGCTCACTCCGTGCCGGCCCCGGCGCCGGCGGCGCAGCCGCTGTTACTCTCTCCCGTGTTTTCTTTGTCTCCCCTCACATGCCCGATGGTGCCCAGTCTAACACGGGGTCGCGCTCCCGCACCCCGGCCAGACTCCGCCTGCTCGGCATTCCCCTGCGAGTCCCCCCAGGGGTAACTCGGCGGGTTGGGCTCGAATGGGAAGCAGCTCTCCCGCGGGGGCTCTGCTCTGAAGCCCCTTCACCTCTCTGACTTTGTAAATACTCTTGTGTAGACAAGAACCTTTTTCTTTTTTCTCGGTATCATCTGCCTCAGCGCCGCTCCCGACACTACTCTCGGTGCTGCTCCCGGCACCTCTCCCGGCGCCTCTCCCGACACTACTCTCAGTGCTGCTCCTGGCGCTGCTCTCGGCACCTCTCCCGGCACTACTGTCAGTGCCTCTGCCAGTTCACTCTCTGCCCCAGGGACAGGCTCACTAAGTTGGGGGGGCAGAGGTGGGGGCTCTTTAGGCCAGCACTCTTGTGCCCCGGGAGGGGCCGATGACTCACATGGCTCCCGCACCCCATTTTCTACACGCGGGGGGTTGAGCATTACTTTTGAGACGGTAGGAGCCAGCGAGGTGGATTGGAACCAGTCATGCTCATAGTTTTTGTTCTTACTCTGTGCTGCTGATGCGTGCTCAGCAGCCTTCTTTTCTGCCTGATGTTGCAACAACTCATTGCGCACTATCCTCCAAAGCTTCCCTAACTTTTCAGCTATCTCATCGTCCTCCAGGGTAGCTTCCCATAGTTTATCCCCAAACTTTCGCCATTCACTTAACTCATGAACAGTATGTGGGTTCTGAAAACAATCCTTAGCATACCCATAAGCTAAAAGCCCAGGGAGATCCTTTTCCAAATCTATTCCCTTAACCTGTCGCTTCTTTAAAAAGCAAGTAAATAAATCATATGCTGCTTGCCTTTCCATTTTCAGAAGTCGTCAGCGCTGTTGCAGCCCCACAAGGTCTCGGCAGCACGTATCGGCCAGGCTCGTCTGTACGATCACCCAGGGCACGGCACCACCCCTTCCTTCTGTTTTCTGGTGCTTAGTTGCCGTCCTCGCTGCTAGGACCTGAGCTCCTTCGCCGCTCCGCCGTGGTTGCCAATCTTGTATCACGTCGTTCGTGTATCACGTCGGGATATCACGTCCCCCATGTATCACGTCGAGGTCACCATTTGTCGGAGACGGCGGGAGAAATGCAACACGACCAACAAGGATGATCAGCAAATGTCACTTTATTTGCAAAGACACCACTCTTTTATAGCATCAATAATCAGCCTCATACATATTGCCAAAGCTAAGCTCATCATTGGCTATTTGTCTAAATGTCAACTCCTCTTAAGAAACATCTTGCTCTACATTTTTGTGGTTAATACATCCTCTTTTTATATCCTGTCTACATGCAGCTGCAAGCAGTCCCTTATCTCAAGGACAATGTGCCCTTGGGCTAACCTTTTTTCTATTTAAGACATTTCTATTAGGTTAACATTGCTATGACCTCTTTCTTTCAGCCATACTTGAGCAACACTCTCCACAGTGGTGCAAGGAGTAGGAACAGTGAGAGAAACAACCACGCCGACTCCAAGGTCAGTGACGAAAGAGAGGAGGAGGTGTGCTGGAACAGAGACCTCCCTGCATTCTATGGAGAGAATTGGTGAAGCTGAGATTTGTTTGCATTTCTTTAAAGACCCTACAGCAGCGGTAGAGACTCATTTTGGTAAAGCTGGCCCCACTCCAGGGGCAGCAATTCACTTCATTATTGGCCTTGAGCCAGGGGCAGTGATTTCCTTCTTTATCACTATGGCCAGAGCAGGCTGTGTCCCGAAGGAGGGACCCAATATCCACAGCTGTAACTGTGGGGAGGAACCATATTGGGATTTATCAAAATGAGACAGAACATAGTTAAAAATGTCATCATGAATGCATTCTGTGCCAGACATTCCTGTCAGCCTTTCTTCTAGCTGGCAGAAGGGCAGGGTTTGGGCTATTTTTAGCAGAAGTAGTTAAATTACAAATTCACAAATCTCCTTTATTCTTAGAAGTCAAGATATTTTAGTTTGTTATATCTTAATAATTAAAAGCCCCACTTATCTGTGTAAAATGATGCTCACCCGATGAACCATTTCTGCCTCATCTCCTGAATTAGTGAATGTCAGCACCTTCTGAAGATTACTGTGGGTAAAAGCCAGTATTTTGAGTAACACAGCGGTTCTTTCACTGTCCATACAAGGCTGTACAACCTAAAGGTGGATACAAACCAGAGAGCTGGTAATTCATGTAATCTAGACATGCTTTACTGTGTATTTCTTCTTTTAAGAAGCACGAAGCATTGTTATACGCCAAAGAACATTGGTAAATCCTAAATCTTCTGTTAAACTTATAATGTACAATATACAATTCTCACAAAGGGTGTGAATTTCTGACAGCTTCCAGAAGCAAAATTAAAACCCATTACAATCAAAATCTCACATCGGTATTTTCTTATACGTGTGATTTTTGATGATTTGTCAGTGTTGAAGTTTCTCACTGAAGTACCACTGAAGAAGTTTCACACTCCATAAGCACAGTGCACTACCTGAGATCGTCTTAAAAAAAGCCCCAAAACATGGACATTTGCAGTGCTGCCAAATCACTAGACTTTTCACAAAAAGTGATGTTTTTCCAGTTTCATGTCATGCTCAGAATGTCTGGTCTTAGAGACTTCCCAACATTTTCAATCCCCAAATGATTATGTTTTGAGTCATTGAAGAATTCAGATCATCCTTGTAACATTTTATACAATTGTTCAGCTCTATACCACACTGACTGGAAGTTCCATGAGAAGACACCTCAGGATATACAGTAGCTTTCTCAAAATATTAGGTCAAATTAATTTCTGCACTGTGTGGCACAGAGCAGTCAAACAAGCATTTTACTAGCTCTGTCTTTGGAAAACTCACTTGTAGTTCTGCCACTCAATCAACAACCACAAAAACATTCTGAACATTCTGGTCACAAACAACTAAGACAGCCTACATTGCATTCAAGTGTCATTAAGACGACAGAAGTATTCTTACTTCCTCAGATTTTCACACTTTTAGCTGCTTCTTTGTTCTGCCCAAGTATTAACAACATTGGATGAAGCTGTCTGGAGCATCTCTGGTATGTTTTCAGTAGCTCAAAACCAAGTTGTGCCTTCTTCCACCCAGGACACAAGATAAGTGCTAGTGCCTAGGTGTGTATGTACAAAACAGTTACAGTATAGCATGAGACAACTGTTTAGAATCTTAGTCATTGTACTATTTCAGAATTTAGGGCAAAACTAAAATCCGCAAAACAGGCCTTTCAATGCTTCAAACAGAAGCTTTTAACACCACATCACCCCTTCAATGCAGATGGTACAGGCCCGAGGAACTGTGCACCAAGCTGGAGACAAATGGATGTGCAGCAACACACGGTGAAAGGTCCAAAAGTTTCATAGAAGCAGAAACATCTTGTCTTACTTGGAGCTGTGTGAGCCATTTTCAGTGGTCCCTTACAGCCTCAGTGAGTCTATGTTTCTGTGATCTAATGCATTAGAAAATGAATGACAATGTTTTAAAAATCAAACCAGACATTTCCATTTCACTATGTAACAGCCCCTTAAAAATCAAGCTTCATCGAGTATCCAAGTGATATGACATTAACCACTTGTTAGATATTACTTGATAAATAAGTTACAGACTCCCACACTCATGCAGTCCATCTCTGTCAATGTCTAAGCAGATGGCCTAAATAACCTGGGAAGCATCATGAAGATACTCTAAGATGACATCAGATGCACCCATTCTCAACATGCACTACCTTTTGGATCATTCATTGACATTTGCACCTTAGAACACAAAACCTGCAGTACTCTAATATATACATCCTCCACTCCTGTTTCTCAAGGTTTGTAGCAACTGCTCAACTGCAAAAGTGTAAGAATTGGTGGAATATACAAGAAAGGATTATTTCCCTGACATGAGATGGCAACTACATCACATCCTTGAGCTATTGGTGGCCAACAGTAAGATTCAGTGGAGTTAGGGCCTACAACTTTTTTCCAAGTAAGTTCCTACAGAAAGAGAAATAAAGAGTTCTACCTGAAAATCGTGTGCTTGAAACACCAACAAGGCAACACAAAGCACTGAGCAATTTAAAAGCCTTTGACCCACTGCACAATACATTTCCTTAACACACAATATGATAAGAGTTCTTCTGGGATGAGGAGTTAAATTCTTACATCTAATTCAAATGCCATCATTTGTAGCAGTGGTTGATGGATCAGATGAAACTGTACAATTCTACAGTCTCTCTGAAGCATAATTTACTCAACCATATGAACAACCTCCTACACATTCCTCAATCAAAATTAGCTACTATAGTATTTAGTATCTGAAAGTTAAGGTATGATACTAGTCTTAAAAACACTAAATGTAATGTATTACATTAGCATTACCCTTTCCAGATCTTCAAGAAGTGGTGCTGTTTCCAGAATTGATGGTGGCTTCATTTTCTTGCCAAGAAAGACAAAGTTTCTTTCTTCAAGATTTTGAAAACTCTGAAACCATATGAAATAGATGACAAAGGCAATACTTAGTAAATGGGTTTGAGCTTACATCCAACTTAAAAACTATTTTTTTTGAGAAGAATTAGCCAAAGAAATGCTAAACACAAATGAAGTACAACTCACACACACGTCACACAGAACAGAGCTGAGACTCCTACTGTCCCCTGACTTGGCCATTGCCTCTGTTTCTTGCTTTTTTTCTTTTTGTCTCTTCCCCTGCATTTTTTTTTGCCCTTCATATTTTCACAGAGGCACCACCAACTTTGCTGGCTTGCTGACCTTTGGTCTGGTCTTGTTGCTGATGTGGCTGGATTCAGTCCCTGATGTCCCTCCACAGAGTCCCTCCACAATGACCACTCTTGTAGCCTCAACACTACCCACACCTTCCACATATATGACACACATTTGCAGAGGTTAAATGGAAGTTATATCCTGGAATTACCTGTTGCTCATTTTCAGTTCTATGTGTCTTCAAAGGATCAGAATTTAAGCACTGCTGAAGCCTGAGAAATATACAAATATTAAATTCATTGTAAATGCAAAAGGAAAGTGTAATCGATAAATATCACCAATATTTCTAAAATGGCACGAAACAGTTCACCTAGAAAATATCTCTGATGTATTACCTGTGCCAACAAAAACCCTCAAATATGAAAGAAGAAATCAAAAAGGACCATTTTGGATGTAAAATTTACTATTAGGTTTTAGGTATCTGAAAATAACCCGAAGGTTTTTTTAACCAAGAGAATTGGTGGGTTCCTCAACTTCAGAAGAAAATCAGATGGAACTGCTGGAAAAAGGTTTCTTAAAGTTGCAAAACCATGAAACAATGTATCTTTGCAACAGTTAAATTTTGAATTAAAAACACCCCTCAGGTTGTTTACATATGCAGCAAGTGATTTGCAGCATAATAAAAGCCTTGCACAAGTCAACTCAGTCAGATTTCATTCAGCTTGAAAACTTTATAAATCACACTAAGAATAAAAGAAGGCAACTGAATATGCTGAGTGTGCAGAAACGTACTGCCTCATCACAGCCTTGTTTTCAAGCTACTGTTTAGAAAGAATTGCTATTTTTACTGTGGTCTGGATAAGTATCAGCAGCTTCTAATGGCCTCCTTCCCCAATACCATGTGCACACATCTTGTCTTACCCTCTGTCCTTTTAGCTGTCTAAGAAGAGTAACTGGAAACATACTACAGCTCCTAATTATCTGGCTACACAATTGGTTCAAATATGTAACATACTGTACCATACCTGTCTGTGTGATCTGCTGGATTTTCCTTGAAAGGCAATCCTGGGATTGTTTTGACAATCTATCAAGAAAAGACAAACCCTTTTCTGGCAGTAAAATACTGTTGAAGAGCAACATTTTAGAAAAAAAAGATTACTGAGCTCAAGGTGGTTTTCTTACCTAACAGAATTTTCTTCAATAAGAATCAAACATGCAACAAGAACATCAACCACACAGGAGAATTAGTTCATGTTCACATCTCAAGCTATAGCTTCTGGCAGCTCTTTCTTTGAAGAATCTGCCCCTGTATTCCCCCAACAACTATCAAAAGCTGGCCACACAAAACCACTACACATCTTCACAGCACTAGAGCAAGTGAGTACAAAAGGAGATACAACCTGTTCAAAGTGCATAGTTGCAATCTAAAAAACCAAAACCACCAGAACCACAAACTTGAAGGACAACATTCTCTTTTAACTAGATCAAGAGTTAGTCCCAGATTTGTTACATAAAAGGACGTGATAGCTGACTACAGCATTCCTAATCTGCCTTACAGATGCTTAACTTAATTCATTCTGACATTTGAATAGAAAATCTAACACTTACAGATGTGGTAGTTTCACTGTCATCTGTGTTGGAGCTTTGTCATGTCTTTTCAAGAACAGAACCAGATACAGCAAGATCTAGAAAGACAATTTTAAAAGATGCAGAAACACGTTTGTGATTATCTGAATCTATGAAAGGCCAGTCTTTTTACAGTTGGTTGCAACTGACTTCTTTCTCTGCTTGTCTCATTTTCTAATGGCAAAAAGAACAACCAAAAGACAGTTGTATTTACATAAAGATATGCAAATGAACCGAGTGAACAAGGACAGAGGATATTTATAGTGATTCAAGTCTGTTTTAAACACGACAACTCACAGAAAACATTCAAGTTACCTTTGTGTAGAGAAATCCCTCTAAACTCAAATCAAACAGTAAGGTATCACTGATCAATGTTACAAGTTATTTCAACAGTATCTAATGCTTTTCAGCATATCAACAAATGACCCTGCAACTCACCCTTTGTCTTATCAAGTACAAAATGCTTTAGAATATTCCTGCATCTGCTGATTTGATTGCTCTTTGTAAACTCTGATACATAGGCAGTGTTTGTTAGGATACTTTTTGTTCCACTTGTTGGATTCCAACTGATACAGTAGTTCAATATATCCAGGTAAAGACAAATGATGCACTGCATGAATGATTGCTGCCAACACACACGGTTCCCACTTGTTTCAGGATCTGTTGATACCTTCTGCTGGAGCAGCACTGTCCTCAAATCAAGTGCAGGATTAACAACTTTCATTGGAAGAGAGTCAAGATTTAATGATGTTTGGGTCTCCTGATAATCTGCTGAACTCACTGCATTCTCTTCAGCTTGCTCAAAATGAGCAAAGCTGCTTAAGACGAGATCATCATTAATGCATACCTAAAAAACCCAAGTATTTGACCAACCAGAATCAACAAGCAAGTCACCATCACATACTGCTTTAGAATTTACTTGAAGCTGGAGACAACAGGAAGACATATGCAGTATGTACAAATGCTTTCTGAAGAGTACTCACTCCAGGGCAGGAAAGTTGGTCATATCTTCCTCTATGTTCTCCAAACAGGTGTTACTTACCAGTTTCATGCTTTTGCCTAAAATTCTGTGCTCAGTTTTCTATCAGCTTTAAACATTTTTAGAAAAAATATCTTAGTTTTATGTCCCTTTGATTCAGAGTGCATCCAAACCTGGCAGGAAAAAACAATATTCAACTTCAAAGTTCTTACTGGCTCAGAGAGAAGTGACACTTGCCAACTGTGATTCTGAACAGAGAAGGTATTCAAATTAAGATGTAATCCAAGTTATTGTCTACAGTGAAGACCACAGCTCTAATGTTAAAAGTCTTGGTAAAATACTCCAAATGGCAGCAGTTTTCAAACACATTTATTTTTGTCTACTAAGCAGCTGCTTAAGTCTGACAGTAGCTGCAGCAGAGATTTAGCAGGAGTTACGCACTTTGGTAAGTGCCACGAGCTTTCTTCCTTTCTCCCAACTGTTTGGGAATTCAGCCTTATGCACATATGAACTTGTATTTATTTTCATAACACCATGCAACTACCTTCTTGAAATATCTTTAAGTGTATCACAAAGAAGGACAAGAGTACAGTAAATTCACATAGTTGTTCATCTGAAGTACTTGGGGGAATTCATTTGCTTGTCAATACCTTCCAAAGCGGTTCACAAGTTTCCACCTCACAGAATTCATTCCAAAGTTCACAAACAACAGATTTAGAAAATAAATCTTCTAATAAGTTAATGATTGCACTTCTACTGGCAAATTACAAAATTCACTTGCAAATAACACTTTTCGGTCTTAAATTTGTCACAAAGTTATAACTTCTACAGCACAGTGCACAAAGAGGTTTGTAGAGAGAAAAATATCTTACCTTTTCACCTTTTATTGTCACATAAAGGAAAACATCAGATGTGGTATCTTCTACAGCACATACTTTGGCTGTCGTCTGGGTAGTAGCAAAACTGAGTGATGGTGTTTCAATGACGCAGCTGCCTGTTCTTTCCTGCTCTTCTCCAGCCCAGTGTTTCCTCACTAACCCAGCACCTGGAAGAGCAAACAATGGGTGTTTTAAAAGTCTCCCTCTCACTGCAGTGGTGACAAGTTTCTGTTGATCTCCTGGGGACTTTACTTTGGCTTTGGTTTGACATTTTGGCCACCTGGACTTGAGAATTCTCCCTCCCTTTTCCACCCCCCTTTTCACATTTGTTGCCTGGGATTCTCCCTTTACAGTTCTTGCTGGACATTTATCCAGACTCTGTGCTCTGCACTTGGAACAACTAGCAGATGATTTCTGATGGAACCTGAGGCTCTCTGCACTGGCCTGATGCAAAGGCAATTTGCATCAAAACTCCTCCAAAATCCTTTTTTTTCTCTCAGAATTGCACCAAAACCTCATTTTATCCCTCACAACTCCCCAAAACCCCACTTTTTCCCCTCAAAACGCTTCCAAAACTCCACTTTTTCCCCCAAGATGGTACTTTTCTACCCAGCAGTTCCCAAAAATCCCACTTTTTCCCCTCAGAATAGCACCCAAAACCCACTTTTCCTCTGAAAATACCTCCAAAACCTCACTTTTTCATTCAGAAATCCACCAAAACACCACTTTTTCCCCTCAAAACCAAACCAAAACACTTGTTTTTTCAAAAATCCACACAAACCCCACTTTTCCCCTCAAAACTACACCCAAATCCCAATTACTTTCCCTCACAATTACCCCAAAACCTCTTTTCATCCCTCAGAACTCCCCCAAAACCCCACTTGGTCCTTCAAAACTCACACAAAACCCCTTTTCTCCTCACATCTTCCCCAAAGGCCCTCTTTTCCCCTCAGAATTACTCCAAAACCTCACTTTTTCCATCCAAACTCCACCTAAACCCCACTTTTGCTATAAGAAATTTACCAAAACCCTGCTTTTTCCCTCAAAACACCACCCAAATCCCACCTTTTCCCTCAGAAATGCCCCAAAACCTCATCTTTTCCCTCAAAGCTCCACCCAAATGCCACTTTTCTTTCTCAGAAATGTACCCAAACCCCACTTTACAGCCTCAAAACTCCTCCAAAATCCTTTTTTTTCCTCTCAGAACTGCACCAAGACCTCATTTTATCCCTCACAACTCCCCAAAACCCCACTTTTTCCCCTCAAAACGCTTCCAAAACTCCACTTTTTCCCTCAAGATGGCACTTTTTTACCCAGCAGTTCCCAAAAATCCCACTTTTTCCCTCAGAATAGCACCCAAGACCCACTTTTCCTCGGAAAATACCTCCAAAACCTCACTTTTTCATTCAGAACTCCACCAAAACACCACTATTTCCCTCAAAACTGCACCAAAACCCCGCTTCTTCCCCCAGAAGTTCCCCAAAACTGCACCTTTCCCCTCAAAACTCCAACAAAACCCCATTTTCCCCCTCAAAACACCACCCACACTCCACTTTTACCCTCAGAATTTCCCCAAAACCCCACCAAAACACTTGTTTTTTCAAAAATCCACACAAACCCCACTTTTTCCCTTTAAAAATTTACCAAAACCCCGCTTTTTCCCTCAAAACTCCACCCAAATCCCACCTTTTCCCCTCAGAATTGCACCAAAACCTCATTTTATCCCACAACTCCACTGCTTTTGGCCCTCAGAAATATACTCCATCCCCACTTTGCCCCTCAAAACTCTTCCAAACTACACTTTTCCCTGCAAAGCTGCACCAAAACCCACTTTTTCTCCTAAAACTCCAACAAAACCTCCCTTTTGCTCTCAGAAATTGTCCTGGTTTAGGCCCATCAGGGAACAAAGACGACGATTAGCCCCGAGTACCCAAGTGGCTGAGAATTGCTCAAGGGCAGGGAGAGCTTAATTGCCGCTGAAGGTTCAGGACAAAGCAGACCAGGCCACTCGGTTTGGGGAAGAAAACAGAGAAACAATTTAATGCAACGTCAACTAAAACATACCCCCAAAAACCCAAAACATAACCAAAATGAAACAACACAGAGCAATACATCAATGAAGAGTCCAACCAGCCTTTTGAAGAACACCTTCTTGCCACCCCTCCCCTCTTCCCGGGCTCAGAGCCCTGATCCCGGGGTTTTTACCTTGTCCCCCCCTGAACGGTTCGGGGGGGCAGGCAGTGGGGGTTTCAGTTAGTCTGTTCCCGATAGCTTCTGCCGTTTGTCCCTCCCCAGGACGGGTGAACTCCACACCAGTCCTCCCTGCGAGTCCGTGGGGTAACTCACACGCATGGCAGCCCTGCACGGGCTGCTCCGATGCCCACTGACTCCAAAGGCTGCAGCTCGTCTCTGCCTCTCGTGTGGGGCTGCTCTGCGGCGTGCAGGCTCTCCAGCACGGCCTGGGCCATGGCCCCTCCCCACACAGTCCCTCTCCCGTCCGGGCTCACTCACACGGAGCTGCTGGGAACTCTCGCTCCTGCCATGGATCTCCAGAGGCTGCAGGGGCACAGCTGCATTCTCGCCACGGCTTACAGAGGGATCTCTGGTCTGTTGCTTCTCCTTCCTTCCTCCTTCTCTGGCTGAAGGGTCCGCGTGGTCGCCTCCATCTCCTGTCACTCTTACACCTCCTGCCTCGCATTCCAAATTCCCGTCCCCTAAATAGTGCTGGCAGAGGCGCCAGATTGGCCCAGCCGGGCCGGAGGTGGGTGTGAACCCAGGAGCCGGGGGAGAGTCCGCAAACTCTTTCTCGGGTCTTCACTGCAACCCGCTCCCCCTGTTACTAAGCCAAAAGCTGCTCCTTGCTAAACCACAACACAAATAAACAAAAACTCTACTTTTTCCCTCAGAATTGCTCAAAAACACCGCTTTTCCTCTATCAAATTCCACCCAAATCCCAATTGTTTTCCTGTAAAATGCCACCCAAACCTCACTTTTCCCCTCAGATTTGCCCCCACACCTCATGTTATCCCTCACAACTCCCACAAACCCGCACTTTTCCCCTCTAAATCCCAACAGAAAACAACTTGTTCCTTCAAACCTCCAGCCAAACCCCCACTTTGGACCTCAGATAGTTACCAAAACCTTCCTTTTGTTCTCACAACTCCACCCAGACCTCACACTTTCCCCTCAGGATTTCCCCAAAAGCTCGCCTTTCCTCTCAAAACTCTACCAAATCAAACACTTTTCCCCACAGAAATACTCTCAAAACCCCACTTTTGCCGCCTCAGAAAACCACCAAAACCCCTACTTTTCCCCTCAGACATGCCCAAAAACCTCCTTTCATCCCTCACAACTCCACTGAAATCACACTTTTTCTCTCACAATTGCGCCAAAACCTTATTTTATCCCTCCAAACACCCCCCAAACCCTACTTTTCTTCTCAAAACTCTACTAAAATCCCACTTTTTGCCACCTAAGTTCCCCAAAAACCCATTTTTCCACTCAAAACGCCACCCAAACCTCACTTGACTTCAGAATTGCCCCCCAACCTCATTTTATCTCTCAGAACTCCCCTAAACTCTCACTTTTCCCCTCAAAACCCCAACAAAAACCCACTTTTTCCTTGCAAACTCCACACAAACCCACACTTTTGCTCTCAGAATTGAAACAAAACCCCTTTTAGCCCACAACTCCACCGCTCTTTGCCCTCTCAATCCCAGCTTTCCCCTGCAAAACTGCACCAAAGCCCCACTTTTTCTCCCAAAACTCCAACAAAACCCCACTTCTCCTTTCAGAAATAAACCAAAACCCCACTATGCCCCTCAGAATTGCTTCAAAACCCCACTTTTCCTCTCAAAACTACACCCAAATCCCAATTGTTTTCCCTCACAATTACCCCAAAACCTCTTTTGATCCTCCCTCAAAAAAACTCCCCCAAAACCCCACTTGGTCCTTCAAAACTCACACAGAACCCCTTTTCTCCTCACATCTTCCCCAAAGTCCCTCTTTTCCCCTCAGAATTACTCCAAAACCTCACTTTTTCCATCCAAACTCCACCTAAACACCACTTTTGCTCTCAGAAATTTACCAAAACCCTGCTTTTTCCCTCAAAACACCACCCAAATCCCACCTTTTCCCTCAGAAATGCCCCAAAACCTCATCTTTTCCCTCAAAACTCCACCCAAATGCCACTTTTCTTTCTCAGAAATGTACTCACACCCCACTTTACAGCCTCAAAACTCCTCCAAAATCCTTTTTTTTCCTCTCAGAACTGCACCAAGACCTCATTTTATCCCTCAGAACTCCCCTAAGTCCCACTTTTCCCATCAAAACCCAACCAACTCCCCCCTTTTTTGCATTCAAAATCCACCCAAACCCCACTTTTTCCCCTCAAAACGCTTCCAAAACTCCACTTTTTCCCTCAAGATGGCACTTTTTTACCCAGCAGTTCCCAAAAATCCCACTTTTTCCCTCAGAATAGCACCCAAAACCCACTTTTCCTCTGAAAAGACCTCCAAAACCTCACTTTTTCACTCAGAACTCCATCAAAACACCACTGTTTCCCTCAAAACTGCACCAAAACCACGCTTCTTCCCCCAGAAGTTCCCCAAAACTGCACCTTTCCCCTCAAAACTCTACCAAACCCCACTTTTTCCCCTCAAAACTCCACCAAAACCCCATTTTCCCCCAAAAAACACCACCCAAACTCCACTTTTACCCTCAGAATTTCCACAAAACCCCACTTTTCCCCTCAAAACCCCAGCAAAACATTTGTTTTTTTCAAAAATCCACCCAAACCCCACTTTTTCCCTTTAAAAATTTACCAAAACCTCATCTTTTCCCTCAAAACTCCACCAAAATCCCACCTTTTCCCACAGAAATACCCAAAACTCTCCTCTTTTCCCTCAAAACTCCATCCAAATCCCACCTTTTCCCTCAGAAATACCCCAAAACCTCATTTTATCCCACAACTCCACTGCTTTTGGCCCTCAGAAATCTACTCCATCCCCACTTTTCCCCTCAAAACTCTTCCAAACTACACTTTTCCCTGCAAAACTGCACCAAACCCACTTTTTCTCCTAAAACTCCAACAAAACCTCACTTTTGCTCTCAGAAATAAACAAAAACTCTACTTTTTCCCTCAGAATTGCTCAAAAACACCGCTTTTCCTCTATAACATTCCACCCAAATCCCAACTGTTTTCCTGTAAAATGCCACCCAAACCTCACTTTTCCCCTCAGATTTGCCCCCACACCTCATGTCATCCCTCACAACTCCCACAAACCCGCACTTTTCCCCTCTAAATCCCAACAGAAAACAACTAGTTCTGAAAGAATAAAATGAAATAAAATGGAGCCGGTGAGGCTCAGTCACAGCAAGGCCGACTAGGCCACGAGAAAGGATGATGAAACCAACCCTGGCCATTGCATCAGAAACCGCAGGGTCTGAGAAACATTTCTCAGAAAATTGGATCCATTGTCCCCACCGTGCCAGCAGGGCACCTGGGTTAAGGGGAAGTTGTGTGCGTGTGTTGGAATTTTCCGTCCCTCATCCCCAGCATATATAAACCCCTACCTGCAAAGCCTCGGGGCCGCCTCCTCTGTCTCCTGCGTGAGATACGAGACGGCCCGGAGCTCCGCAATAAAGCTCACCTCTTGCTTTTGCAACAAGCCGGTCTCTCGTCTTCCTTGGGGTGTTCGCCGTCTGGGCTTGGAGCGAAAGCCTGCAGCTTTCAACATCACGACCAACAGTTTTTACACTCTTTGAGGCAAGGGACTGAGGATGGAAAGGACGAGCCCAGCGGTCCGTGAGGGCCGGGGCCGGCGGTGTCGGCGCGGTGTGTGTGGGGGGCTCCGGAGACACCGACCGGGCGCGGGAAGCGGCTGCGCGGCGGCGGCTGCGGATGGAAGGGGCGGGGGGGGGTCTGGCTCACTCCGTGCCGTCCCCGGCGCCGGCGGCGCAGCCGCTGTTACTCTCTCCCGTGTTTTCTTTGTCTCCCCTCACATGCCCGATGGTGCCCAGTCTAACACGGGGTCGCGCTCCCCCACTCTCCTCTGATCATCCTGCGCTGCATCCCCGCCCGACTCCGCCCGCTCGGCATTCCCCTGCGAGTCGCCCCAGGGGTAACTCGGCGGGCTGGGCTCGAATGGGAAGCAGCTCTCCTGCGGGGGCTCTGCTCTGAAGCCCCTTCGCCTCTCTGACTCTGTAAAACTCTTGTGTAGAGAAGAACGTTTTTCTTTTTTCTCGATATCATCCGCCTCAGCGCCGCTCCCGGCGCTGCTCTCAGTGCTGCTCCCGGCGCTTCTCCCGGCGCTTCTCCCGGCGCTTCTCCCGGCGCTTCTCCCGGCACCTCTCCCGGCGCCGCTCTCGGCACCTCTCCCGGCACCTCTCCCGGCACTACTGTCGGTGCCTCTGCCAGTTCACTCTCTGCCCCAGGGACAGGCTCACTAAGTGGGGGGGGGGGGAGGCGGGGGCTCTTTAGGCCGGCACTCTTGTACCTCGGGAGGGGCTGATGGCTCATATGGTTCTCGTACCCCGTCCGTGCCTCCAGGGTCATTTTCTACACGCGGGGTGGGGAGCATTACTTTTGAGATGGTAGGAGCCAGCGGGGTGGATTGGAACCAGTCACGCTCATCGTTTTTGTTCTTACTCTGTGCTGCTGATGCGTGCTCAGCAGCCTTCTTTTCTGCCTGATGTTGCAACAACTCATTGTGCACTATCCGCCAAAACTTCCCTAACTTTTCAGCTATCTCATCGTCCTCCAGGGTAGCTTCCCACAGCAAATCCCCAAATCTACGCCATTCGCTCAATTCATGCACTGTATGTGGATTCTGAAACACTCCCTTAGCATACCCATAAGCTAACAACCCTGGTAGGTCTTTTTGCAGATCTATACCCTTTATCTGCCGCTTCTGCAAGAATGCAGTAAATAAATCATATGCCGCTTGCCTTTCCACACCTATTTGTCAGCGCGCTGTTGCAGCCCTTCAAGGTCCAGCGGCACGTATCGGCCGGGCTCGGCTATACGGTCACCCAGGGCACGGCGTGGTCCCAATTTTCACGCTTATTGCCGTCCTTGCTGCATAGGACCCGAACCCCTTCGTCGCTCCGCTGTGGCGCCCAGTCGGTATATCACGTCCTTCGTGTATCGCGTTGGGGTCACCATTTGCTGAAGACGACGGGAGACAAGCCCACCCTGCAGTGCAACAAGTCTCAACTTTATTTGCAAAGATACAACTGTTTTATAGATACAATAATCAGGCTCATACATATTGCAAAAGCTAAGCTCATCATTGGTTCCCAGTTAGGTGCAAACCTCGCCCTTGTTTCAACATACTCCAGATACGTGTGGCTGCTTAACCCAAACTAAGCTCCTGCTTTCTCATCCTGTTATCATACAGCTCTCTTGCTCTCACGGCCTTGAGCAGGCGTCCAATATCTTATCGCTTAATGCTTACTGCCTAACCAACTGTATTCTATCATGTCCTCTTTTCTCTAGCCAAGTCTCCACAAAACTCCCCACATAGGTGGGATCTGCCTTCCTGCTTTCTTGTAGCTCCCATACGCAGTGCTGTAACTTAACAGACACATGTATTTTTTCAATGGGAGATGAGGAGACAAAGAGTGTGGTATTGAAGATAGCTCCCACAGGAAAGCAGCTGCAAATGTGACACCGTGCTGGCTGATAGAATGCATGGGGACATTCTTACTACTGTAGCTGGGATCTGCCTTCCTGCTTTCTTGTAGCTCCCATACTCAGTGCTATAACTTAACCGACAACATGTATTTTTTCAATGGGAGCTGAGCAGTCCAAAGGAGTGGGACTGAAGATAGCTCCCACAGGAAAGCAGCTGCAAATGGGACACAGTGCTGGCTGATAGTCTATAATGGGACCTACGTACAACTGTAGCTGGGGTCTTCCTTCCTGCTTTCTAGTAGCTCTCATACACAGTGGTATAACTTCTGCCGACAGTTTGTATTTTTTCAATGGGAGTTGAGGTTAATTATGGACGGATAAAGTTGTGATGGACCGTCTTGCACCTCCTTGTCCACATCCATAGCAAGCTTGAGCAAGGGGAAAACCGAAACAGCAGATTGGAACAGAAACAAGGTCAAAGCAAGAAGATAGGACAGGACATTAAACCAAGCGTTGTTAGAGGACTGAATATAGCATTCAATTTAGCATTGTATGATTGACTGTACTTGACTAATAAATGGTAACATATGTAACTAACAATAATATAAAGGTAACTAAACGTAAGGTAAGCATAACCATAGTGTGAGAGAAAACTAACTGAAGGCCGAACAGATGGGGTGATATTTTAGACACAATAAGGCTGATGTTTTATGCACAATAAGAATGGTGTTTAAACACAGTGAGGTTGGTGTTTAAGTTCTTACCAAAATGAAACTTTGAGGCCTTATGCATAGTGCGTGATGCTTAGTATTAACTATTTGCCATGAATTGTGGCACGTACAAAGCATTTGGAAAAGGTATAGAAGTGATGATGATGTGACAATAAATTGGAGCTGATGCACATCAGATTGGCGTCTGGTCACTCCCATTTCGCACAACAAAGAAGAACCCCCGCACAAAGAAAAAGAAACCCTGCAGAACAGGCTGCCCAGAGGGCTTGTGGAGTCTCCTTCCTTGGAGGATTTCAGCACAAGCCTGGACACTTTCTTGTGCGACCTGATCTAGGTGACCTGAATTCTGGGGGAGGGGGTTGCTCTAGATGATCTCTAATGGTCCCTTCCAACCCCTACCACTCTAGGATTCTATGATGTCACACAGTCTAGATGCAGTACCCAGATGTGCTGTGATGTCACGGAGCACTGTTGCAGCATCCAGAGGTGATGTGATGTTATAGAGAACTGTTGCCATGCCCACGTCTGCTGTGATGTCACAGAGTCTCGTTTCAGTGCCCAGATACTATGTGAAATCTCAGAGCACTGTGTGTCCAGTGTCCAGATGTGCTGTGATGTCACAGAGCACTATTGCAGTGCCCAGATGTGCTGTCATATCACACAGCCCTGCTGCAAAGCCCAGATGTGCTGTGGCGTTACATAGTCCTATTGCAGTGCACACGTCTTATGATGTCACAGAGTACTGTTGCCTTTCCCAGATGTGCTGTGATGTCACAGAGCACTGTTGCACTGCCTAGTACTAGGACATCGCAGAACCCCATGGCAGTGTCTGGATGTGATGTGATGTCAAACACTCTTGTTGCAGTGCCCAGATTTTCTGTGATGTCCTACAGCCCCGTTCCAGTGCCTGGATATGCTATGATGTCACGGAGCAGTGTAGCACTGCCCAGATGTGCTGTGATGCGACGCACACCGCACATCCTCTGCAATGCCCACATGTACTGCTGTGCCACACAGTCCTGTTGTAGTGCCTAGATGTTCTCTGATTTCACACACCCCCTTGTCATGCCCAGATGTGCTGTGATGTCACACGGCCCTGTTGCAGGGCCCAGATGTGCTATGATGTCACAGAGCACTGTTGCAGTGCCCAGATGTGCTGTGATGTCACAGAGTACCACTGCAGTTCCCACTTGTGCTGTGATCTCACAGGCACTGTAGCAATGTCCTCTTGTGATAGGATGTTTCAGAGCACTGTTGCAGTGCCCACGTCTGCTGTGATGACAGAGTCTCGTTTCAGTGCCCAGATACTATGTGAAGTCTCAGAGCAGTGTGTGTCCAGTGCCCAGACATCCTGTGATGTCACAGAGCACTATTGGAGTGCCCAGATGT
Source organism: Colius striatus (assembly GCF_028858725.1). Classification (NCBI taxonomy): domain Eukaryota; kingdom Metazoa; phylum Chordata; class Aves; order Coliiformes; family Coliidae; genus Colius; species Colius striatus. Next base: position 908,031 of record NW_026908524.1, on the reverse strand, counting down.
GCTGTAAGGTCACACAGTCCTGCTGCAAAGCCCAGATGTGCTGTTGTGTTACACAGTCCTGTTGCACTGTGCACATGTTCTGTGATGTCACAGAGCACTGCTGCCTTTCCCAGATGTGCTGTGATGTCACAGAGCACCGTGCCAGTGCCTAGTGATGCTGTTATATATCACAGCAGTGATTGAGTGCTCAGATGTCTTGTAATGTCACAGAGCACTGTAGCAGTGTGCAGTTGAGATAAGATGTTATAGAGCACTGTTGCAGTGCCCAGATGTGCTGTGATGTCAGAGAGTCCTGTTTCAGTGCCCAGATATTACGTGAAGCCTTAGAGCATTGCTACAGTGCCCAGACGTCCTGTGATGTCACACAGCACTGTTGCTGTGCCCAAAGGTGATGTGACGTCACAGAATACTGCCGCAGTGTCCGGATGTGATGTGATGTCACAGAGCCCCATTCCAGTGCCTAGATAAGCAATGATGTCACAGAGCAGTGTAGTGGTGCCCAGATGTGCTGTGATGCAATACACACAGCACAACCTCTGCAATGCCCACATCTCCTGCAATGTCACACAGCCATGTTGCAGTACCTAGTTGTGTTGTGATGTCACAGAGCACTGTTGCAGTGACAACGTCTGCTGTGATGCCACAGAAACCCGTTTCAGTGCCCAGATATGATGTGAAGTCTTAGAGCACTGCTACAGTGCCCAAAAGTGCTGTCATGTCACACAGCGTCGCTGCAAAGCCCAGATGGGCTGTTGTATTACACACTCCTGTTGCAGTACCTATATGTGCTGTGATGTCACAGAGCACTGTTGCAGTGTTCAGATGTGCTGTGATGTCAAACATCCTCGGAAGAGGAAGACGGAGCACTGGAACAGGTTGCCCACAGGGCTTGTGGAGTGTCCTTCCTTGGAGGACTTCAGCATAAGCCTGGACACGTTCCTGTGCGACCTGATCTAGGTGAACTTGATTGTGGGAGAGAGGGTTGGTCTAGATGATCTCTAATGGTCTGTTCCAACCCCTACCATTCTAGGATTCAATGATGTCACACAGCCTGGATGCAGTACCCAGATGTGCTGTGATGTCACAGAGCACTGTTAGAGTGTCCACAGGTGATGTGATGTTATAGAGCACTTTTGCCGTGCCCACGTCTGGTGTGATGTCACAGAGTCTCTCTGCAATTGCCACATGTGTGGCAATGTCACTGAACCCCATTGCAGTGCCCACGTGTGCTGTGATGTCCCCATGCAGTCTATCAGCCAGCACTGTGTCACATTTGCAGCTGCTTTCCTGAGGGAGCTATCTCCATTCCCACTCACTGGGACTCCTCAGCTCCCATTGAAAAAATACATGGTATCGGTTAAGCTCTACCACTGCGTATGGGAGCTACAAGAAAGCAGGAAGGCAGACTCCACCTATAGTGGTAAGTAGGTCCCATTGTAATCTATCATCTTGCACTGTGTCACATTTGCAGCTGCTTTCCTGTGGGACTTATCTCCAATCCCCTGCACTTGGGCTGCTCAGTTCCCATTGAAAACACACAGGCTGCCAGTAGAAGTTATGCCACTGCGTGTGGACACTACAAGAAAGCAGGTACACAGACCCCAACTACAGTGGTAAGTAGGTGTGGTAGTTTCAGCCTGGCTGGATGCCAGGTGCCCACCACACCACTCTGTCCCCCACCTCCTCAGCAAGCCAGGAAAGGAGAGAAAAATAAGATGGGAGTCTCGTGGGTTGAGATAAAAGCAGTTTAATAAAGAAGCAGCAAAGCCGCGCGCGGGAAGCAAAGCAGAAGCAGATAAAGCTGTTCCTCTCCACTTCCCATCAGCAGCGATGTCCGGCCACCTCCCGAGAAGCAGGGCTGCGGTACACGTAGCGGTTGCTTTGGGAAGGCCAGAAATGCATCTCGCCTCCCCTTCCTGCTCCTCTCCCCCAGTTTATATTCCTGAGCTGATGTCATAGGGTATGGAATATCTCCTTGGTCAGCCTGGGTCAGCTGTCCTGGCCCTGGCCCGTGCCAAGATCATGCCCACCCACAGCTATGGGTGAAGGTGGGGGAAGGAGTGCTGGAGGGACAGCCCTGATGCTGTGCGAGCGGTAGTCATAATATTGATATCAACAGTAAGCACAGCACTGCAGGAGCTGCTGTGGAAAGTCACTACCATCCCAGACCCACTACAGACAGTCACAGGAATGCAGACATATTACAAACACTATTGTTTCTGTGTTCAAACGAAACACACAGTCAGTAATATCAATCATGAAAACATCTCCTTAATTGTAGCATTCTTTTTTCATAAAGTGTATGCTCAAAAGACCTTGTAAACTCTTACAAGGGCTCCAAGTTTGCTGCATGTCCAATATGTTCCTGTGGCTGCACAGCTTCTGAAGTTGTGTTCTATGTTCTGCATTGTCAGTTCCCAGACCTGTAGGCAAAACCTCAGATTGAACGTCGTATTGGTTAACTGACATCTTCAAGTCTGGAAGCCTGGTAACCCGGACCTTGGATGACAAAACACACCAAGTTGAAACCATAATTCATCAGTAGTCTCTCTAACTCTAAGCTGCTCTAAGTGAAACTTTAAACATGTACCCGTTAATTGATACCTGTAAGTAATTGGTTTTCTCCCAATGTCCCAACAGGCACGTTCCCATGTTTAATTCTTCTCCAGATATTGCCATCTTTTTCATCATAATAGTGTCGTACGGAACTCGTAGTTAACTCCATGGAACACAACCAAGAGAGCAACCAAGTAAACAATCCGAGCCCTGATTACACAAGTTACAGCTGAAATACACACCACACAGAATAACTTCCTAGACCAAAACATAGAAGAAAACTGCTGGGGGGACACAGTTAGAAAAACTCTAAACAAGAACAAAAGCATGGCAATCAGAAAAAGGCTGAGATGTGCCATATAGAAAAGGAAGCTGCTAAGGAGAATTACTTCCAGGAATTTCCCATTTCCACTTTATTTTTCATCTGAAATGGACTGAATGGTCAGATGGAAAACAGCATCACACATTCCAAAACACTAACTAACTGTACTCTTGGACAGGACCAAGCAGCCACAAGAGGCACGTCATGATCCTGAGATGGAGGGGTGGCCTTTCTGATGAACTTGTCCAAACAATTAAAAAATAACCAACTCTTTAAGCAAAACTCATGTCTAAGTCAATCTCCTACCAACAAAGTTTGGGGAGAATAGGAGAATGTTCAGAGGAAACACTCACTGCATGGAGGGCTGTTACCTTCTAGTCAGTCTTACCCAGAAGAATATTTGCCAGTGCCTTTATTACAGGTCAGGGAACTGACAGATTAAACTTTCACAGCACAATGTTCAGTGGTGTGTATGTGGAGCCATTCTGGCTTCCCTTCAGCACAGGCAGCATGGGAGAGCTTTTTAAAGAACAATTTGTACAGCAGAGATTTTTTTGCTAGTTTTCATGGTGGGTTAACTTTAACTTAGCAGTAAAAGTTCTAAACTACTTTGTATTAAAAAGTGCACATGAATAATTTAAACCAAAACAAATCCACATTTTTACCTGTGAACAACTGTTTTCTGACACAAACCATGAAATGCCAGCTTCTCCACATTTTTAACAGCAATCTTATTACCAGGTTCCTTAAAATACCCAATAATTCCTTCAGCAAGAATTGTATATTGGTCCTTCTGCTGATCTACTCTTCGACCAAAGTAGTTTGTTGCATTTACAACGTGGAGAGGCAGAAGCTGAAAGCATAAAATACGTTATAAAAAAGACAACTGATGGTTTCTTAAGTTAATGAGACGTTTTCGTATTGAAGGTGACCTACCTCTTTCCAGCCTAAAGAGATGACAAATACTGCTGTACACATGCATTTCAGAAGATGATGACCTCTTATTACTCCAAAGATTAGGAATAATCCTGAATGAATTAATCCTTATGAATAGTAACTGTCCATAGCCCAGTCCAGACTGGACACAAGTTTATAGAGCAAGATCAATAGGTCTTGGTGGTATTCCACTTAAATGAACACTAGTGAACTACAGTATTACCTGTCAAGCTACTAACCACTAAGACATTTCACATCATCCAAGCTTAATTGTAAGTGGTCTCCAACCTTACAATGAGATTTAGAAGAACTGACTGGGGAAGCGTGACGCCTTCCCTCTTTTTGCACGGAAAATGCTTGACATAAGCTATCAAGAACACCAATTCACACAATGCTGGGTGCATTTCATCCAAAGGCTCATGCTAGGCACAAGTACTGAGACACAGCTGAGTGTATGAGGCCAGACAGAAAAGAAGACCAGAAAGGTAATTTCCACTTACTAAAACCCTAAAACTCTCACAATGCAACTAGAGATTCTTAAAGGAAAGCAACATGATACCGAGTTCTAAACAAAAGAGACAGTGAACACTTATCCAATTGACAATGGATTTGTAAGGCATATATCCAGGCTCTGCAGTCAGCAGAAGCAGAACTAGATGAGGAAAGAGGCCACAACTGCTGTCTTGAGTGCACAAAAGGGAAGTACAAGTTTATAACAGGAGTATTACGAAATCTGTCCATGTTTCAAGCACTCAAACTGTATCTATAGGTTATCAACGAGTTTCAACTACCAGCTGCCAACAAAAGCTTATTTATTAGGCAGAAATGGAGTGACACCAAGGAATCCACACAGTTTTTATTGTCTATTCTCACAACCTATGATTTTTGGGAATGGGGAACACCCATTGATTGCATGACTTGAGCACACCTGAATTCTAGCAAAAGACAGGACAGGAAGAAAGTGTAAGCAGCTCATCCAAAAAGGAAAGCACCAGCAGTTCTCAGATCCAAGTACTAACCTTGAAAGAAAGCACCAGTGTCTACACATCTGCCCTCAGCAATCATTATCCAAGGTGGAGATGAGACAGACTCTACAGTACTGCTGTACAGGAAGACTCTCTAGTAAAGTCGGGACTGAAAAGCCAAGTGAAGGGAGTTTTGACATACAAATTGTTACTGAGATGTGAAGAACCACTATAGCAAAGTCAAACCAGTAACCAGGAAGGTTTCATGACTATTTAACTACTAAAAATGGCAGTCTGAATGTAACAGGATTCTATCAAAACTGTTTTCAAAACCACAATGACACCTTAGTAGGAAGCAACTGCTCCATCTAGAAGAGAGAATTTATATCCCATGTCTATGGACAGTGCAAATAGAGAAGATATTTGGTTCAATTGACAAGGCCAGAATATACTCATTTTTCAGGAAGTCTGCATCAACATGACAGAGAAGGAAAAATCCTCCCTTCAACTCTTGTTAAACAGGCATGATCTTCCACTGCAACGTTTCTTCACTCCAGAGCATTGTGTTTGCTCTACTACAAAAATAATGACATTTACAGGACCTTTAATCTTTGCCTATTTTGGTTTATGTTCTAAATAGATAGAGGAAAGGAATAAACAGAACAAATGCCCTCTTCCCATAGAACACGAGGCTCCAATGCAGGAGAAAACCTAAGGTAAACTCAGAACCACCTACAAAACAATTTTAGGTCAAGCTAAAGATTAAGGGAAAATCTGACACACACTTAAGCAACAGAGAAACTAAAAAAGCTAAAAATCTCCCAAATACCCAAGAGATGTGGGATATGTACTACATTAACATGAAGGTAATATGCTAAGGAGGTATTTAAGATGTGTTCCTGGTACACCAAACCAAGGGAAAAAGCAATAACTGTAACTTACCATCAGATATCCAGGTGTTTGTGTCACTGTATCTGGGATATGCTGGGGCACGTCTGTTTGTAAATTAACTTGATGACGATCCAGACACACTGTTCTGTTTCTACATATTTAAAAACTGGTTTTAGAACAAAGCCCTTTTACTTGTAAACTATTTTTGATGTGGCTTACAACATCTTTTCACACTAACATTTCATCAGCCCTCAGTATTCAATTTCTGTTCCAAGTAGCACCAATGACTGGAGATTAGACAGAAGTGGACAAAAAGCTCTTGTTGGACAAGTTTATACAACAAAACCAGTTTCAGGACTAGTTTTCTGAAACTAGGAAACTAGTTTCAGAATAAAACAAAGACTAACACTGAATTTTGTGTTACTTGCAACAAGGGTCATCCACACGAGAAGGAATATATGAGGGCTTCATCCAAGGCCCTGTTAGAATCCAGTTAGACACAGCTCAGACAAGTCATCTACTTACCTAATCTGGAGGGACAGAAGACAACAGAGGAGAGAGCAAAGCATAAACCTTGGGCAATTATGGGCTAGAATACTAATCAAAAAAGAGCCTGAAGTTCCCTCAAGAACACTGGGCAGGAATGACAATGAATTATGATATCCTGTCAGGCTACATGAGATTGGTCTCCAGAAAATGTTGGTATTTTGATTTTCATAGCAGTATCTAAGAAGAGTGAAACTGATGCAAAAGTAACCACAAGAAAAAGAGTCATGAGCAAAAAATGGTTTCATGAAAGTATCCAACAGGAAAATTGAGCAAGAAAACAGAAGCAGCCATCATTGAGGCATATACCACCTTCCTACACCAGTATGGGTGGTAAGAAAGCTTGGCAATTCCTTACCTGCAAGCCCCAAATGTTTTAAGATGGGTACACAGTGGCCTTGACAATTTCTGGTATTCTTCATCTTTTAGCACCTTGGCAGTCAAACCAGGCAGTTCTGGGGGAACTTCAGCTTCTGCCTGCTGCAAATAGCGGAGGATCCCAAGTGCATCACACTCGTTGTTTTCTCTTAACAGAACGACTGACTTTGCCTTTGTGATCTCTTGGTCTACAGAAGAATCCTAAAACAAATACACACGTATTTTTAACAGCTTCTGTGTATCCACTACTTTGTGATCAAATGCAGTATTAACCTGGTAACGGTTTGTCAAACCTTTATCGCATTACAGAAGTTGTCAGGCATGCTGTGTACACGATGAGCAAAGATTCTTGGAGAGGAAAACTGAAATGTGTCACACAAGTGGCATCTGTAGCTTCCAAAGACTGCATGCATTCATCTGTTAAAGCTAAGCACACGGTTTATACACACTTGTAAGTGTACTACTCGAAGCATGTGAAGTGTGACATCACTTTAACAGTGGCTGTTTCCATCTCTCCATCCACTGATTTAAGCATTAAGAAAAAAGGTCCTTCCCAAACCACTTTGTCATGGTTTGCCATGACAGCCTTTTCTGGTGAGGGGGAAGGGGCTGTAAAGATGGCTCCTGGAAGAAGTTGCTCGCAGCTCTCCCCAGCTCTGAGCCAGACCCACTGCTGGGGCTGAGCCAATGAGCCTCCATCATCACTTTTTAAGAGAAGCCTGAAGAGGAGGTTTCTTCCTCCATTCTTCTTTCTTCTGCCCTTTCTTCTTCTGGCTGGTGGCGGTGCAAGGAGTAGGAACAGTGAGAGAAACAACCATGCAGACTCCAAGGTCAGCGATGAAAGAGAGGAGGAGGTGTGCTGGAACAGAGACTCCTCTGCATTCTATGGAGAGAACTGGGGAAGCTGAGGTTTGTTTGCATTTCTTTAAAGACCCTACAGCAGCAGCGGTAGAGACTCATTTTGCTAAAGCTGGCCCCAGTCCAGGGGCAGCGATTCACTTCATTAATGGCCCCGAGCCAGGGGCAGTGATTTCCTTCTTTATCACTATGGCCAGAGCAGGCTGTGTCCCGAAGGAGGGACCCAATATCCACAGCTGTAACTGTGGGGAGGAACCATATTGGGATTTATCAAAATGAGACACAACATAGTTAAAAATGTCATCATGAATGCATTCTGTGTCAGACATTCCTGTCAGCCTTTCTTCTAGCTGCCAGAAGGGCAGGGTTTGGGCTATTTTTAGCAGAAGTAGTTAAATTCCAAATTCACAAACCTCCTTTATTCTTAGAAGTCAAGATATTTCAGTTTGTTATATCTTAATAATTAAAAGTCCCACTTACCTGTGTAAAATGATGCTCACCTGATGAACCATTTCTGCCTCATCTCCTGAATTAGTGAATGTCGGCACCTTCTGAAGATTACTGTGGGTAAAAGCCAGTATTTTGAGTAACACAGCGGTTCTTTCACTGTCCATACAAGGCTGTACAACCTAAAGGTGGATACAAACCAGAGGGCTGGTAATTCATGTAATCTAGACATGCTTTACTGTGTATTTCTTCTTTTAAGAAGCACGAAGCATTGTTATATGCCAAAGAACATTGGTAAATCCTAAATCTTCTGTAAAACTTGTAATGTACAATATACAACTCTCACAAAGGGTGTGAATTTCTGACAGCTTCCAGAAGCAAAATTAAAACCCATCACAATAAAAATCTCACATCGGTATTTTCTTATACGTGTGATTTTTGATGATTTGTCAGTGTTGAAGTTTCTCACTGAAGTACCACTGAAGAAGTTTCACACTCCATAAGCACAGTGCACTACCTCAGATAGTCTTAAAAAAAGCCCCAAAACATGGACATTTGCAGTGCTGCCAAATCACTAGACTTTTCACAAAAAGTGATGTTTTTCCAGTTTCATGTCATGCTCAGAATGTCTGGTCTTATAGACTTCCCAACATTTTCAATCCCCAAATGATTATGTTTTGAGTCACTGAAGAATTCAGATCATACTTGTAACATTTTATACAATTGTTCAGCTCTATACCACACTGACTGGAAGTTCCATGAGAAGACACCTCAGGATATACAGTAGCTTTCTCAAAATATTAGGTCAAATTAATTTCTGCACTGTGTGGCACAGAGCAGTCAAACAAGCATTTTACTAGTTCTGTCTTTGGAAAACTCACTTGTAGTTCTGCCACTCAATCAACAACCACAAAAACATTCTGAACATTCTGGTCACAAACAACTAAGACAGCCTACATTGCATTCAAGTGTCATTCAGACGACAGAAGTTTTCTTACTTCCTCAGATTTTCACACTTTTAGCTGCTTCTTTGTTCTGCCCAAGTATTAACAACATTGGATGAAGCTGTCTGGAGCATCTCTGGTATGTTTTCAGTAGCTCAAAACCAAGTTGTGCCTTCTTCCACCCAGGACACAAGATAAGTGCTAGTGCCTAGGTGTGTATGTACAAAAGAGTTACAGTAGAGCATGAGACAACTGTTTAGAATCTTAGTCATTGTACTATTTCAGAATTTAGGGCAAAACTAAAATCCGCAAAACAGGCCTTTCAATGCTTCAAACAGAAGCTTTTAACACCACATCACCTCTTCAATGCAGATGGTACAGGCCCGAGGAACCGTGCACCAAGCTGGAGACAAATGGATGTGCAGCAACACAAGGTGAAAGGTCCAAAAGTTTCATAGAAGCAGAAACATCTTGTCTTGATAAATAAGTTACAGACTCCCACACTCATGCAGTCCATCTCTGTCAATGTCTAAGCAGATGGCCTAAATAACCTGGGAAGCATCATGAAGACACTCTAAGATTACATCAGATGCACCCATTCTCAACATGCACTACCTTTTGGATCATTCATTGACATTTGCACCTTAGAACACAAAACCTGCAGTACTCTAATATATACATCCTCCACTCCTGTTTCCCAAGGTTTTGTAGCAACTGCTCGACTGCAAAAGTGTAAGAATTGGTGGAATATACAAGAAAGGATTATTTCCCTGACATGAGATGGCAACTACATCACATCCTTGAGCTATTGGTGGCCAACAGTAAGATTCAGTGGAGTTAGGGCCTACAACTTTTTTCCAAGTAAGTTCCTACAGAAAGAGAAATAAAGAGTTCTACCTGAAAATCGTGTGCTTGAAACACCAACAAGGCAACACAAAGCACTGAGCAATTTAAAAGCCTTTGACCCACTGCATAATACATTTCCTTAACACACAATATGATAAGAGTTCTTCTGGGATGAGGAGTTAAATTCTTACATCTAATTCAAATGCCATCATTTGTAGCTGTGGTTGATGGATCAGATGAAACTGTACAATTCTACAGTCTCTCTGAAGCATAATTTACTCAACCGTATGAACAACCTCCTACACATTCCTCAATCAAAATTAGCTACTATAGTATTTAGTATCTGAAAGTTAAGGTATGATACTAGTCTTAAAAATACTAAATGTAATGTATTACGTTAGCATTACCCTTTCCAGATCTTCAAGAAGTGGTGCTGTTCCCAGAATTGATGGTGGCTTCATTTTCTTGCCAAGAAAGACAAAGTTTCTTTCTTCAAGATTTTGAAAACTCTGAAACCATATGAAATAGATGACAAAGGCAATACTTAGTAGATGGGTTTGAGCTTACATCCAACTTAAAAACTATTTTTTCTGAGAAGAATTAGCCAAAGAAACGTAAACACAAATGAAGTACAACTCACACACACGTCACACAGAACAGTGCTGAGACTCCTACTGTCCCCTGACTTGGCCATTGCCTCTGTTTCTTGCTTTTTTTCTTTTTGTCTCTTCCCCTGCATTTTTTTTTGCCCTTCATATTTTCACAGAGGCACCACCAACTTTGCTGGCTTGCTGACCTTTGGTCTGGTCTTGTTGCTGATGTGGCTGGATTCAGTCCCTGATGTCCCTCCACAGAGTCCCTCCACAATGACCACTCTTGTAGCCTCAACACTACTCACACCTTCCACATATATGACATACGTTTGCAGAGGTTAAATGGAAGTTATATCCTGGAATTACCTGTTGCTCATTTTCAGTTCTATGTGTCTTCAAAGGATCAGAATTTAAGCACTGCTGAAGTCTGAGAAATATACAAATATTAAATTCAATGGAAATGCAAAAGGAAAGTGTAATCGATAAATATCACCAATATTTCTAAAATGGCATGAAACAGTTCACCTACAAAACACTCCTCAGGTTGTTTACATATGCAGCAAGTGATCTGCAGCATAATAAAAGCCTTGCACAAGTCAACTCAGTCAGATTTCATTCAGCTAGAAAACTTTATCAATCACATTAAGAATAAAAGAAGGCAACTGAATATGCTGAGTGTGCAGAAACGTACTGCCTCATCACAGCCTTGTTTTCAAGCTACTGTTTAGAAAGAATTGCTATTTTTACTGTGGTCTGGATAAGTATCAGCAGCTTCTAATGGCCTCCTTCCCCAATACCATGTGCACACATCTTGTCTTACCCTCTGCCCTTTTAGCTGTCTAAGAAGAGTAACTGGAAACATACTACAGCTCCTAATTATCTGGCTACACAATTGGTTCAAATATGTAACATACTGTACCATACCTGTCTGTGTGAACTGCTGGATTTTCCTTGAAAGGCAATCCTGGGATTGTTTTGACAATCTATCAAGAAAAGACAAACCCTTTTCTGGCAGTAAAATACTGTTGAAGAGCAACATTTTAGAAAAAAAAGATTACTGAGCTCAAGGTGGTTTTCTTACCTAACAGAATTTTCTTCATTAAGAATCAAGCATGCAACAAGAACATCAACCACACAGGAGAATCAGTTCATGTTCACAGCTCAAGCTATAGCTTCTGGCAGCTCTTTCTTTGAAGAATCTGCCCCTGTATTCCCCCAACAACTACCAAAAGCTGGCCACACAAAACCACTACACATCTTCACAGCACTAGAGCAAGTGAGCACAAAAGGAGACACAACCTGTTCAAAGTGCATAGTTGCAATCTAAAAAACCAAAACCACCAGAACCACAAACTTGAAGGACAACGTTCTCTTTTAACTAGATCAAGAGTTAGTCCCAGATTTGTTACAGAAAAGGACGTGATAGCTGACTACAGTATTCCTAATCTGCCTTACAGATGCTTCACTTAATTCATTCTGACATTTGAATAGAAAATCTAACACTTACAGATGTGGTAGTTTCACTGTCATCTGTGTTGGAGCTTTGTCATGTCTTTTCAAGAACAGAACCAGATACAGCAAGATCTAGAAAGACAATTTTAAAAGATGCAGAAACACGTTTGTGATTATCTGAATCTATGAAAGGCCAGTGTTTTTACAGTTGGTTGCAACTGACTTCTTTCTCTGCTTGTCTCATTTTCTAATGGCAAAAAGAACAACCAAAAGACAGTTGTATTTACATAAAGATATGCAAATGAACCGAGGGAACAAGGACAGAGGATATTTATAGTGATTCAAGTCTGTTTTAAACAAGACAACTCACAGAAAACATTCAAGTTACCTCTGTGTAGAGAAATCCCTCTAAACTCAAATCAAACAGTAAGGTATCACTGATCAATGCTACAAGTTATTTCAACAGTATCTAATGCTTTTCAGCATATCAACAAATGACCCTGCAACTCACCCTTTGTCTTATCAAGTACAAAATGCTTTAGAATATTCCTGCATCTGCTGATTTGATTGCTCTTTGTAAACTCTGATACATAGGCAGTGTTTGTTAGGATACCTTTTGTTCCACTTGTTGGATTCCAACTGATACAGTAGTTCAATATATCCAGGTAAAGACAAATGATGCACTGCATGAATGATTGCTGCCAACACATACGGTTCCCACTTGTTTCAGGATCTATTGATACCTTCTGCTGGAGCAGCACTGTCCTCAAACCAAGTGCAGGATTAACAACTTTCATTGGAAGAGAGTCAAGATTTAATGATGTTTGGGTCTCCTGATAATCTGCTGAACTCACTGCATTCTCTTCAGCTTGCTCAAAATGAGCAAAGCTGCTTAAGACGAGATCATCATTAATGCATACCTAAAAAACCCAAGTATTTGACTGACCAGAATCAACAAGCAAGTCACCATCACATACTGCTTTAGAATTTATTTGAAGCTGTAAACAACAGCAAGACATATGCAGTATGTACAAATGCTTTCTGAAGAGTACTCACTCCAGGGCAGGAAAGTTGGTCATATCTTCCTCTATGTTCTCCAAACAGGTGTTACTTACCAGTTTCATGCTTTTGCCTAAAATTTTGTGCTCAGTTTTCTATCAGCTTTAAACATTTTTAGAAAAACTATCTTAGTTTTATGTCCCTTTGATTCAGAGTGCATCCAAACCTGGCAGGAAAAAACAATATTCAACTTCAAAGTTCTTACTGGCTCAGAGAGAAGTGACACTTGCCAACTGTGATTCTGAACAGAGAAGGTATTCAAATTAAGATGTAATCCAAGTTATTGTCTACAGTGAAGACCACAGCTCTAATGTTAAAAGTCTTGGTAAAATCTCCGAATGGCAGCAGTTTTCAAACACATTTATTTTTGTCTACTAGGCAGCTGCTTAAGTCTGACAGTAGCTGCAGCAGAGATTTAGCAGGAGTTACGCGCTTTGGTAAGTGCAACGAGCTTTCTTCCTTTCTCCCAGCTGTTTGGGAATTCAGCCTTATGCACATATGAACTTGTATTTATTTTCATAACACCATGCAACTGCCTTCTTGAAATATCTTTAAGTGTATCACAAAGAAGGACAAGAGTACAGTAAATTCACATAGTTGTTCATCTGAAGTACTTGGGGGACTTCATTTGCTTGTCAATACCTTCCAAAGCGGTTCACAAGTTTCCACCTCACAGAATTCATTCCAAAGTTCACAAACAACAGATTTAGAAAATAAATCTTCTAGTAAGTTAATGATTGCACTTCTACTGTATATGGCAAATTACAAAATTCACTTGCAAATAACACTTTTCGGTCTTAAATTTGTCACAAAGTTATAACTTCTACAGCAGAGTGCACAAAGAGCTTTATAGAGAGAAAAATATCTTACCTTTTCACCTTTTATTGTCACATAAAGGAAAACATCAGATGTGGTATCTTCTACAGCACATACTTTGGCTGTCGTCTGGGTAGCAGCAAAACTGAGTGATGGTGTTTCAACGACGCAGCTGCCTGTTCTTTCCTGCTCTTCTCCAGCCCAGTGTTTCCTCACTAACCCAGCACCTGGAAGAGCAAACAATGGGTGTTTTAAAAGTCTCCCTCTCACTGCAGTGGTGAGAAGTTTCTGTTGATCTCCTGGGGACTTTACGTTGGGTTTGCTTTGACATTTTGGCCACCTGGACTTGAGAATTCTCCCTCCCTTTTCCACCTCCCTTTTCACATTTGTTGCCTGGGATTCTCCCTTTACAGTTCTTGCTGGACATTTATCCAGACTCTGTGCTATGCACTTGAAACAACCAGCAGATGATTTCTGATGGAACCTGAGGCTCTCTGCACTGGCCTGATGCAAAGGCAATTTGCATCAAAACTCCTCCAAAATCCTTTTTTTTCTCTCAGAATTGCACCAAAACCTCATTTTATCCCTCACAACTCCCCAAAACCCCACTTTTTCCCCTCAAAACGCTTCCAAAACTCCACTTTTTCCCTCAAGATGGCACTTTTTTACCCAGCAGTTCCCAAAAATCCCACTTTTTCCCTCAGAATAGCACCCAAAACCCACTTTTCCTCTGAAAATACCTTCAAAACCTCACTTTTTCATTCAGAACTCCACCAAAACACCACTTTTTCCCCTCAAAACACCACCAAAACACTTGTTTTTCCACAAATCCACCCAAACCCCACTTTTCCCCTCAAAACTCCACCCAAATCCCACCTTTTCCGCTCAGAATTGCACCAAAGCCTCATTTTATCCCACAACTCCACTGCTTTTGGCCCTCAGAAATCTACTCCATCCCCACTTTTCCTCTCAAAACTCTTCCAAACTACACTTTTCCCTGCAAAGCTGCACCAAAACCCACTTTTTCTCCTAAAACTCCAACAAAACCTCACTTTTGCTCTCAGAAATAAACCAAAACTCTACTTTTTCCCTCAGAATTGCTCAAAAACACCGCTTTTCCTCTATAAAATTCCAACCAAATCCCAACTGTTTTCCCTCAAAATGCCACCCAAACCTCACTTTTCCCCTCAGATTTGCCCCCACACCTCATGTTATCCCTCACAACTCCCACAAACCCTCACTTTTCCCCTCTAAATCCCAACAGAAAACAACTTGTTCCTTCAAACCTCCACCCAAACCCCCACTTTGGACCTCAGATAGTTACCAAAACCTTCCTTTTTTTCTCACAACTCCACCCACACCTCACACTTTCCCCTCAGGACTTCCCCAAAAGCTCACTTTTCCACTCAAAACTCTACCAAATCAAACACTTTTCCCCACAGAAATACCCTCAAAACCCCACTTTTGCCGCCTCAGAAAACCACCAAAACCCCTACTTTTCCCCTCAGACATGCCCAAAAACCTCCTTTCATCCCTCACAACTCCACTGAAATCACACTTTTTCTCTCACAATTGCGCGAAAACCTTATTTTATCCCTCCAAACACCCCCCAAACCCTACTTTTCTTCTCAAAACTCTACCAAAACCCCACTTTTTGCCACGTAAGTTCCCCAAAAACCCATTTTCCCACTCAAAATGCCATCCAAACCTCACTTGACTTCAGAATTGCCCCCAACCTCATTTTATCTCTCAGAACTCCCCTAAACCCTCACTTTTCCCCTCAAAACCCCAACAAAAACCCACTTTTTCCTTGCAAACTCCACACAAATCCACACTTTTGCTCTCAGAATTGAAACAAAACCCCATTTTATCCCACAACTCCACCGCTCTTTGCCCTCACAAATGTACTCAATCCCAGCTTTCCCCTGCAAAACTGCACCAAAGCCCCACTTTTTCTCCCAAAACTCCAACAGAACCCCACTTCTCCTTTCAGAAATAAACCAAAACACCACTTTGCCCCTCAGAATTGCTCCAAAACCCCACTTTTCCTCTCAAAACTACACCCAAATCCCAATTGTTTTCCCTCACAATTACCCCAAAACCTCTTTTCATCCCTCAGAACTCCCCCAAAACCCCACTTGGTCCTTCAAAACTCACACAGAACCCCTTTTCTCCTCACATCTTCCCCAAAGTCCCTCTTTTCCCCTCAGAATTACTCCAAAACCTCACTTTTTCCATCCAAACTCCACCTAAACACCACTTTTGCTCTCAGAAATTTACCAAAACCCTGCTTTTTCCCTCAAAACACCACCCAAATCCCACCTTTTCCCTCAGAAATGCCCCAAAACCTCATCTTTTCCCTCAAAACTCCACCCAAATGCCACTTTTCTTTCTCAGAAATGTACTCAAACCCCACTTTACAGCCTCAAAACTCCTCCAAAATCCTTTTTTTTCCTCTCAGAACTGCACCAAAACCTCATTTTATCCCTCAGAACTCCCCCAAACCCCACTTTTCCTGTCAAAACCCAACCAACTCCCCACTTTTTTGCATTCAAAATCCACCCAAACCCCACTTTTTCCCCTCAAAACGCTTCCGAAACTCCACTTTTTCCCTCAAGATGGCACTTTTTTACCCAGCAGTTCCCAAAAATCCCACTTTTTCCCTCAGAATAGCACCCAAAACCCACTTTTCCTCTGAAAAGACCTCCAAAACCTCACTTTTTCACTCAGAACTCCACCAAAACTCCACTGTTTCCCTCAAAACTGCACCAAAACCCCGCTTCTTCCCCCAGAAGTTCCCCAAAACTGCACCTTTCCCCTCAAAACTCTACCAAACCCCACTTTTTCCCCTCAAAACTCCACCAAAATCCCATTTTCCCCCCTCAAAACTCCACCCAAACTGCACTTTTACCCTCAGAATTTCCACAAAACCCCACTTTTCCCCTCAAAACCCCAGCAAAACATTTGTTTTTTTCAAAAATCCACCCAAACCCCACTTTTTCCCTTTAAAAATTTACCAAAACCCCACTTTTTCCCTTTAAAAATTTACCAAAACCCCACTTTTTCCCTCAAAACTCCACCCAAACCCCACCTTTTCCCCTCAGAATTGCACCAAAACCTCATTTTATCCCACAACTCCACTGCTTTTGGCCCTCAGAAATATACTCCATCCCCACTTTTCCCCTCAAAACTCTTCCAAACTACACTTTTCCCTGCAAAGCTGCACCAAAACCCACTTTTTCTCCTAAAACTCCAACAAAACCTCACTTTTCTTCTCAGAAGTTGTCCTGGTTTAGGCCCATCAGGGAACAAAGACCACGATTAGCCCCGAGTACCCAAGTGGCTGAGAATTGCTCAAGGGCAGGGAGAGCTTAATTGCCGCTGAAGGTTCAGGACAAAGCAGACCAGGCCACTCGGTTTGGGGAAGGAAAGAGAGAAACTGTGTAATGCAACATCAACTAAAACATACCCCCAAAAACCCAAAATGTAACCAAAATGAAACAACACAGAGCAATACATCAATGAAGAGTCCAACCAGCCTTTTGAAGAACACCTTCTTGCCACCCCTCCCCTCTTCCCGGGCTCAGAGCCCTGATCCCGGGGTTTTTACCTTGTCCCCCCCTGAACGGTTCGGGGGGGCAGGCAGTGGGGGTTTCAGTTAGCCTGTTCCCGATAGCTTCTGCCGTTTGTCCCTCCTCAGGACGGGTGAACTCCAAACCAGTCCTCCCTGCGAGTCCGTGGGGTAACTCACACGCATGGCAGCCCTGCACGGGCTGCTCCGATGCCCACTGACTCCAAAGGCTGCAGCTCGTCTCTGCCTCTCGTGTGGGGCTGCTCTGCGGCGTGCAGGCTCTCCAGCACGGCCTGGGCCATGGCCCCTCCCCACACAGTCCCTCTCCCGTCCGGGCTCACTCACACGGAGCTGCTGGGAACTCTCGCTCCTGCCATGGATCTCCAGAGGCTGCAGGGGCACAGCTGCATTCTCGCCACGGCTTGCAGAGGGGTCTCTGGTCTGTTGTTTCTCCTTCCTTCCTCCTTCTCTGGCTGAAGGGGCCGCGTGGTCGCCTCCATCTCGTGTCACTCTTACACCTCCTGCCTCGCATTCCAAATTCCCGTCCCCTAAATAGTGCTGGCAGAGGCGCCAGATTGGCCCAGCCGGGCGGAGGTGGGTGTGAACCCAGGAGCCGGGGGAGAGTCCGCAAACTCTTTCTCGGGTCTTCACTGCAACCCGCTCCCCCTGTTACTAAGCCAAAAGCTGCTCCTTGCTAAACCAGAACAGGGAGCTATCTTCAATCCCACCCATTTGGACTGCTCAGCTCCCACTGAAATAACACATGCCCTCCCTTAACGTATACCACTGAGTATGGGAGCTACAAGAAAGCAGGAAGGCAGACCCCAGCTACAGTAGTAAGTAGGTCCCCATGTAGTCTATCAGCCAGCACGGTGTCACATTTGCAGCTGCTTTCCTGTGGGAGCTATCTTCAATCACACTCACTTTGACTCCTCAACTCCCATTGAAAAAGTACACACTGTCGGTAGAAGTTATATATCTCAATGGGAGATATAGAAAGCACAGAAAGAACCACTTAAAAATCAATGGGTGTAAGGGAACTAAAGAGAAAAAGGGACAAAATGGGGTCAGAGACTAAAAGGGATGTGGAAAGAGAAGAAGAGAAGGAAACGAGGAAAGGCAAGGGAAAAAGGAAACAAATAGGGCAGCAAATGGATGAAAAGCAACAGATAAAATTAAAAGCAATTAAGGGAACGAGGGGAAAGTTGAAAATGAGCGTCAGGGAACCACTATGGACGTGCAGAATGGACATCTAATATACTTTGGCAAAGACATTGGAGGCAAAAAACCATCAGCATGTCAAGAACTGTTGTGCTCATAGTGGGGTCAGCACAAAGGACTCGGGCAGCGAGTCAGAAGGAAACAGGCTGATTGATACTGACATCTAAAGCGTGAGCATACACTACACTCCATCCACCAACTGCATCCAGTCATGGACAGTAACTAAGGAAGAGACATCGGCAGGTGCCTGAGTTCTCATCACCCAGACCCGCAGTGGCTGGGGAGCCCCAGTGCAGCCAGGACTTGCAGAACCTGTTGCTGCAACTGGGGAGTCCCACGCAGCGCGTCCGCTCGTAGGGGAGGTCTCCAAGAAGGTCCAGCTCTTCTCTTCTCGAATCAACAACGTCACATCACTCCCAAAGCGGGAACAGCTGGTTGCACACTGCATTGAGATCCCCCCCGGAGCCTGGCCAGGGCTCAGGGAGGAACCAAGGGAGTTTCTTTCCCTGTTCGGCTCTGATCATGTATTTTCACGCCAGGCCAGACACCTGGTTTCATGACCTCGACAGTTGCCTCCAAACAAGCAAAGGAATCTCGTGGCATCTCTCTTCACTAACGATTCTATTCTGTCTGGCTACGTCTGTCACTAATCATCTCACGTATTTCACTGATAATCAGCCACTCACTTCATCTCCTATTTGGCTGTGAGGTTCATTAGAGGTCAGCTTGAGTTTGGGGCCTGCTGCTCAGGCCTCAGCACTTCAGTTGGTCTTTTGACCTACAGGTGAACTCTCACAACATTTCTTTTCCTTTGTTGGCCACATAAAACATGAAATGAGACACGGAACAGAGATTAGAACAGTGACTGCAAAGCCACCAGGCATTGCCAGCCTGGGCCCACGGTCCTGTTCCATCCCGCCCTGGGCTCAAGATGTTGATCCATCATTTGGGTTGCAGCGGCCAAGCCAGCCAGGTGCCTTCTGAGGCACAGCCAATAGCTCCTCATAGTATGTGATGAGCAGCTCTGCCATCCACATTTGCTAACAGGAATCCACAAGTGATGACAAAGCATCTGCTTGACATGGCCTGAGCAGAGCTGGGCCAAATACCAAGCCGAGGTTGCTGCCTGACGTGCTTTTCCTCATAGTCCTGCATAAATAGGGAAAAAACCCCAAATCCCCAGGAGTTAGAGGGTTTTACCACTTCTGAAATATTTTAGATACTAAAATATTATGTCTAAAGAGGCCAAAAGTCAGTAGAAACCTGACCCTTCAGTGCAGCAGCTGGGACTGACCCTTCAGTGCAGATGCATTGGGCAGCAGCTGGGACTGACCCTTCAGTGCAGATGCATTGGGCAGCAGCTGGGACTGACCCTTCAGTGCAGATGCATTGGGCAGCAGCTGGGACTGACCTTCAGTGCAGATGCATTGGGCAGCAGCTGGGACTGACCTTCAGTGCAGGTGTATTTGGCAGCAGCTGAGACTAAGGGTTTTCTAGACAGGGTGTTTTTCCCATGCCATTGGGTGAACACAGAGAATTGCCCCAGGGTTCCAAGAAAGCTCTTTTTTTGGGGGCTCATTTGAGAGTTATTTCTGACTCCACCTCAGAGCTCAAGATCAGGGATCTCAGTTGAGACCTGCCCACCAGTCCATGGGGTAAGAAGCCCATTGTTATCCACTGCCTCCATGGTGAGAGTCCTCCTGAGAAATGCCAGTCTTGATGAGTGGATGGAGTTGCCACCAACCTTCCTGTATTCCTCGGAGCTTTTCTTCAGAGCCTTCTCAATCAAGATGGTAGAGTTTGGCCTGGAAAGATTGGTTCTGGACAGTGAGGGCCTGGAGGGCAGACACACCAATAAACACCCCAACCATGTTCTCACTCCTCTTCCACTCACATGAGGCAGCATGTGCTCTGAACCCACCAGGGAGCTGGACAGGGCTTAGAAAGCCCTGCCATGGGCTGCTTGAATATGCAGTGCCTCAGGGAAGCCCGAAACCCCCGCAGCACCTGCAGCTGCTGACCCTGCCTGGCACCGCTCTGTGAAACTGTCACCCTGTTGCCTTGGGCTGCAGCAGAACAAGCCTGTCCTTCCTTCAGATTGCTGGCATTTCTATCTCAGGCATGAAAGAGCCCATTGGTGTGGATCCTGGAGTTAGAAAGAGGCAGGAGACAGCCCACCCCTGCTTCCATCACCTTGCTGGGCTTCTAACGTGGCAACAGGCAACGCTGAGTTAGTGGTGTGGACTTTCAATGCTCATCCATCTCAGAGCTGGACACAGCAACAAGATGTTCTTTTAAGCAATTGTGTTGCTGTTACCATCCAAAGCATTCGCTGAATCCCAGAATGGCAGGAGTTGGGAGGCACCTCTGGAGAGCACCTAGAGGTGGAGGCCATCCACTGCTCTCCCCTCATCTACCCAGCCAGCCATGCCATGGTAGAAGGCCATCACCTTGGTTACACCTGGTACCTCTCTCTGTGCAAGAGTAAAAGTCACAGCTGCTGTGAAACTGGTGTTCTTCTCTGGGACCTGACACCAGTGCTCTTTGCACAACTGCTGAGCTGCCTCAAACTGCCACAGCCACATGAGAAATAAAACAGTGGAACTGCCAAACTGGAGACACAGGGGTAGGGAATGAAACAGGGGAGCTGCCAACCTGGAGAGACAGGGCTGGGGAATGAAACAGTGGGGATGCCCACCTGGAGAGACAGGGATGGGGAATGAAACAGTGGAGCTGCCAACCTGGAGAGACAGGGGTGGGGAATGAAACAGTGGGGCTGCCAACCTGGAGAGACAGGGGTGGGGAATGAAACAGTGGGGCTGCCAACCTGGAGAGACAGGGGTGGGGAATGAAACAGTGGGGCTGCCCACCTGGAGACACAGCTGCATTTGAGCCTTTTCCATTTGGTGAGTACTGGTCAGTTCTGGGGAAGAGACAAAGACAAGACACAAGACTTTGCTCAGAGAATTGCGAGGTCCAAGAGCACAGACATCGTGAGCAAAGAGCAATTTGGGATGCAGTCTCAGGGCATGGAGATTGAGTAGGAAACCAATAGCAATATCTCCTGTGACCTTGGTCAGTTGTTGGGAGGATCAAGACTTCTGACCTAAATTTAGCCATGCCATGCTGGATCCCATCTGTGCCTACAGGAGAAGGGAAGAGACTGTTCTCAACTCATGGGATGCTCTGGCCTGTGTCTCTGATGGACAGAGCACAGAGCTAAGACACAGGGCTGACTTTGGGGAAAGGGCTGGAAGAACCTACTGGAGCTCTTTGAAAGTCAGGGACTCGTCCTTATGTGAAAAAAACCCAAAGGAGACTGTGCAGAGAGCTGTTAAATGTCAGCTCCAGCACGTGGAGAGACACGTCTTTAGTTACTGAACCCACAGGCAAGAACCAGCTCTGTCTGCAGCATCAAATCCCGCGGAGCCATTGGAATACAGACCCGAGGGAACGGTGCTGAGGGGCAGGTTTGGGATCCCAAAGCCGCAGAGCTGAGGTGCTGAGGGCCACGGTCAGTGGTGGCCGTGGCAGGGTGAGGGCAGGGCTTGGACTCCAGCAGAGCCCCGTCGGCAAACGCCCGGGCGAGGAGCAGCCCCAGGCGGCCGCGGGGCCGGGGCTGAGGGGACGCTTTGTCACTCGGGGCTGCGGCCGCACACTCACCCAGCCCCCGCCTCTGCCGCCCGGCCCCGCTCCCAGTCTGCCCCGGGAAAGGGACACGAGCGGGGCAGAGACTGGCACCATCACACACGGACACCAAAGGATGGGGTCAACAGAAGATTCTAGAAGCCCCTGTGATGCTGGAAGGAAGGAAAACACTGGAAAGCAGCAAACGGATCCAAATGGGCTCAGAAAGAACAATGACAAACCAAAGGGTGTCGGGGAACTGGAGAAAAAGGGATGAAATGAGGACAGAAACCATGGGCACAGCAAGAATCGTTCTGCTGGGAGCGGGGCCAGCACAAAGCACACAGGCACCGAGTCAAAAGGAAACAGGGGCAGTTTTATTGACAACTCAAGCACTAAGAGAACCAGCGAAATAACACAACAAACTGAGCCCAGCGGCAGCGTGAGGAAGGCAGAGCCCCTCACTTGAACTCCAGTTACCCAGAGAAAATACATTCAAAACAATACCTAGAAAATACATGAAGGAAAGGACACGAGCAAACAGCAGTTATCACTGTCCACACCTGCTGTCCCTGCTGGCATCTGAGGCTCTCCTGATTCGCCATCCTCCCATGCACCCACACTCTGGAAATGCAGCTGCACGTTGGGTTTCCCCAGTTGCTTGTAACAAGAACTTTGATGTAAGGAAAAGCTCTGGGGAGCGGCGTGTTCTGTGAAGAGAGACAAGGAAATGCAGGTGTTCAGAGCAACGGTGCAGCCATATCTCCCCCTGCCAGCCCCGCTTCTGCTCAGGGATCAGGCTCCCCAAAGCAGCTGGGCATCCTCTGCACGCCGGCCCCGCTGGGGCTGCGCCTCCTTCCCTCGGCCCTTTGCCTCTGCTGCTTGTTCTGTGCTGACAGAGAGGCCCAGGAGGGGCTCTGACGTGTAGGGCAGCTGCTGGGCAGCCCCACCAAGCTCCCGCTGTCCCCTGGGCTCGCCTTCCCCTGCAGCCTGAGGGCAGGGGACAGAAGGGGCTGTGCTGGGAGGAGAGGACACTGTCCCACCCGCCACAGGCCACAGGACTCAGCGCTGGTGCTGCCCGAGGGCTTTTGGCACTGGGCACCCCTCTTTCTGCAGGGCACAAAGGCCTTGTGCAGTGTCTGTGTGTGCAGCTGGCTCTGCTGAAGGCAGTGGCTGCAGCCAGAGATCTCTCAGAGCTTGTGCTCCCACCCGCCCGATCCTGCCCGTGTTCTCCTTTTGCTGCCACCACCACACGCTGCTCAGCTCTCACAACCCCACCAGGTCTCTCTCAAAGCGAGCCAGTGCCCAGGGAGACAGCATTCACACGCTGCCTGCTGTGCACTTGCAGGCAAACCCTTTTTGCTCCATGGCATCTCTCCCCCGTGCACAGGCCGTGCCTTCAGAGGGAAGGGCTGAACGGCCTCTTTTGCCACGTCGTACGTGAGGGTCCCAAGCTGAGTTTCCTCTTTTCCCGACGCCTCCAGTCCCTCGGGGCAAAGCACAAGGAGAGCAGCTCAGATTCATGTCAACAAAGAGGCAACGTGCAGAATCACAGAACCAGAGCATCTCAAGGGTTGGGAGGGACCTGGAAAGCTCACCCAGTGCTACCCCCCTGCCAGAGCACGACTCCCTAGAGTAGGTCACACAGGAACTCGTCCAGCTGGGTTGGAATGTCTCCAGAGAAAGAGACTCCACAGCCCATCTGGGCAGCCCCTTGCAGTGCTCCCTCACCTCAGCAGGGAACAAATTCCTCCTTCTGTTTCTTTGGAACCTCTTCCGTTCCAGTTTGTCCCTATTGCCCCTTGTCCTGTCATTGGCCATCCCTGAGCACAGCCTGGCTCCATCCTCCTGACACCCACCCTTGATGCATTTGTAACATGAATGAGGTCACCTCTCAGTCTCCCCTCCTCCAAGCTACAGAGCCCCAGCTCCCTCAGCCTTTCAGCACAAGAGAAATGCTCCACTCCATCATCTCTGTGGCCCTGTGCTGAACTCTCTCCAGCAGCTCCCTGTCCTTGCACTGAGGGGCCCACAACTGGACACACTGTTCCAGATGTGGTCTCACGAGGGCAGAGGAAAGGGGGAGCAGAACCTCTCTCCACCTGCTCACCACAGTCCTTCTAATCCAGCCCAGGATGCCATTGGCCTTCTGGGCCACGAAAGCACATTGCTGGCTCATGCTCATCCTGCTGCCCACCAAGACCCCCAGGTCCCTTTCCCCTACACTGCTCTCACAGTTCATTTCCCAACCTGTGCTGGTACATGGGGTTGTTCTCTCCCAGGTGCAAGACTCCACACTTGCCCTTGTTGAACTTCCTTAGAGTTCTCTCTGCCCATTCTCAGCCTGTCCACGTCTGGTTGGATGGCAGCACAGCCTCTGGGGTGGCAGCCACCGCCCCAGTTCAGTATCAGCAGCAAACTTGCTGGCAGTGCCTCTGTTCCCACAGCAAGGTCACTAATGAATAGACTGAACAGTACCGGGCCCAGCACCGACCCCTGAGAGACTCCACTAGACACAGGCCTCCAGCTGCACCCTGCCCCATTGGTCACCACTCTGCCTTCTGCCCTTCAGCCACTTCACACTCTACCTCATGATCTGATCATCCAGCCCACACTGCCTCAGTTTTGCTGCCAGGATGCTGTGGGAGAAGGTGCCAGATGCTTGACTGAAACCCAGATAAACCACATCTGCTGCACTGCCACCATCTATCCACCTGCTTACATCTTCATCAGAGGCTCTCAGGTTGGTCACACATGACTCCCCCTTGGTCAAGCCACGCTGATTGCTCCCAATGACCCTCTTGTCCTTTAACTGCCTGGAGACAGCGCCCAGGAGAAGTTGTTCCATCCTTCCCAGGGATGGAGCTGAGGCTGAGTACTCTGGAGTTTCTCAGCTCCTCCTTCTTACCCTTGTTGCAGACTGGAGTGACATTTGCTCTCCTCCAGCCCTCAGGCACCTCTCCTGCCCTCCATGAATTACTGAAGAGGATGGAGGGTGGTTCAGCAATGACTGCCTCCAGCTCCCTCAGCACCCGCGGGTGCATCCCATCAGGGCCCATGGATTGATGCACATCCAGACTGCTCAGCTGATCCTGATCCCAGTCCTCAGCAACCAAACACAACTCCTCCTTCAACCTGACTTCCTCTGGAGTCTGGGGCTCCTGAGGGCAGTCTCCAGCAATATACACAGAGGCAATGGAGGCATTCAGGAACTCTGCCTTCTCTGTCTCCTCTGTCACAAGGGCACTCACCTCGTTCAGCACTGGGCCTACATTGCCTCTGGTGTTAGTTCTACCTGCAGTGTATTTGAAGAAGCCCTTCTTGTTGTCCTTGTCCTCCCTTGCAAGGTACAACTCCAGTGAGGCTTTAGCTTTCCTACTTGCCTCCCTACATCTTCTGACAACAGCCTTACATTCATCCCAAGTGGCCATCCCTTCCTTCCATCATCTCTAGACTCTCTCCTTCCACTTGAGTTTGCCCAACAGTTCCCTGCTGAACCATGTGGGTCTCCTGGCTCCCTTCCTGGACTTCCTACCCGCTGCATGCTCTGATCCTCAGCCTGGAAAAAGGGATCTTTGAATATAGACCAACTCTCTTGGGCCTCTTTGTCCTCTAATACCCTGTCCCACAAGATGTCCCCTAGCAATTGCTTGAAAAGGCCAAAGTTGGCCCTGCTAAAGCCCAGGGCTGTGGTCCTGCTTGGTATTCTGTTCCTACCACACCAGATCCTGAACTCCACCATCTCATAGCTGCTGCAGCCAAGGCTGCTCTCGACCTCCACCACTTCCACCAGACCCTGCTTGCTCATGAGCACAAGATCCACTAGTGCTCCTCTCCTAGTTGGCACATCCACCACCTGCGTCAAGAAGTGATCATCCATGCACTGAAGGCATCTCCTAGACTGTAAGTGGCAGCCATGTAGGTCTGCCAGCAGGTGTCGGGTAGTAGGATGTGCTGCACCAGCCCTGCTACCCACCCGCCCTCTCCTGGCCAATAGCCACAGCCTACTGCTGCCTGGGGAGGAGCTCAGTCTCTGCCTTGAGCTTTGGTCAAAAACCCTGAGGGGCTTTGGCCAGAATAAGTCTTGAGAGGGAGAAAGCTCTCAAGCCCCTGAAGCACCTGGTTAGTGCACTGCAGTGCTCAGCAGAGAGCAGGGCAGCAGCCTCAGAGGGGGCACAAAAGCAAGCGAGTCCCTGCCACGTCCCCCCAGGGCCAGATGCAGCCAGAAGCACCCAGCACACACTTACAGAGACAGCCACGTCTCTGGGAGCACTGCTGACAGCCACGGACAAGGAGCCTTCCTCAGGGACGTGCTGCAGAGCCACGGCACTCAGCTGGACTCGTGCTGGCAGCCTGATGACAACCTGGCCAGAATGCCCTGGGAAACACCAGCGCCTGCCCCGGGAGACATCCGTCTGCAAAGCAGCACAGGACAGCACTGAGACAGAAGCGAGTGCTGGGGCCAGCGCCGCTGCTCCTCTGGCCTGGAGCACAGGCGCTGTGTGCCTGGGGCTCTGCTCCAGCTGTGGGAAGAGGCACTGCCATGGCCTTGTGTGGAGCTGCTTTTTGCTTGGCAACAGGGGAAGGGAACTGCAGCGCTGTCCCTGTAAGCAGCTCTCAGAACATGCCCTGGATCTGAGCTGGATCCACCTCCAGCCCGGCCAGGCCAAGCTGGTGCCTCTGCCATCACTACTGAAGAAGCGAAATCTAAGCCAGAAGAGGAGGTGGTACAAAATGGAGCAGAGCATGGGGATCCCAGTCAGAGAAGGAGGAAGGAAAGAGCAGCACTGGACCACAGACCCCTCTGTAGCCCGTGGTGAGAGAGCAGCTGTGTCCCTGCAACCTGTGGAGAGCAATGGCAGGGCTGAGAGGCACCAGCAGCTCTGGGTCAGTGCACTGGTAGGGAAGAGGGTGGCAGCGGGGTCACAGCACGGCCCCTCAGTCCTGCTCCGCTCCCTTCCTGAGGGAAACCGCTGGTTTCTAGCAAGCCCTGCCCTGTCTTGGAGCTCTGGTTTCAGGAACCTGACCAACGCTGTGGGCTTCCACAGGAGCAGTGGCAGGCAGGCAGGCAGGCAAGCAGCACTGATGGTTTCTGCTACAGTACCTGCAGGATGGTATCAGGCCCATCCTCAGGGTACCTTCTGCTCAGAACAATGTTGAAGATGCAATTCCAGCTGCACCTGTAGGTCTTGGAAGTTCTTGTCAGGTCAATGGTGGCACCTGTGAGGAAGGGAGAGCAGATGACTGCAAGAGCCACAGATCAGGAGGCCTCGGTGCCCCGAGATCAGCTGAGCAGCTCCAGGCCTGTCACTCCTGTCCCTGTGGCAGGACAAGGGCTGAGGGTGCTGGGAGACAGCAGGCGCCCATGTGGGTGTCAGCAGAGCAAGGCTGAGGGCCTGCTGCACCGGCAGCAAAGATGACCCAGCCAGTCCCCTTCCAACTGCCATGGAGAGGAGCAGAGTCCCTCCATCAGCACAGGAACGTGTGTGGGGGCAGCAGCAGGGGCACACACGGGCTGAGGGCAGGAGCGGGAGGCTCTCTGAGAGCCACGCTGCCACAGCCTTCCTCTTGGGCTGCAGTGAGCGTGGCAGCTCCCCCACTTTGGAGAGCAGTGCCTGGAGCAGTCTCCTTGGGGCTTGCTGCACACAGGCACGGGGCAAGGAGATGGGGCTGCCTGTGTCCTTACCCAAGCTTTTCAGGGCCCAGTTAGACTTGATCATGTCTTCTAAACTCATCCCCAACACTCCCTGGTCGTCTTCCTGGGAAAGCCATGAAGGAACACAGAAAAGGCCATCAGCAGGCTGCTCAGTGTGCCTGCTGGCACCCAGAGATGCAAAAGGTCGGCGTCAGCAATTGGAGGCAAGCCTTGTCCATGGAGCTGAGAGCTGCTGCTGCTGACCTGAGCCACAGAGGCTGAGAAACACTGTCTGAGGCTGTGGCTGTGAGCTGGGCTGACGAGGGTTCCCACACCCTCATGGGCACCCTCCATGCTCTCCAGGTCAGCTGGGAGATGGGCTCAGGCCCTGCCAGCGGTGGCTGGCCCTCTGAGCGTGCCTGGCTCTCAGCCCTGCCTCAGGGGCGCAGCCAGAGCACCGGCACTACGAGGGAAAGGACGTCAGGAGTCCTGCACTGCCTGCAGCAGCTCGTTAAACTGGAGAAGGACCAGGGCAGGGCAGAAGCTCAGCCAGCAAGGCCCTGGCTGCTCCCTTGCAGGAGGTGCCCATCCCACCAGTGTCACCAACCTCTGTGCGTGCCTTTGCCTGCATCCTCCACGCTGCCAGCAGGGTCCCACAGTAAATGCCAACTGCAATTGACATCAGCAAGTGACAGTTATTTGTCTGGGGCTGCAAGCAGTCCTGCACTCACCTTGCCTCCTCCCTGTTGCCTTGGGCTGGGACAGCAGGTTAACTGGAGAGGTGGGGAACCGGAGCTGCAGAGAGAGGCCGCGTGCCTCTGCCCGGGAGCCATCAGCCCAGGCTCCAGGGGCTGCGCAGCCCTGGGCTCCAGCTGTGCTCGGGGCCCCATTTCCCCCCCCCTGCTTCCCTGAGCTCTGACATCAGGCTACAGGGGCCAGGGGAGGTAACTGTCCATCAGTCCCCTGCATGGCCCCTCTGGCAGTCTCCAGTTCAGGCTTGGAAATACACAGACCCTTCTGTCCCAGACACAGGCTGAGCCCTCTGGCTCGCTGCCCAGAGCAGCATTGTGCCGGAGACAGCACCAGCCTTAGCGGTCGTACAAAAGCTGGTCCCAGTCAAGGACATGCTCAGGAAGCACTTGGGCCCCAGAATTCCCACACACAAACAGGAGAGCTGCCCATCTGAGGGCTGCCATCCAGCACACACGGGCGTTTGCTCTCGCCAGCTCACCCAGAAGCACTGCAGGCACCGCCAAGAGCTTGTTTTCAAGGGCTGCCCTGAACCTCTTGCTTTCCAGGGGTGTCTTCAGCCTGAAACAGAGGGAGTCTTGTGGCCGTCAGTGAGCCGAGCCTGGAGCAAAGCCCTTCACAGGCAGATTTCCCTTTTCAGGCTGAAAAGCCCGTGTTTGGATGCCTGCTGCTGACAGAGAGAGAGCTGGCAGAGCAGCGCCCAGGAGGAACACATCCTGTGCTCACCCTTCAGCAGTGTCAGCAGCTTTTGCCCAAGGGAAGGGCTCCAGGAGCACCTTCCAAAGGCCTTGACAGTCATGTTGGGAAGCAAAGAGGTGGAGCAGACACGGAGACTGCATTTCAGCAGTCTTTCTGCTGGGGACCTTGCTCTCTGTCTGGCTGAGAATGCAGGCGTGCTCTCGCTGCCATCACACAGCTCTCTCTAAGGGCTGTTTCTGCACAGCTGGGAAGCGCAAGAGCCTCGTCTGGCTTTGCTCTCAGGACCCTCCCACACCTGCATGGTCTCTTGCCACAGCTGGGGTTCACCCTTTCCCTGTGCAAGTGGCTGGCTAGTGACTGTGCCAGCGTGGCCAAAGTTTGGGCCTCTGGCAGATGTGCGAGAGAGAGTGCCAAGGGGCTTTGCTCTTGGTTCTCCCTGTGAATGGCCACAGCCCCAGCAGTGCCCAAGCTGCGGTGCCCAGGGGGGAGCAGGGGGCAGCTGCCTGGGGAGGCCTCTCTGCTCTCTCCTGGGCTTGTGCTGGCCCTCAGACCTTCCCTTTCTCCCCCTGTCCCCAGCAGAAGCACGCAGCACGTACCTAGCAAAGGTGTTGGAGGGTGGCAGCCGGTTCCACAGGCAGACTGCCAGTGTGCAGGCGAGGCTGAAGATCATCCCTGGGCAAAGAAACCAGAGAAAAGTCAGGCCTGTCTCTTAAGGCCTCTTCTCAGGGATGAGAGAGTGTTTTGCCTCCCTGCAGGGACACAGGCAGAAGACAAAGGCACAAAGGGCAGAGGAGCCTGCGCTTCTCCTGCCGCTGCTGCCACGGGCACAGCGCAGCTCTCCCAGCTCATCCCTAGGACCTGGCAGCAAGCTGCAGTGCTGAGCTTACCTGGAACCTCTCGGGCTCTGTGGTACCATGCCACAGCCCGCTCTGGAGCAGGGACCGAGCTGGGAGCTGATGGCAAGCTGACATCCAGCTCTACACTGATGGTCCTATGGCAGGAGAAACAAAAGAGGTGCCGCTTGCCCACTGTCTGCAGGCTGTGTGAGCCAAGGCCCTTGCCAGCAGCTGGGCTCTGGCAGCCTCCCAGGGCATGTCCCAGCTGCAGAGAGAGAGGGCAGCAAGGCTGGGCTGCTTCCAGGGCTCTCCCCTCTCCTTTCCCCATCCCTAGCTTCACAAGGCCTGCAGTGGGAGGAGAGGAGCCAAGGTGGCAGCAGCCCAGCCAGCAGCCCAGCCCCATTCTCCCCTCATCCCTCCCTGCACCCCCTCGGACCTGCTTGCCTGGGCTGGCTCCGCTGCCTTTCCTCTGGCTTCCGCGAGGGCCGTCGGCCTCTTGCCGCCGTTGCCTTTCTTCTCGGCATCTCTGGGCAGAGACAGGCTCCCTGCTCACACCCCAATCGAACCACACAATCGTTTGGGTTGGAAAAGCCCTTTGAGCTGCTGCAGTCCCAGCCCTCTCCTCACCCTGCCAAGCCCAGCACTAACCCACAGCCCTCAGCACCTCAGCTCCACGGCTTTGGGATCCCTCCAGGGCTGGGCGCTCCCTGGGCAGCCTGGCACAGGGGCTGACACCCCTCTCAGGGAAGCAGACATTCCTTTATGGCAGCGCTGGGTGCACGGCGGATCGCTCCACGCAACGTGCCCCTGTGCAATGAAACAACACTCCTCATACACATCAGAGAAACCAAGTGATGGTCTTGTACTTGGGCCTCACTGACACTGTTGGGAAGCTGTTTCTCTGCTCTCTTGTAAGGCTCTCTCCCTCAGCCACTCCCCAGGCTGGTTTTAAGGGCCTCAGCTCACAAGTGTCTGCACAACAGAGAAGTGGCCATTGGTGCTTTGAACCCTGTGCTTGCAATTCTCTCACTATTCAACATCCAACTCAGGTGTGTATAAAACAGCAAGTGAGGGTAGGAACTTGAGGTCTGTACATGACAAATCTCTCAAGCCTGTTATCAAAGAGACTCCTGAGGAATAGCAGTGAGGTCAAGAACAGGGACACTCATGGGGGCAGGAATGAGGGTTCTGACAGGCCCCTCAGACAGCCTCCCCCTCCCATATTATGATGGGTCCATCAACAGAAAGACAGCCTGGGGCTGGGAAGGTGGAAGATCACATTGCTCACACTCGCAGCCTAGGACCAGGAGAACTCTGTTCAGACCTTCTGGCAAAACTTTCCAAAACTCCATGTCCCAAATAATCTTTAAGTCAAGGATTTGACAGATTGACAGAGCCCAGAGGCTGGTGATCAACGGCACAGAGTCGAGTTGGAGGCCTGTGGGCAGTGGAGATCCACAGGGATGGGTTCTGGGGCCAGTCTGGTTCAACATCGTCATCAACCACCTGGGTGAGGGGACAGAGGGACCCTCAGCAAGTTCCCTGCTGGCACCAAACTGGGAGCACTGGCTGATTCCCCAGAGAAACTGCAGCGCTGTCCCTGTAAGCAGAGCAGCCCCACACGAGAGGCAGAGAGGAGCTGCAGCATTTGGAGCAAATGAGCGTCGGAGCAGCCAGTGCAGGGCTGCCCTGTGTGTGAGGGACCCCAGGGGCTTGCAGGGAGGATGGGTGCAGAGCCCACCTGCCCTGAGGAGGGACAAAGGGCAGAAGCTATGGTGAACAGACTGACTGAAACCCCCACTCACTGGCCCCCAACCCCCCCAAGCCATTCGGGGTGTGGAGGGGGTAAAGACACTGGGATCAGGGCTCTGAACCAGGGAAGAGGAGGGGAGGTGTGGCAAGAAGGTGTTCTTAAAACACCTGGTTGGACTCTTCATTGTTGTATTCATCTGAGTTGTTTTATTTTGGCTATGTTTTGGGTTTTGAGGTTATGTTTCAGTTGATGTGGCATTCAATTATTTTCTGTTTCCTTCCCCAAGCCCAGTAGCCTGCTCTGTTTTGTCCTGAACCTTAAGTTGCAATTAAGCTCTCCCTGCCCTTTGGCAGTTCTCAGCCTCTTCAGTACTTGAGGCTAATGGTGGCCTTTTGTTCCCTGATGGGCCTAAACCAGGACAGTGACCCACAGTGCTCCCCCTCCCCTGGGATGGCCTCTGCAATCATTCCTGGCAATCATTTAGTACTTCAGCTTCTACTAAAGGCACAGCACTGTTCACACTGTCAGCAAAAGTCTAACACTGAGCAGGGCTGCAGGGAGGAGGCAGCTGGGGTGCAAGAAACCCACTCCACAGTGGCTCCCTGGGACAGGAGCACGGAGGCTGGGACAGAGTGGAGACTGCGTGGGCAGCCCTGTGAGCTCTTGCAGAAGAAGGGAGCTGCAGGGTACTGTGGAACTCACAAGCTGCATGTTTGTGATGCCAGGAAAGTGCCAATCAGCAATCAGTAGCCAATGTGACTATCAAGCAGCCCTTTCTGGCAGCGCTGGGCACACAGGGGATGGCTCCACCAAGTGTGTGCCCTGCTTAGAGCAAAACTTTCCACGTCCCAGAATAGATCTGCATGTTCATTGCACCTTTTCATGAGTTCCCCCCATGGCCCTGCCTCAGCCCGCCCAGGTCACAGCTCCCTCACACCTCCTTCGCTGAGCCACAGGGGCCTCTGAGGATGAAGATCTGAGTCTTCCTCACAGTGTATTTCTCACCTTTGGCTTCCTGGTGTTTGTCCAAACCACAGAACAGGCTTGAGCGGGTGCTGATTCATTTGTCTCACTCTGATGGGTCCAAGATAAGTTCTGCTCTTGCCAGATCACAACAGGAGTGAGATGTGCTGCAGTGACAGCTTCTTGTGACTCTAAGAGATCAGCCATGTCCTGAAGCTGGTACTGCCACAAGGGTAACAAGTTCCTAAATGGCAATATTTCAAACGGTTACAGATGTGTGCTTGCAGTTTTCTGGCCAAATGCTGCTCTGTAACATCTGCAATTCATTGGACACCCTGGGCCAAGAGTCTGTCACTTTTCTAGCAAGCGCTGGGCTTTGGGTGCACCTTGCTCATCAGACTCTCATTATCATGGGGCTGTTTAGTCTGCAAAAGAGGAGACTGAGGGGGGATCTGATGAATAGTGACAAATATCTCAATGCTGGGTGTCAGGAGGCTGGGGCAACACTTTGTTGTGTCTAGCAACAGGACAAGGGGTGATGGGATGAAGCTGGAACACAACAAGTTCCACTTAAATAGAAGCAAAGACTCTTTCAGTGTGAGGGGAGGGAGCCCTGGCCCAGGCTGCCCAGGGAGGCTGTGGAGGCTCCTTCCTTGCAGGTCTTCAAGACCCGCCTGGGCACGTTCCTGTGTGACCTGCCCTAGCTTGACCTGCTCTGGAAGGGGCGTCGCACTGGATGATCTCTAAAGGTCCCTTCCAACCCCCACCATTCTGTGATTCTATGATTCTAAGACCCAAACACAGCTCCATCCCAAAGCCCACCCAGCTCCAAGCTGCCACCAGCCCTCACTGAGCGTGTGCTCTGCATTCTCCTTACCCCACACCTTTAAAAGCAAAGCCAGAGCATTTCCCAGCAATCCCGATGAAGGTCTGTGTGCCCAGAGTCACTCCAGCCCCACCTCAAAGGGAAGAAAAGACTATACAAATGGCTTAAGAAAGGGGCTGTTGGGGAAGGCACCATCGTGAATCAGTCAGGGAAGGTTCCATCTCAGGCTGCCTCTGACTCCTGGGAGCAGCCAACGGCTGCAGCTCCCTCCCCCCACAGGGACGCCTCTGGCTCAGAGCTGGTTGTGCCGAGGGCTGGTTGGGGAAGCTCAGAAATCCCTCTGCACAGTCGCTTCTCTCATCTCCTGCTGCACTATTCGCAGTCTCAGCTTCTGCCTGTGCTTTGGCACATGCTGTGTCCACCCCCAGCAGCCCACCAGCACCTGGGGAACCTGTTGCTGCCAGCAACTGCACCGTGGCTTCAGCTGGGTGTCAGAGTCTCAACGCAGCTGGGGAAGGGTCACGAGAACCGGTGTGATGAGGAGAGGCTCAGGGAGCTGGGGATGCTGAGCCTAGAGGAGAGGAGGCTGAGAGGAGACAGGATCACTCTCTACAGCTGCCTGAAGGGGGTTGTAGTGACCTGGGGGTCGAGCTCTTCTCATTTTTAGCTTGCAAAGTGGTACCTTTTGGAAGAAAGCCTCATTTTCACCATCCAAAGTGAGAGTTTTCTCTTCCAAACCCTCATTTGGGGGCCCATACCCTCCTTTTTAGCTTCCATTGCCTTCTTTGGAGGCCTAAGCCTCCATCTTAAGCTTTCAAACCTCACTTGGTGACCCAAACCCTACTTTTTGCTCCCAAAGCCCGATTTTCAGCTTCCAGACCCTGGGTTTAGATTTCAAATCGTCCTTTTCTACATCCAAACCATCATCTTTACTTTCCAAAGTCTCATTTTTGTGTTCAAACCCCCATTTTATGCTTCCTAACCCTCATGTCTTAGCTTCCAAACACTCAATTTTAGCTTCCAAATGCTCGTTTTGTGGCCCAGATGCTCATTTTGAGCTTCCAAAGCCTCTTTTTTGCCTTTTTCAACCTTATTGCTTGGATCCCAGCCCTCAAGGTTTTGATTCCAAAGTCTCACCTTGTGGCCCAAGTTCTTATTTTGGGTTTAAACTGTTCCTTTTCAGCTTTCAATCCCTCATTCTCGGGTCTCAACCTCAGTTTTTAGCATCCAAGGCCTCGTTTTTAGCTTTCCAAAGCATCCTATTGGGTAGATTTAGACCCAAACCCAGGTGTTATACACCTAAAAGAAGGATTTAGACCCTAAAAACTAGGCTTTAGGCCCAAAAAGTCAGGATTAAGACCCTTAAACCGGGAGCTTAGACCCAAAAAAGATGATTTAGATCCTAAAAGCTTGGGGTTAGACCCAAAATGGGTCTACAACTGCGGGTTTAGATCCCAAAAACGAGGCTTTAGACCCTAAAAGCTAGACTTTAGATCAAAAAAATGAGGGTTTAGACCCCAAAACTAGGGTTTTAGCAATAAAAAAGAGGGTCTAGACCCTAAAACTAGGAGTTTAGACACCAAAAATGCATATTTAGATCCTGAAACCAGGGATTTAGTCCTAAAAATACAGATACAGACCATAAAACTGGGAGTTTAGACCCGGAAAACAAGGATTTACACCCTAACAACAGGGTTTAGTCCTAAAAACAAGGATCTAGACCCTAAATCTGGGACTTTACACACCAGAAAAAGGGATTTAGACGCTAAAACTGTGGGTTTAGCCTAAAAAATGGGGATTGAGACCCTAAAAGAGGGGGTTTAGGCCGAAAACAAGGATTTAGACCTTAAAAACAAGACTTTAGGCCCAAAAAATGAGGATTCAGACCCTAAAACTGTGGGTTTAGACCCAAAAAATGAGGATTTAGATCCTAAATGTTTGGGGTTAGACCCAAAAATGGGTATACAACTGGGTGGTTTTTAGGTTCAAAAAGACCTGCTCCTTTTTAGCTTCCAAACCCTCATGCTAGGGCCCAGGTTTCTTTTTTTGTCTTCCAAAGCCTTGTATCTAGCTCCAAACTTCTGGTTTTAGCATTGAAAGCCTCGTTTTTAGCTTTCCAAAGCATCCCATTGGGTCAAACCCCCTCCTTTTGAGCTGCCAAGGCCTCCCCTTGGAGGGCACAAGCAGGAGCTGGGCAGATGCTGCGCTTGTGTGTCTCTGTGCCCGTGCGGCCGCTGCGTGCCGCGTCCCCTCACACCCCAGGCTGCACATGGGCAGTGCCTGGGGGTACCCAGGGAGGGCCTTGGGTGGCTGCCCCTGTGTCAGCGTGTGCCCAGCACCCCGTGTCCCGTCCCTGCCCACCACACAGCACACACCGGCCCCAGCCTCTCGCCCCCCGCCCTGCAGGGAGCCCTCAGCGCTGAGAAGGGCCCCTGAGCTCAGCCTTCTCCTCTGCAGGGCCACAGCAGCTCTGGCTGGGATCTCTGTGCTGTGTCAGTGCCCCACAGAGAGCACAGACACACTGAGGCACAGACAGTGCTGCTGGGTGGGGGAAATGAGCCCTCAGTGCCCTTGGCTGGCCGTGGGGGGCTGAGAGCTTGAGCAAGGGCGAGACACAGAGTGGTGTGAGGGGGATCCCTCTGCTCTCAGCAGGGGCTGGGGCTGTGCAGGCTCACAGGGGACGGGCACAAAGGGGCAGCAACAGGGCGCTGGGCACCAGGCAGGGGCACAGCCCGGCTGCCCTGGCTCTGCTCTCACCCACAGCCCGTCCTCTGGCCTCGCAGCCCTCGCTCAGTTCTCCCTGAGGGCAGCAGAAACGCTGAGGGCTCCTGTGCACATCCATCCCTGCACAGACACTGCTCTCTCCTGCTACACTCAGTGCAACTGAACCCCCCTCAACGTCCTGTTTCTGCTCTGTCGCCGCTTCCTCTCAGAGATGCAGCGAGAGAACAGAGCAGGGCAGGAGCAAGTCCTCAGCTGTTTGGTCTCTGCTGCACAAGTACCACAAACATAAAGCCTGGACTACACTCCTTCCTTGAACCATCAGCCATCAGCAGAGGAAGACAGCTTCAGCCAGTCGGTGCACCCCTGCTATTACATCTGGGCAGCAGAGACAGGACTCCAGTTTGCCAGCAAGAAACAGCTGCATTAGCTTATGGCAAGATCCTCCCCAGAAATGTGACACAGAGAGGCCAGGGCACACGGCAGGCTACAGGAATGGCAGCCTTGGTGGTGACCTGCTGATCTGTGCTGATCCACCTGCTCATACACAGAGAGAAAGGGAACCGTCCTCAAGAAATAAAACGCCATCTGCCTGAGATCAATGCTGTAACCATGGCTCACAGAAATGCCACCATGAAGTACTCGGGTCACTGGGCCAGTTCAAGGAACGCAGCATTTGCTCTGGCACACCACGCTGGGGAGGGGGCTCAGGATGAGGAGGGAGCCCAAAAACACCCCAAAAGTCTTCGACACCCCCCAAGACTCTTCAAGGATTCAAAACAACCCAAAAGGCCTAAAAATGCCCCAACTCCCCTCTCCAAAGGCTCCCGCATCCTCCCAGTTTATCCCTCAGTAGCCTCCTCTCAGTAGCTCCCAGAAGTCCCAAATCCCTCCCCAGGAGCCCCCAGTTCACCCCTAGCGGTCCCCAGTAGCTCCCAATGACTCCCAGTTCTCCTCACTGCAGCCCCTTGTGCCTCAATGAGCCGCCCAGTAATACCCAGTAGCTCCCAGTTCACACCCAGTAACTCCCAGTACTCCCCAGTGCCTCCCAGCAGCCACACAGTTCACCCCTCAGAAGTCCCAAACAGCTCCTCACCAACTGCTCCAGCGTGGCTCCTTCCCACGGGCTGCAGCTCCTCACCGACTGCTCCAGCCTGGGGCCTGCCATGGGGGCAGCTCCTCACACCCTGCCCCAGCGGGGGTCACCCACCGCCACAACAGTCCCACGGGGACACACCGCTCCAGCCCGGGGCCCTCCCAGGCTCACAAGCGCTGACACAAACCTGCTCTGCACGGCCACCTCCCCACAGGCTCCCAGCTGCTGCCAGGAGCTCGCTCCACGATGAGCTTCCAGCACAGCCACAGCCTCCTGCAGCCCACGCCAGCGGGGCACGAGCAAGGGCTCCGCGCGGGGCACGCTGGGAAGCCGAGGCCCCGCCCCCTCCGCCGCACGCCGCCTCCTGCCGGGCGCCGCCGCACAACTACAGCTCCCGGCACGCACCGCGGCTCCCGCCCGCGGCTTTGGGCGGCAGCGACGCGCTGGGGGTGATGGGAAATGGAGGCTGCGGGGCGCCAACGAGCCTCCGCACCTCCCGCTTTTAGGGTCTTTATCCCAGTTTTGCAGATTAAACCCCTGGTTTTAGGGTCTAAATCCTTGTATTTGGGGTCTAAACACCCAGTGTTAAAGTCTAAGTCCTAGTTTTCGGTCTGAACTCCCTGTTTTAGGGTCTAAATCTCCTTTTTTGGGTCTAAACCCACAGTTTTAGGGTCTAAATCCAGATTTTTGCGGCCTAAAGTCTAGTTTTTAGGGTCTGAATCCTTGTTTTGAGGTCTATACCACCTGGTTTTGGGTCTAAATCCTCGTATTTGCTGTCTAAACTCCCAGTTTTAGGATCTGGATCCTCTTTTTTATGGCTAAAACCCTAGTTTTAGGGTCTAAATCCTCATTTCTGGGGTCTAAACCCTCGGTTTTAGCACCTAAATCCCCTTATTTTGGTGTCTTAACTCCCAGTTTTAGGGTCTGGATCCTCGTTTTTAGGACTAACACCCTGGTTTTAGGGTCTAAATCCTTGTATTTGGGGTCTAAAGACCCAGCGTTAGGGTCTAAGTCCTGGTTTTCAGTCTAAACTCCCTGTTTTAGGGTCTAAATCTCCTTTTTTTGGTCTAAACCCACAGTTTTAGGGTCTAAATCCTCATTTTTTGGGCCTAAAGTCTTGTTTTTAGGGTCTGAATCCTTTTTTTGAGGTCTATACCACCTGGTTTTGGGTCTAAATCCTCATTTTTGCTGTCTAAACTCCTGGTTTTAGGGTCTGGATCCTCGTTTTTACAACTATACCCCTGGTTTTAGGGTCTAAATCCTTATTTTGGGCATCTAAACAACCAGTTTTAGCGTCTAAATCCTCTTTTTCAGTATAAATCCTACTGTTTAAGGGTCTAAAGCCTTATTTTAATGCCAAAACTCCTAGTTTTAGGGACTAAATTCTCTGTTTTGGTCAAACCCCCCTGTTTTAAGGTCTATCTATACCACCTAAATCCCTAGTTTCAGGGTCTAAATCTTTCTATTTGGGGATCTAAACCCACTGTTTTAGGGTCTAAACCCTCATTTTTGGGGTCTAAAGTCTAGATTTTAGGGTCTAAAGCCTTGTTTTGGGACCTAAACCCCCAGTTGTATACCCATTTTTGGATCTAACCCCAAACTTTTAGGATCTAAAGCCTCGTTTTTTGGGTCTAAACCCACAGTTTTAGGGTCTAAATCCTCATTTTTTGGGCCTAAAGTCTTGTTTCTAAGGGGTAAATCCTTGTTTTCGGTCTAGTTCCCCTCTTTTATGCTCTCAATCTCCATTTTTTAGTCTAAACTGATACTTTTAGGGTCTAAATCCTCTTTTTTGGTGCCCGTGCAGAGCAGGTTTGTGTCAGCGCTTGTGAGCCTGGGAGGGCCCCGGGCTGGAGCAGTGTGTCCCCATGGGACTGTTCTCCCGGTGGGTGACCCCCGCTGGGGCAGGGTGTGAGGAGCTGCCCCCATGGCAGGCCCCAGGCTGGAGCAGTCGGTGAGGAGCTGCAGCCCGTGGGAAGGAGCCACGCTGCAGCAGTTGGTGAGGGACTGTCTCCCGTGGGAGGGACCCCACAGTGCAGCAGTGGGAAGCGTGAGGAGGCCTCTCCCTGAGCAGCAGCAGCGGCAAAGTCCATCTGTGATGAACTGAGCACAAGCCCCATGGTCTCCGCTGCTGGGGGGAAGGAAGAGGAGTCCTGGCCAGAGGAGGGGTGGGGGGAGGGGTTTTTCAGATGGTTTTATTTCTCATCTCCCTGCTCTAATTTTGTAA
The DNA here is from genome assembly GCF_028858725.1 of Colius striatus. NCBI lineage: Eukaryota > Metazoa > Chordata > Aves > Coliiformes > Coliidae > Colius > Colius striatus. The sequence goes on along the minus strand of NW_026908524.1, from coordinate 868,500 downwards.
TCATGAAACCTTTTTCTGCCCAAGTTGAGTCTGTTTTGCCTGTGACGCTGATTGCTGAGTGACCTCTCTGTCCTTAACTCACAAGTGGTTTGTTCTATTTCTCTCTCTCTCCAGTTTAGGAGGGGGAGTGATTTAATGACTGGGTGGACATCAGGCTAAACCACCACAAGTAGAAGCACAATTAAAAATGTCCTGATGTTGGTAAAATTTAACAGCACTTGAAATGCTATTGAGAGTGGAATGTAAACCAGCTCATCTTATCTAAAACATGATGTTGTCTTTATGCAGTGTCCAGAAGAAGAGATTTTTCAGGAGTTAGCAAAGTAGTTTAGATTTTAACTTGAAATCTAGATGTCATCATCATTATAATGGACTATTACACAGGAAAGCAAAGTCACTTTCTGAGCAGCTTGGCTATAGAAGTTACTCTACAGTTAAACTAAATCTAGCAGAGAAATAACCATGATGATATTTAGACAAAAATGAAAGTCTTTCAGACATCATAAAAAGTAAAACCCAAGTCTATACAACTAGTCAAAGCCTGCAACAAAATGACTTGAACTTGCAGAAAGCTGTCATGTCAGAATTTGATTAAGGATTGTAAATATTGCCATTTTGTGTCAATAAAGATGCTGATTGTGAAATTGGTTCCTTAAGCTCTCTCTTCAAAATGCTGTTGTATTGCAGTAGATGTACTAAGACACAGAAATACTCAGGAAAACTAAAGCAATAAAGCAAATAACTGTATTCTTCTCCACATACTTAGTGGGGAAAGGTGTATTATGTGCTCTCCCCACCTTGAACAACCTGACTGACACTGGAATGCTTTTAAGAGGTGAATTAGTCTACATGTTGGGCCAAGGAATCTCAAAAGCTTTTGCACTGGTTCTGATCCTGAACACCCTAAGGATGCCAGGATCTTGAACTTAGAAGCTGCCAAGAGCTTCATCTGCCACATTACAACAGACTTCTGGATATTTTAAGTTTGTCTCTCCTTTGTTGTGTTTCAGCAATCTCCATCTCAAAGTCATAAGAAAAAGCACAGAACAAACCACAGCATTTAGGCTTAGTAAAGCTTTCTTTTGGTCACCACTTCTGTAGCCTAAACTGCTGTGTGCCACACATTTTGCAGAAGAAATGCAGGTTTAATAAAGAAACACTTCCTTGGCTGAACATTATCTGGTTGAATTGAATCACTTCACATCCAACACAGGTCTCATCTACACTATAAAACTGCTGATGCTAAAGCTATCTAAAAATCATTAAAGCTATAAATAGCATCTCCTCTGCCTGAATTCTCTCAGCAGTAATACATCAATAATGCAACATGCCTGTAAATGCTGTTTTTAAAGGGTCATATATCTATGAGGACTGGATTTTTCAAAGCTATTGAAGTGATGCAGAGCTTTATACTAACATGTACTAATAAACCTTATACTAACTTATCGCAATAGTACCAAGCTTATTTTTTCAGACAAAATAAATTCACACAGGAGCTGTAAAAAGGTCGTGGTTATCTCCTCACACAACCTCCCGGGTGCTCCAACTTCCTTGAGGGCAGAAACCGGTTCTGCAAGGGGCCAAGTGATATCTCAAGTTGCCCAAAGATCAGGAGTGAGAAAGCCTCAGGACTTATCAGCCTTCATCTCCCGAGGCCCCAAAGACCATCACCGGGAGACACCACGCAAAGGAAAGGAAGAAAAGACCTAATTTACATGCCAAATCGGGGACAGGTTGTGTCTTTGTCTAGGTGGATAATGTCACCATACGATTTTGTGACTTTGTAACAAATATAAGTCAAGCAAGTTGCCCAGTCGGGTGGGCAAGTTTATACACCCCCTGCCCCCACCGTGCCGAATAAACATCCTTCCTTATCACTCTTGGAGCGACAGAGTCTGTTTCCGCAAGTCAGAAGCAGGTTGGATGCTGCTGTCTAGAAGTGAGAACAGTGGCGTGATCAACTTCTACTTAGCAGGGGGTTAAGAAAAAATACAGTCTCCTCAGTTCACAGAGAAAAAGAAACAGCAAAAGCAGCTACAAGTCTTGAAATGAAATCCACTGGCCAGGCAGGACTCGGCAGTACGGAAGGTCTGAAGGGGAGGGTGCTCTGCTGTCTTCTGCGTGGTTGTTGTCAGTAGATTTGACGTTGGCTGTTTGACCCGTTGTGCTGCTGGGACAAGCTCTCCAGCTGCTCTTCACAGTGCTGCTGCCTTGTTTCCACATCGGCCCTTTAATGCAACCGGGGCTACATGCCATTGTCTGACAGCTGTGAGATCAAGACAGGCAGACACTCACAAAGCTTAACCTGGACTATCTTTTGTGCCTCTTTGTATACCTTAATTTAAAAAGCCTCCCCTCTCCTCTCTCTCCTCCCACTACTTCACATGTCAGTGTTTTCAGAGCCTTGCTTTTAACCCCTTATTTGTGTTCATTTTTCTCCAGGCTTTGTGCTCTACCACTTGAAACAGTCAGTGAGATCTCTCTCAGGCACTTCTGGTAATACCTGAGTTGTTCTGGCAAAGAAAGTTTGCTGCAAAGAAAATCTGGGTACCAGACAGCAAGAACTGAGCTTTGGATATGAAAGGGGCTGTTTTCTTGGTGGTTTGGGAGTGACAATGGGACGATTTTCAGGTGGATTTTTTTGGTTGTTGTTGGGGATGAGGTTTAGATAAGCATTGTGCTTTTTCCCAGAAACCTACAAGAGTTATTTAAAGGGAGCAGGAGCAGGTGAACAGGTGTAATGACAGAGAACTACAAAAAGACAAGGGGTCATTCCTGGCATGAGCTTCCAGTTTTTCTATAGATCAAGCTATGTGCTTCCTTACCTCAGAAAAGAAACAGCTTGATGCTCATGAGTGCATTGAAGGCAATACTTTTTGCCAGCAGGACTCTCAAGCCCAACACAGTCTCAGAGAGCATGTTTGTTTTCTCCGCTTCAGCATCTGTTCAGTGATAGAGAAAAGATGAGAGAGATCATGGTCTAGATTTGGATATTGTGACACTGTCAGAAAGTGGGAAAAAAACCAAACCCAAAGGTTATCGATTCACGGGAAGATGACAGAGATACATGACAACAACATGGGAGGAGGATGTCTGTCTACACTGGGTTTTGCTTTATGATGCTTGTCTGCTGCTAAACCAGCTGCCTTTTAAAGCAGCTGTATTTTGATTCCCCTACCCCTGAGAAAATAGATTTGCATGCATTTACCACCAACATTGTCATGTATCTTCACAATCTATTAGGTAACTAACCTTGCATAGAGATGTCTGTGGTGTTGCAAATGTTCCCTGTTACTGATTCTTCAGCCTCCTTTTCTGTAGCATGATAATAAAAAAACGTTACAAATGATAGTCACATTTTTAAAAGGATTAAACAAAATGTTCACACGACCCTTCCCATAGGAACACTGGGCAGTACAGCCTGAGGCTCCGCTGACCACTCACTAATTCTAAGGTTAATGAAGAGGAGGAGATTTCTCCATGCATTTGCAGAAAACAGAAGAATTATTGAATTGCTTTGGGTTTAGTGTTTGAATGAGTAAAAAAATCAATCCCCTTTTTCAAGAAAAAGAAACAAAATCCCACCACTGTAACTTTTTGCTGTGTTTACAAAGGCTATTTCAGGCTGTGCCAAGATGTTTGCTTCCAGGGGGAAACTATTTAGTCATAACTAAATGTGCATTTTTAAAAAAGACTGTGCCTTACTTTTCTCCCAAAAAAAGTAACTCCAAGTTGTTAAACAGTTCAGATTGTTTATGCTTTTAAACATCTGTCATCTCCACTTGCTCATGTACCAGATGTCTTCCCCATTTCTGCTGGTTACCCAGCACAGCACTCACTAGCAGGAGAAACAGCAAGCATCAGAAGATGCTGCCTCCAGAAATAAGTTGCAGCTGTACCACAAAACTGTACCTAGCAATGCTTCTTTGCCATCGTGTTTGGCTGTGCAAGCCACCTCTGTGCCTTTTGTTGCACTGACCACCTTAATGGTATCGTACAACCCTTCTGATGTCAAAACGGGTGTATTTTGCTCATATATGACTTCATTAGAGGACACCTCCAAGATGACATTCTTTGTATAGAACTTCCTTGCCAAACAAGCTACTTTCTCGGTGTTGCCATCTTCTTCCAGTTTCTCGACTTCATCACAATGACTTGTGGGTCAGAACTCCTTATGTTGTCTGTAAAAAAAATAAAGCATTGTTTGGGCATGGTTTGGTTTGATGGCCAACTTGTCTGAGGTGCTGTCACTTAAAGTTCATATATACTCCAGCTGTGACTAATTCCTGGCTTTATCAATGACTAACTGCCTTTTCTTCCTTATTTCTTACTGCTGCTTCTAAAAGATCAGATCAAAGGCAGAGAGTAGGGGTTTTTATGGGAGCTTTCAGTTCACAGGATTCTAAGCCTCCTTTTTTCCAAAGCTCATTCTTTATTTATAAGTAAAGGACTTGCAAACCAGAAGAGAACATTTATTTATTCCCTTCCAAGAGTCAAATTATACCACTTTCTCAACAATTTAATTCCTAAAAATAACACTTTGATCAAGGACTGTCTTGCATATTCCAGAGACATAGGAGAATAACTGGTTTTCCTTAACTCTCCCTCCCCTAAATCTTCTCCTGATGTGGCTAAAAGGTTTAACCACAGCAAGAGTAACAGGACAAAGAGATGTCAGTTTGCTGCTTCACTATTGTGCAAAGTTACCCCAATGAATGACGTTGCAGAAATGAAGTGCTGCTGCTGGACTGGGGGACAAGGTTGATCTTTTCTAGAACAAATGCTCAGATGCAAGAACGACTTTTGTCTCTAAGATGGGGAAGTAGGAGAGAAGCAATCAGAAGTCTGTGAATTGTGGATCTCCACTTCTCCAGGAGTTCCTGACAAGGTCAAGAACTTTCAGCTGTGGGGAAAGTTTTCCTCACTAGACATTGCACGTGCTGTGAGCTATTCCGACACATCAGGAGACAATGAAAAAGAGTAATACTGGTACTTGGTTCAACAAAAATTCTTTTGCCTGTTCTGAAAGGTGTGACCTTTCTCATCCATCTGCTGTGACATATTGTTTCTTCCACAGCTCCAGGGGCAGTTAGAAGTATAATGCAGAATTGGTATCATAAACTGATTTGAAGGGAAGAACAACCCGAGGCCAATGAACTTCTGATGTCCATGGACAAATCTTCTTACAAGCTTCCTTAAATTAGTGTAATAACCTTCAGAGGTAATGTTTTAGTGTTAAGAAACCAACAAACTTCAAGGCATGACAAATGTGCCCGAGCATTGGAGCTTTGAAAGAGCTTAAAAGATGCTGATAAGCTTTCAGAGGATTTGAAATCCCTGCTCTCTCATCTTTCCAAAGAGTTACTCTGAAACTTTTATATACTTTTCTTTTTCAGTTTCGAAGGCATTTTAGAGTTCAGTTCCCAATTCCAAGCAACACACACGAATGATAAAGGTTTCACAACTGCAGAAGCCTTAATTTCAACTACACACCAGCAGCCTTCTCAAGGAATTTCTTATGACATACAAGTAATGAAACATGATTGCTTAAACTTGAAAGAGATGTCTTTTCAGGAAACAGTGGTCTCAAAATGATTCAGTAGCCAACAAATCATTGTGATTTCTTGAAAAATAAAATATCTTTGCCCTCAGATCATAGATGGAGAAACCAGGCTGGTTCCACATACAAATGTCAGGACAAGATTAGCAACATGAATTTTGATAAAATCAAGAAACTGCAGGGAATCCAGCGTGCTTCCTTGCCAGACAGAGCTCAGCTTATGAAGGCTGGTTAGACAGACAAGAAAAGATTTACATGTCCAGCTTGTCAGGAGCATGCTGATGGATCTCTTTGCTAAAAAGAGGTGCATTAGGCTTTGAATTTTGCATGGCATCTGCCTTGCAGGGTGGTCAAAAGATCTTCCAGGTGTAACATTTTTCTCAATACAGGACACTTTTTTAAGGTTGGATCAAGGGGCTCTGATTTTACTCTCTTTGCCACCGGTACACCAATACTGAACAACTGAGGTGAAAGCCAAGTAGTACTCTGACATAGCTTCACCTACAGCAAACAGATACCAAACAGGAATCAAACATTCACTGAATTCAGCTGACCTATTCAGTTTAACCCCAACTCTGAATAATTTAGTGTCAGGAGGTTGGGACGACCCTTTTTTCTATAGTAAGTAGCAACAGGACAAGAGGTGATGGGATGAAGCTGGAACACAAAAACTTCCACTTGAGTATAAGAAAAATCTATTTTCCTGTGAGGGGAGGGAGCCCTGGCCCAGGCTGCCCAGGGAGGGTGTGGAGGCTCCTTCCTTAGAGCTCTTCAAGACTCACCTGGACATGTTCCTATGTGACCTGATCTAGGTGAACCTGCTTCAACAGGAGGGTTGGACTGGATGATCTCTAAAGGTCCCTTCTAACCCCCACCTTCTGTGATTCTGTGATTCTATGATTAAACTAGTACAGAAATGTTCATAAGGTTCCATTCAATGCTTTTGTATATCATCCTTCTCTCGTCTCAGTGCTGTGTTTCTGATTCTGACATAACAGAAATTCTTAAGGACTTAAATGTCAGCCTGCACAGAAACTTTATTTCCCTTTAAACTGTCAAAGCATGACTTTAATACTTAAATCATCTAACTGCATATGAGAATGTAATAGATAGAAAGCCTACAGTCTAAGTAGCTACTTTAAGGCATTAGGGAGTCTGAGTTACAACTCAGACAAGGTTAGTACATAAAGGACATCTACTTGGCTCCACAGTCAGTTGAGTGCTGTTCCCAAAAACAAGCGCAGCTCTAACAGTTTAAACATGTCAATCAAAAAAGGCTCATTTTGCTATTCCTCCCACATGCATTTCCTTTCCAGGTGCTGTAACATGGTTCTGCCAGAGTCTGCCAGTCCTGTGGTTTCTTTGTTATCTGAGAAGAGGCTTTTCATTTTTTCTCATCTCCAGCATTTTTAAATAGTCAATATACTAGCAAGCTGCTTCTCTGGCATGATGCACTGGGTAAGACTTTCAGCAGGAGCAAATGTACACAGTGCAACTGTGGTTGATAAAGAGAATTATTTCCAAAAGCATCAACTGAGCCCCATTATTTTGCATTATCTGAAAACACATACACAAATCCCTACAACTGCTTGCTTTTGGGAGGGATTTATGTACATACAGGACTCTTGATGTGAGAAACAAGAGCATCATACCAGCATTTCTGTGAATGTCTGAAATGGCAACACCACTGCTCAGTCTTCCCTCTCCCTGTCTTTTGTTTCCTTCTTGCCACATTCTACTATTCTCTGTGGCATATTTTGCTTCTTTCAACAAACAAACAAGCAAATATCATCTTCCAATCAACGTAGAGTGATGTTAAAATAATGGAATCTGGCAGTTTTGTCTGGCCCTACACTTGCAACTGAGGATTTGCTGGTTGGGAGGAACAAATCTTTCTCCAGAATGATAACTTTGTATTCCTTTAGCCCTTTGGAATTTGAAATGGACTTAAATTGTTCCAAAGCAGACATTTATTCCCATGCAAGACACCCAACAGACCTGGACAGATATTAGGCAGCACCTAAGGGAGTCCCATGGCTTTCTGGAAGGAGAGCAGGATGTTTTAGATACGTAACATTACATGGGACATTTTTGCAGCACTTTAAGGACATGCAGACCTCTAAAAGCATCGTAACAAGTCTTAAGGTATGCACCTGGACGTTCAGGATAACGAAGATCTACTTAACAAATTCACCTCCTGTCCCATTATTCATACTTCCACAAAAAACCTTGGGGTGACATCCACCTATTCTTTACATCATAAAATTCCAAATAGAGCTGGGAAGAACTAAGGCTTGTTATAATCCCTGCTCATCACATTTGCATTTTCAGAGCCTAGGCAACTTCACAGCCAATTTTCTTTCATTCTAAGCAGTCTTAGACATGAGGCAGCTGTGAAAATTTAAGCCCAAGGATATTTAAGCTCCTTTCTCCTCTGTTTCCATGCCAGTGGAATTATTTACCTGGTGAAACTATGAATGTGGTGTTAGTGTCACTTATGTTAAAGCTAAACATGAAGAGAAATAACAAAATAACTGCCATGCTCCATTCATCTCCTCTTCAGAGGAGCCTGAGGGGTGACCTCATTAATCTTTACAAATCCATAAAGGCTGGGTGTCAGGAAGATGGAGTCAGGCTCTTCTCAGTAATGTCCAATGATAGGACAAGGGGCCATGGGTATAAGCTTGAACATAAGAGGTTCCAAAGAAACAGAAGGAATAATTTCTTCACTGTGAGGGTGAGGGAGCACTGGAACAGGCTGCCTAGGTGGGTTGTAGAGTCTGGGAACATTCAAAACCCACCTGGATGAGTTCCTGTGTTTCTACTCTAGGTGGTCCTGCTCTGGCAGGGGAGTTGGACTGGATGATCTCTCGAGGTCCTTTCCAACCCTTAAGAATCTGTAGTGTCAAAAACTAACTTCTTATACCAGAGAGCTAAAGATCCATCTGAAAACATCTCTCCACTGTCAACTCATGACTAAGTTGTTCATTCCTGCTCAAAATGATTCAGTGAAAATCCACTGGAGGGTAAGACACTTCACAGGAAATTTGGGCCAAATTGCTATCCAGTTAACACGTTAAGTAATGTGAGCCAGCAATGTGCCCTCGTGGCCAAGAAGGCCAATGGCATCTTGGGATGCATCAAGAAGAGTGTGGGCAGCAGGTCAAGGGAGGTTCTTCTCCCTGTCTACTCTGCCCTGGTGAGGCCTCATCTGGAGTCCTGTGTCCAGTTCTGGGCTCCTCAGTTCAAGAGGGACAGGGAAGTGCTGGAGAGAGGCCAGTGCAGGGCCACCAAGATGATCAGGGGACTGGAGCATCTTTCATACGAGAAAAGGCTGCGGGACCTGGGGCTGTTTAGTCTGGAGCAGAGGAGACTGAGGGTGGATCTCAATAGTTACAAACATCTCAATGGTGGGTATCAGGAGGTTAGGACATCCCTTTTTTCTATAGTAAGTAGCAACAGGACAAGGGGTGATAGGATGAAGCTGAAACACAAACAGTTCCACTTAAATATAAGAAAAATCTCTTTTCCTGTGAGGTGAGGGAGCCCTGGCCCAGGCTGCCCAGGGAGGGTGTGGAGGATCCTTCCTTGGAGACTGGACATGTTCCTGTGTGACCTGATCTAGGTGGTTCCTGCTTCTGCAGGGGTTTTGGACTGGATGATCTCTAAAGGTCCCTTCCAACCCCACCATTCTGTGATTCTATGAAGTAATGCACACCCAGTGCTTGGGGATGATGGAGCAATAGCAATATATAGAGGCAGCCTTCCTTAGCAGGCTCAAGCTGAGGATTCACCTGGAAACCCTGGACAGAGTGATTATTGCAGCAGAAAGTTCTTACAATGAACCCAAACTCTTAGATTCCTTCGTCCTCCTCCACATTAACAACATTTTACAAATAACATAATGACACTTACTTGGCTCAACTGTGAGAGTCGTCCCACTTCCAAAAATAAGCTTATCTGTCCTCACACTGCTGATCCTTACTGCAGTCAATCACTCTTTCCTTGTGGTATTCAAAAATGTTGTAAGAACAGGGGTTGAAAAGCCAGATATTTGTCCTAATCATCCACATGTGCAATCCCATGAGGATTTCCAGATCCACATTTTCTTCCAAAACTGGAAAGGGAAAAACAATAATGAAATAGTTCAATGATTTCAAAGTGAGGACAGAATTTCCAGCTTCTACCTTTCGTCCACCTTTTAGAGACCCTTTGAGCTCTATTCCCAGGATTAATAGAAATATTAAAAGAATGTTGCATTTGCCTCCTTAATCATTTCAGTCACTCAGCTGCTTTTTTCCCCAAAATATGTTGCCTTTTTTCCTCCTGTAGGTTTTTGTACAGGACCCTATGCTGTTTATATCATTGTGGTAACCCAGCCACCACAGTGATAGATTTCATTGCAAAAAACTGTCACTTCCTGCTTCTTTACTACTCAGAATTTGGATTCTAGTCATGTGACTTCTTGAGTGGTTTCTGATGCAATACACCACATAAAGAAATGTGATATCAGTAAACAGTGAAGACACATGAAAATCCAGCACTTTTAGTGCTATCTCAAAGCATTTATGACAATCTGCTTCACCTTGAACCTGGTTTCAGTTCTCAGGAGTTTATCTGAGCTCTTATCTGGGCTCTAAAAGTTGGTGTCTGAGGGTCATTTAGTGCCTTAGAAAGTCTTTATGCTGGTTTGAGACAAGGAAGCAGGCAAAATGATTGTTCATAAACACAGACTTATTGTGCACTGTTTGAGCTCAGGATCCAGAGAGGAGAAGACAATGCAGAAAAGCAGGACTGGAGCCCTGGACTTCAGGAGAGCAGAATCTGGGCAATCCTGCCTAGAAAAATCCCATAGGTTATGGCCTGGGAAAGAAGAGGGCCCTGGAGCTGCTTGATTCTCAGAGATTAACTCCTCCAAGTTCAAGAATGTTTCATCTTGACGATGCAGCAAATGAAGAAACTTTCAAGAACATCTGTGGACCAGTTGCCCCAATCTTACCAATTTCTAACTACTTTCATTCTAAATTTCCTAACTCTTTCTGGACTTTCCAGTATTTATGGTCTCAAAACCTGTTTTCATGGGAAATGACAAACATCACATTTATGAATTGTTAAAACATTCCTTTGGATTAGCTGATAGTGGTTTGATGGAATCTGCCTTGATGTGCTAAAGCTGCTTATGCACTCAGGTATCTGATTTTTACTATCTCTTGAGTTATTTTTATAAGGGTTTTGGAAGGATTTTCCCAATTACTCCAGCACCTTTTTTTGTTTCTCAGTTTCTTTGCTCTTGTGAGCTAGATTATTTGACCACAGTGTTGGCTATTCTGTGGGCTATTATTTATTTACCTAAGCCCTTGGCTGAGCTTGAAGGGGGAAATATCTAGTTATGACTGACCAAAGCTGGCTTTTTAATTGGATCATGGAGCAGTCTCTGCATCTTCACACCCAGTTCTAAGACACAAAACAAAACAGTATTACTTCATCCTATTCACAAATCAGTGACTCCCCACTGATACAGTGGTTCCCCACTGGATTACTCCGTGTTTATTTGCATTACTGTTGTCATTACTCTTTATTGTGTTTAAGTGTTTTCTCCTCCTTATTCCCCCATTCCTCCCAGGAAAATGTTGAGATGTCTGATGTGATACTTTCAGTCTCTTGAAATGTTGGCAGAAGAAAGAGAACAAGCTCTAAATGCCTCCTGTAACAGACCTGGGTACATCCAGGTGCCTCTCTCACAGCCTTTGCCTGCTGCCAAGTCTTCCCAGAGCAGTGAGAACACACCCAGTTTGTCACTGGGCTCTCAGATGCAATTGAACAGCCTTTTCCCTTTGGGTGGCCACAGAAACACACTTGCCATCCCAGCCTCCCACAAGTTGTTGCAGCACCTCTATGCCCCTTGCCAGGAAAGTCAGCTCAGAGAGGTGTAGCAAGTGCCTTGCCTTGAGGCCAGCAACAACCATCCATGATGGATTTAACCCCCCTCTTTCCAGGTCTGCTCTGGCCCTGCCTGTGTTGCAAGCACTGTGCCCTTTTCAGCCCTCTGCTGCTGCAGAAACAGGGTAGTGAAGTGACACCCTGTTTCCATGGGGCACCAGAAACCATGGTGTCTCTTTCCCCAAGATGCTGTTTGCTGATGACTCCATCAGCCTCCCACACAATCAGTTCCTTCATCTTGCTCAGAGGCCACCTGGCCAGTGTCTCTCTGCTTCAGTGAGGAGCAATAAACTGTGATCACTCCAAGGAGCAAAGACTGGAGTGATGCTGGTGTAGCATCAGACACTGGACTGGTAGGAGAACTAAATGGTTCTCTGTGAACTCAGCAGAAAAAGTTTAGCAGAGAAATAGAGCTGGCACCAGGAAGGAGGCAACACCTTCCCCTCTTCTGTGTCAGACAGGAGCTTTTTCTGATTTTCCCATTCAAAACAGTAAGTGCATCTGAAGGACAAAGCCCTTTCTTTCCCAAGCTGGGATGGTGAGGAATCCACTCTCCTGCCCCTGGAATGGCTCTGAATGAGCACAGCAAGGACAAGGACCTCTCACAGGCAAGTAGGGAACAACTACACTGCCCTCCTGAAACCTGTTTTTTTTAAGATGGGCTGCAGTGCCCCATGAGCAGTTTCCAGCCCCAGTTACACCACCAGCCCACAAGATGAGTGAGCAGCAGGTTGGTGCATCCCCATCCCACCTCTGCAGAGGCTGGTCAGATGTCCAACACTGCTGTGCCCTGCAGGGATGGCAGGAAGGGAGCCAGGGGCAGGTCAGGCTGCAGCAGCCAGCACAGCTCCACAGAGCCCTGCAGAGCACAGGGGCAAGCTCAGTTCCCAGGAAACATCAACCCTTTCACTTACCTGTGATGGGGAACATCACCACACACACGGCAGCACATGTGGCCAGAGCTGCTCGCTCTTGCCTCTCTGCCCGCAGATCAGCTCTGCCCACATCTTCCCTGCCTCAGCTTTGGTCACTGTACTCACCCCAGGCAGTGCTACAGGCTGGGACAGAGAGGCTGGAAAGCTGCTCAGAGGGAAAGACATGAGTGTTAATTGGCAGCAGCTGAACATGAGCCAGCGGTGTGCCCAGGTGCCCAAAAATGCCAATAGATTCCAGGCTTGGGTCAGAAATAGTGTGGCCAGTAGAACCAGTGATGGAGGTAACGCCTCTGTGAAGAACAGATTTGAGAAGGGAGGTTGTTGGTCAGTTGCAAAACTGCAGCAGCCACAGGGAGGGAGAATGTGAAAACATCTGGGCAGACCCCAAGGTCAGTGGAGAAGGAGGGGGAGGAGGGTGCTTAGGCACTGGAAGAAAGACTCCTCTGTGATATGTGGTGAGGACCATGGTGAGGCAGCTGTGCCCCTGCAGTCCATGAGGTCCTCAGGGAGCAGAGACCCACTGGCAGCCCGTGGAGGAGCCCAGGCCGCAGCGGGTGGATGCCTGCAGGAGGCTGTGACTGTGCTGGAAGCTCATCCTGGAGCGAGCTCCTGGCAGGAGCTGGGAGTCTGTGGGGAGGTGCCCGTGCAGAGCAGGTTTGTGTCAGCGCTTGTGAGCCTGGGAGGGCCCCGGGCTGGAGCAGTGTGTCCCCGTGGGACTGTTCTCCCGGTGGGTGACCCCCGCTGGGGCAGGGTGTGAGGAGCTGCCCCCATGGCAGGCCCCAGGCTGGAGCAGTCGGTGAGGAGCTGCAGCCCGTGGGAAGGAGCCACGCTGGAGCAGTTGGGGAGGGACTGTCTCCCGTGGGAGGGACCCCACAGTGCAGCAGTGGGAAGTGTGAGGAGGCCTCTCCCTGAGCAGCAGCAGCGGCAAAGTCCATCTGCGATGAACTGAGCACAAGCCCCATGGTCTGCGCTGCTGGGGGGAAGGAAGGGGAGTCCTGGCCAGAGGAGGGGTGGGGGGAGGGGGTTTTCAGACGGTTTTATTTCTCATCTCCTTGCTCCTCTTTTGTAATAATCAAACCTTTTTCTCCCCAAGTTGAGTCTGTTTTGCCCGTGACGCTCACTGCTGAGTGAGCTCTCTGTCCTTAACTCACAAGTGGTTTGTTCTATTTCTCTCTCTTTCCTGTCCCATTTAGGAGGGGGAGTGATTTAATGACTTGGTGGACACTGGTCTAAACTACCACAACTCACCTGGCAGCAAAACCTCTCTGGGCAAAAAGAGATGTGCTGTAGGTCCACCCCAAGTTTTCTCTGGAGCAGCACTGCACGCCGTTGCTGCTGGGATTCTGAAGATGGCCCCACAGCTCTCAAGCTGTCCCTTGCTCCTGTTACAGTCTCAGATCTGGGAAAAAAAAGCACAAATTCCCTATTCTGCTCCAAAGCTTCCAAATGACACTGTATTTCCCTCATTTTCTCTACCCAGTCCTCAGGCAGCTAAGTTGTGGGCTAGACTGAGTGAGCCTGAGCCATGCCCAAAACCACAGCAAGGCTATTTACAGACCCCACCAGCTGGGCCATGGCTGGGTGGGAACCAAAGCTAACAGCAAAAACTGTTTACAAAGGCCAAAAGGTTATGGAGTGTGACAGGGGTAAGGATCAGCCTGAGACATGGGGAGATGGCAATCAGAAGGGTCAGGACAGAAAGGGACAAAACCAACTGAAATGACCCTTTCAGAACCAACACTGGAAAACTGATGCTGTAACTACACAACTCTCCGGGGAGCAGCACTGAAAAAGTGTGGGAACAGTCCCCAGTTTTGAGGCCCAGAGTTGGGGCAGTGCCAGGAGGTTTCTGATGAAACTCATTTACATTTCCCGTCCCTGTGTGTGCGAACAGCACAGAAGTAGCGGGCAGAGTCCTGTGGGCTCGGGGCACTTAGAGACAGAGCTGTCCTAAACCGGGAATTGTCCCGGGACACAGAGGCTCGACCATTCACTGCCGGTGCACGTTGAATCAGTGATGAACTAGGGGAGATAAAGGACACCCACTCCAGCCTGCCTCCGGGTGCCTGACGGTACCATCTTATTGCGTATGTCCCGAAGTTGAAGCCGTGTCCGCGGCAGAAGAGGAGCACGGAGTCCCCGGGCGCTCGCTGCCCTCCGCCGGCCTCCACCAGCCTCAGCTGCGCCCACACGCCTGCGGACGGACGGACGGACGGAGAGCGCGGGCACCGGGCACGGCGCGCCCACGGCCCGAGGACGGGCACCCGCCGCCCCAGCGCCCCCCGCCCGGCCCGGACACAGCCGCAACAGCGGGGCAAGCCCTGCACCCGAACCCTCCCTCACCCTGCTCTTCCCTCTCTCCTTCTCACTTTCCCTCGCCCTCTCCCGGCTTCTCCTTCTCTCTCCACCCGTCCTTCTCCCTGTTCTCCCCCTCCCTGTCCCCCTCCCTCCCGCTGCCGCTGCCCCCGCCCCGGGCTCGCCGCCCTCCCCGCCCGCCGCCTCTCACCTGCCGGCCCCAAGGCCAAGCCCGAGCCCAGCAGCCACGGCCCCGGCCCGGCCGCCATCGGCGGAACAAGGGCCCGGCGGGGCCGCACACGAGCCGAGCGGAGCCGAGCTCGGGCCCGCCGCTGCCCGCCCCGTCGCCTCGGCCCCTCGCCGCCACAGCGCCCGTGCCTCTGCCCGAAGCCCGCACGGCCGCCCCGGCCCGGGCCCCCGGCGACAGGGCCCCTCCGCGCAGGAGAAGGGGCGGCGCCACAGCACCGGCGCGGGCTGGCCCCCTGCTCGGCCCCAGCGCTCCTGCGCACACGCTCAGCCCCTGCCGAACGGTGCTGGCGAGCTTCAGAGCTGCAGGAAACGAGGGGACGGTGCCGCAGATGACCCGACGGCATCAAAAGGCTGCTCCGTTCCATCGGCGCTAAGAGCCGCGGCAGAGATGTGGCGGGGGGAGACGTGCGGGAACGGACAGCATTTGCCTTCAGCACATGTGCGGGTGACAGCGCTCTGCAACGAGCGGCTGATCCAGCGCAGGGTTGTGCTGCTGATAGCCTGAGGCACCTCAGCCGGCTGCAGCAGTGGGCTGCCAGCAGCCTCACAGAGCTCAACAAGCACTTAGGACACATTGCTGCACCGGGAGCAGAACAGCCCTAAGCACCAGGACAGTCCATGCTCACCCAGCTGGAAATAGCTCTGCAGAGAAACACCTCGGGGTTGTGGTGGACACCAAAGTTTCCGTGAGCCAGCAACGTGCCCTGGCGGCAAGGGCAGCCAGCGGCATCATGGGCTTCTCCTCTCTCTACTCCTCCCTCTCCTCCCCGCCTGCGCGCCACCAACAGCCCTGCGCAAGGGACGGGCTGTCAGCCGGCAGCGGCAACTCGCGGGTGTCTCCCCGTGTCCCGCACCCCCAGCCCGCCCTGGCCCCGCTCCCATCCCCTGCCTGCAGGGATCGAGGCACGGTGCTTAAACGATCCTATACACTGCTGTTGCTCCTTGGCCTGTGCCAACCCTAAAGCTGAGGTGGGTAAAGAGAAAGTTGTTGCAATTGCCATGTGTAGTGGGTCTGGGATGATAGTGACTTTCCACAGCAGCTCCTGCAGTGCTGTGCTTACTGTTGATATCAATATTATGACTACCGCTCGCACAGCATCAGGGCTGTCCCTCCAGCATTCCTTCCCCCACCTTCACCAATAACTGTGGGTGGGCATGATCTTGGCACGGGCCATGGCCAGGACAGCTGACCCAGGCTGACCAAGGAGATATTCCATACCATATGACGTCAGCTCAATAATATAAACTGCGGGAGAGGAGCAGGAAGGGGAGGCGAGATGCATTTCTGGCCTTCCCAAAGCAACTGCTACGCGTACCGCAGCCCTGCTCCTCGGGAGGTGGCCGGACATCGCTGGTGATGGGAAGTGGAGAGGAACAGCTTTATCTGCTTCTGCTTTGCTTCCCGCGCGCGGCTTTGCTGCTTCTTTATTAAACTGCTTTTATCTCAACCCACGAGACTCCCGTCTTATTTCCTCCCCTTCCCTGACTTGCTGAGGAGGTGGGGGATAAAGCGGTGTGGTGGGCACCTGGCATCCAGCCAGGCTCAAACTAACACAGCGCCGGGCCGGCGGCCCTCCAGGAGTCGCTGGGGGTGGCCCTCAGGAGCAGCGCTGCAGGGCACAAGGGATCACGGGGGCTTTTTCCTGCACGGGCCTTCCCTCCCTGCACCGATGGCAGCAGAAGCGAGGAGCTTCCAGCCTCTTTGGGAACCATCCCGTGTCCCCGGCGCATCGTCACATAAAGGATGTCTCTGCTGATCTGACTTGGTGTAGAGAAGTTTTTCTGCCCCAGCACATTTGCAACAACCTCACTCAATGGAGATGAGAGAGTCTGAGGCCCCCACACACACACTTGCTGCCCGTTCACGATGAAAACCCTGGAGATTTGTTCCCCACGCATTCACAAGGCCTGTTGCAATCTTCCCCCGCAGCTGCTGGGCTGTTCCTCCTGCCCCTGCCTACATTTCTGTACTCTAGTTCCATTGGCTCTTATCTCTTTGACAACTTCCATCTCTTCTATCAGTTTCTAACCATCCTTTGACCAATTCTGTCTGTCTCTTTAGGATCACCCCAATTCAAGCTAACTTGAGGCCAGGCTGATTTGTTCAGGCTATAGGGTTTATGGCACATTCCTGCCAAATCTCTTCTTCTCTCTGGACTGAACAACTCTCAATGGCATGTCACCATCAACTCAAGCTTTGACCTTGAACAAATATTGGAGAATGTTGACACACATTACCCACATTTTTCCTGACCCTGAACACTGATTTCCTCACACACATCACACCAGAGGGGCTTCAAATACCCTGGACACTGATTCCCTCACACACATCACACCAGAGGGGCTTCAAACCTTTTATGTTCACACACTGGGCACAAATCATTTCCCACAGACACACACTGGCTGTTACAGAACAGTGGGGAGAGCAGCGGGGAGGGTGCTGCAGCGGCCGGCTCTGCAGGAGGCCTCAGTTTGATCCCTCACCAGTGACCTCTCCTCCTTCCTCTCCTTCCTTCCCCTGTTGCCATGTTGGGCTCCCTGGCCTCACCTTCCCTCTGTGCCCTGAGGCGAGCCCGCCTCTGATTGGCTGCGGGGCTGTCACTGCCCTGGCTGGGCCCGCCCTCCCTGAGGCAGCGTTTTCTCTGATTGGCTGAGGAGCTGTCACTCTCTCCTGGGCTGGGCCCGCCCTCCCTGAGGCGATGATGTCTCTGATTGGCTGCGGGGCTGCCACAACTGTGGCTGGGCCCGCCCTCCCTGAGGCGCCGCCGCCTCCGATTGGCCGCGGCGCACACGTCAATCACGGCTGTGCCCGCGTCCTGGGCTGCCATTGGCTGTGCGGGGCTCTGGCTCCCCTGTGGGCAGCCGCTGCCAGGACAGCAGCTCTGCCTCTGGGCTCGGCGCTGCCCGAGCCAGGCTGTAACAAAGACGCGATGGACACGGAGGGACAGGAGAAAGCCCCCAGCCCTTCAGGAAGGTCTCAGAGCAGCCTGTCAGGCAGCAAGGGCTGGGAGGGTGGAACTTGGCTGGCTGACATGGATCCTAGGACCTCTCTACAAGGGTAGGATACCCGGGGCTGAGGGCTTCCTTCTATCCCTCAGCGTCCTGGCGTTTGCAGGGTGGGCTGAGCACATTCGCTGTGCACCATGAGGGACACCTCACACCGCAAAAGAGGGAAGTGAGGCAGAGCTTGGCTGGCTGAAAGGGTCCCCTGGCATCTCTCTGGAGGGGAAGGAAAGCTGCGACTGCCGGCTTTCCTCTGCCGCTCAGGCTCTGCCGCTGATTTCTTGTCTCCGAGCCCCTCCTTCTGGCAGAGCAGCCGTCCTGCATGCGACTGACACCCCTCCCGCAGCCAAAGGGACGAGCAAAGTCCCTCACAGCCAGCCAGACTCCACATCTTGTCCCACAACACTCCAGCAAAAGACACCTTTCCCCTCAAAAACCCACCTGAACCCCACTTTTCCCCTCAAAACCTCACCCAAACGCCACTTTTCCCCTCAGAATCAGGAATTGTTTGGTGGTTAAAGCCCCTGAAGCTGCTGCAGTCCCAGTGCTCCCCACACCCTGCCCAGCCCAGCACTGACCCACGGCCTCAGCACCTCAGCCCCACGGCTTTGGGGTCCCTCCAGGGCTGGGCACTACCCCAGCTCCCTGGGCAGCCTGGCACAGGGGCTCACACCCCTCTCAGCCTCAGCTCCAGCCTCAACTCCCACCCAAACTGCACTTATTCCCCTCAAAACTCCACCAATAACTCCACTTTGCCCTCAAATCTCTACTAAACTCCCACTTTCTCCCTCAAAACTCCTTAAAAACCCCACTTTTCCCCTCAAATCTCTACTAAACTCCCACTTTCTCCCTCAAAACTCCACCAAAAACCCACTTTTCCCCTCAAATCTCCACTAAACTCCCACTTTCTCCTCAAAACTTCTTAAAAACCCCACTTTTTCCCCACAAAACCCCCAAAGCCCCACTTTTCCCCTCAAAACTCTAACAAACACTTTTTCCTCTAAATTCCAATAAGTCCTTTTTTTTCCCCACAATACTCCACCAAAATCCTACTTTTTCCCTCAAAACTCCTTCAAGACATGACTTTTTCCCTCCAAAACACCACAAAAACCCCACTTTTTCCTCAAAACTCCACTGAAACCCCTTTTTTCCTAAAAACTCCATCAAAATCCCACTTTTTTACTCTGAAAACCCCCAAATCCCCAGTTTTTCCCTCCAAACTCTGCCAGAATCTCAATTTGCCTTCAAAATTGCACCACAACTCCATCAAAAACCCCCTTTTCCCCTCAAATCTCTACTACCACTTTTTCCCTCAAAACCCCTTCAAAACCCAACTTTTTCCCACCAAAACACACCTTTTCCCCTCAAAGGTCCACTGAACTCCACCTTCTCCCCTCAAAACCCCCCTTTTATCCCTTAAGACCCCAAAACCTCCCATTTTCCCCTCAAAACCGCATTTTTTTCCCATCAAACCCCCATTTTCCCCTCAAAACCCCTCTTTTATCCCTTAAGACCCCAAAACCTCCCATTTTCCCCTCAAAACCGCATTTTTTTCCCATCAAACCCCCATTTTCCCCTCAAAACCCCTCTTTTATCCCTTAAGACCACAAAAACTCCCCATTTTCTCCTCAAAACCCCCTTTTTGCCCTCAAAGGACCCCTTTCATCCCTTAAGATCCCCAAATCTCTCCTTTTTCTCCTCAAAACCTCCCTTTTTCCTCCTAAAACCCCCTTTTTCCTCTCAAAAACTCCTCTTTTAACCCTTAAGACCCCAAAACTTCCCCCTTTTCCCCTCTAAACCCCCCTTTTATTCCTTAAGACCCCCAAACCCCCCTTATACCCTCAAAATCTCCGTTTTTCCCCTCAATGCCCCCTTTTTCCCTTCAAAAACTCTCTTTTATCCCTTAAGATCCCCAAACCTCCCTTTTTTCACCTCAAAACCACTTTTTATCCCTTAAGATCCTAAAACTCCCCCTTTTTTGCCCTCAAATCTTGCCTTTTATCCCCTAAGACCCCAAACCTTCCTTTTTCCCCTCAAAACCACCTTTTATCCCTTAAGATCCCCAATCTCCCCCCCCTTTCCCCTCAAAACCCCCCTTTTATCCTTTAAGACTCCACAGCTCTCCCTTTTTCCCCCAAAAGTCTCCTTTTATCCCTTAAGACCACAAAATCTCCCCTTTTTCCCCTCAAAACCCTTTTTCCCCTCAAATCCTTCGTTTTTCCCCTCACCCCAGCCCTTTTTCCCTCAAACTCAACTTTTTCCCTCAAAACTCCACCAAAACTCCCCTTTTCCCCTCAAAACTCCTCTAAACTCCCACTTTTGCCTCAAAACTTCACCAAACCTCACATTTTGGCTCAAAACTCCCCCCAAACCCCCCTTTTTTCTCCTCAATACCCCACTTTTGCCCCTCAAGACCCTCAAACACCCCATTTATCTCCTCAAAACTCCCCCAAAACCCCCCTTTTTCCCCCTCAAAACCTCTCTTATCCCTTAAGACCCCAAAACCTCCCCATTTTCTCCTCAAAACCCCCTTTATCCCCTCAAAACCCCCCTTTTCGACTCAACCCCCCCTTTTATCCCTTAAGACCCCAAAACCCCCCTTTTTCCCCTCAAAACCCCTCTTTTATCCCTTTAGACCCCAAAACCTCCCATTTTCCCCTCAAAGCCTCCATTTTTCCCCTCAAACCCCCCCTTTTCCTCTCAAAACCCCTCTTTTATCCCTTAAGACCCCAAAACCCCTTTTTCCCCTCAAAACCCCCTTTTTCCCGCCTTTAGACCCAAAGCCGCCCCTTTTCCCCTCAGCGCCAGGCCCCGCCCCTCCCCTCGGCCCGTCCATTTCTCACGGGGGGGGGGTGCGAAACAAACCCCCCTCATTTTATACAAAACCTTTATTCTGTAACAGTGTGTGTTGGGGTGGGGGGTCCCCCAAACCTCCCCCCGCGACCCCCCAACACTGAGAGGGGGGAGCACAGCGGGTGCCAAGGGGGGACACACACATAGGTGCCCCCCCCCCGCCATCATCCCGAGGGCCACAATGCCGCCCCCCCCCCCCGCCTTAAATCTCTTGATCTACACAATAAATACGGCGGGGGGCGGCTCAGGCGCGGGGGAGGCAGCGGCGGGGCCAGGCCGGGGGGGCACAGGCAGCGGAACGAGCCCGCGGTGTTGAGGCAGCGGCCGGGCTGGCAGCGGGGGGGGCCCGAACACTCGTCCACGTCTGGGGAGGGCGGCGGCACAGAAGGGGTTAATGGGGTATTGGGGGGGGGGTGGGATGGGGGGTGGGGGTGGGGAGGGCTCAGGGTGCTGGGGAGGGGGTTTGGGTGCTGAGGAAGGAGTTTTGGAGGGGGGCTGGGTGCTGGGGTGGGCTGGGTGCTGGGGAGGGGGTTTAGGTGCT
This sequence comes from Colius striatus, assembly GCF_028858725.1. Lineage (NCBI taxonomy): Eukaryota > Metazoa > Chordata > Aves > Coliiformes > Coliidae > Colius > Colius striatus. The sequence continues at coordinate 847,124 of NW_026908524.1, read as the reverse complement.
GGGGGAGGGGGTTTGGGTGCTGGGGAAGGAGTTTTGGAGGGGGTTTGGGTGCTGAGGGAGGGGGTTTGGGTGCTGAGGAGGGCCCTGGGAGCTAGGGAGGGGATTTGGGTGCTGGGGAGGGGATTTGGGTGCTGGGGAGGGGGATAGGGAGGGGGTTTGGATGCTGAGGGAGGGGGTTTGGGTGCTGGGGAGGACTCTGGGTGCTGGGGAAGGGGACCCGAGTGCTGGGGAGGGGATCAGGGTGCTGGGGAGGGGGTTCGGGTGCTGAATGAGGGGGTTTGGGTGCTGGGTTGGGCTCAGGGTGCTGGGGAGGGGGATAGGGAGGGGCTTTGAGTGCTGGGGAAGGAGTTCGGGAGGGGGTTTGGGTGCTGGGGAGGGGTTTTGGGTACTGGGGGAGGGGGTTTGGGTGCTGGGGAAGGAGTTTTGGAGAGGGGCTGGGTGCTGGGGAGGGCTCTCAGTGCTGAGGGAGGGGGTTTGGGTGCTTGGGGAAGGGGTTTGGGTGCTGGGGGAGGGCTCAGGGTGCTGGGGAGGGGGATAGGGAGGGAATTTGGGTGCCGAGGAGGGAATTTGGGAGGGGGTTGGGTGCTGGGGTGGGCTCCGTCTTGAAAGGGGGCTCCTGGTGTTGAGGGGTGGTCAGAGTGCTGGGGGAGGGGTCAGTCTGGTTGGGGGGGGTCAGACTGAAAGGGGGCTCAGGCTGATTTGAGGGAGTCAGGCTGGTTTGGGGGCTCAGGCTGGTGTGGAGGTGTCTGTTTTGGGGGCCTCAATCTGGTGTGGGGGTGTCTGTGTTTTGGGGGGCTCAGACTGGTTTGGGGGATTCAGGCTGGTTTGGGGGTGTCTGTGTTTTGGAGGGCTCAGGCTAGTTTTGGGGGGCTCAGGCTGGTGTGGGGTGTCTATGTTTTGGGGGCTCAATCTGGTGTGGGGGTGTTTGTGTTTTGGGGGGCTCAGGCTGGTTTGGGGGCTCAGTGTGTTTTGAGGGGCTCAGTCTGGTTTGGGGGCTCAGTGTGTTTTGGGGGGCTCAGGCTAGTTTGGGGGCTCAGGCTGGTTTGAGGGCTCAGTCTGATTTGGGGGTGTCAGTGTGTTTTGGGGGCTCAGTCTGGTTTGGGGGCTCAGGTTGGTTTTGGGGGGCTCAGTCTGGTCTGGGGGGCTCAGTGTGTTTTGGGGGACTCAGGGTGATGTGGGGGTGTTTGTGGTTTGGGGGTCTCAGGCTGGTTTGGGGGGCTCAGACTGGTTTTGGGGGCCTCAGGCTGGTGTGGGGGTGTCTGTGTTTTGAGGGGCTCAGGCTGGTGTGGGGGTGTCTGTGTTTTGGGGGGCTCAGGCTGGTTTTGGGGGACAGTGTGTTTTGGGGGGCTCAGGCTGGTGTGGGGGTGTCTGTTTTGGGGGGCTCAGACTGGTTTTGGGGGATAGTGTGTTTTGGGGGGCTCAGGCTGGTGTGGGAGTGTCTGTGTTTTGGGGGGCTCAGGCTTGTTTGGGGGGCTTAGGCTGGTGTGGGGGTGTCTGTTTTGGGGGGCTCAGGCTTGTTTTGGGGGACAGTGTGTTTTGGGGGGCTCAGGCTGGTGTGGGGGTGTCTGTGTTTTGGGGGGCTCAGGCTTGTTTGGGGGGCTCAGACTAGTTCTGGGGGTGTCTGTTTTTTGGGGCGCTCAGGCTGGTGTGGGGGTGTCTCACCGACACAGTCGAGCTGCGCCGGATCCAGCCGGTAGCCGGGGTCACAGCTGCAGGTGAAGCCGTCGGGGAGCCGGACGCAGCGCCCGTGGCGGCACCCAGTGAGCACCCCACACTCCTCCCCTGGGGCTGGGGGGGTCAGGCTGGGGGTCAGCACCCCAAAATCCACCTCCCCTCCACCCCACCCCATCCCCAAACTCACCCTCCTCCTCTTCCTTCTCCTCTTCCTCCTCCACCAAGGCTCCGTGGGCTTGGTAGGACCAGGCGTGGGGGTCGGGGTGGGGGTCAGGGTGGGGGTCGGGGGGTTCATAACGGGGTCCCCGAGGTCGGTGAGGGATGAAAGGTAAAGGGGGGGCCTCAAAATCATCCCCCTCGTACCGGGGGGGGGGGGCTGTAAAGAGGATTGTGAGCACCGATGCCGCCAAGCCCCGCCCCGAAGGAGTAAGGGTCGTATTCGGAACGGGGGGGACAGAGTGGAGGAGGCGAGGTGGGCCCCCCCGAAATAGTCGGGACTGTAAGGTGGGGGTGGGGGGGGCGGAAGGGGGGGGGTGCTCGAAGGGGGGCGCGGCATAGCCCGGGGGGCGCAGAACGTTGCACAGGAACTCGAAGTCGTCTGGGGAGGAGGGAGGAGAGAGGGGGGTTATGGGGGACCCCCACACACAGTAAACGGGAATGGGAGGGGGTTGGGGGGCTGGGGAGGGGGTTGGGGTGGGGGTTTGGATGCTGGGGAGGGAGTTTGGGTGCTGGAGGTGGGCTCAGGGTGCTGGGGAGGGGGTTTGAGTGCTGGGGGAGGACTCTGGGTGCTGTGGAGGGGATTGGGGAGGGAGTTTGGGTGCTGGGGAGGGGGTTTAGGTGTTGGAGGTGGGCTCAGGGTGCTGGGGAGGGGGTTGGGGAGGGGGTTTAGGTGTTGGAGGTGGGCTGAGGGTGCTGTGGAGGGGGTTGGAAGAGATCAGGGTGCTGGGGAGGGGGTTGGAAGGGCTTGGGATGCCGGGGAAGAGGGTTATGTTTTGGGGGTTTGGGTGCTGGGGGTGGGCTCAGGGGGTCTGGGTGCTGGGAGGGGGTTGGAGGGGACAGGGAGCTGGGGAGGGGATTTGGGTGCTGGGGAGGGCTCTGGGTGCTATGGAGGGGGTTGGGGAGGGGGTTTGGGTGCTGGGGGTAGGCTCAGGGTGTTATGGAGGGGGTTGGGGAGGGGGTTTGGGTGCTGGGGAGGGGGTTTGAGTGCTGGGGGTGGGCTCTGGGTGCTGGGAGGGGGTTTGGGTGCTGAGGGGGAGGGGGATTGGTGCTGGGGGGATAAAAACGCCCCCCAAAGGGGTCCTGAGATGGGGGGGTGGGGGGCTACGCGCGACCTTCTTAGTGAGGCACTTGGGGTCCCATCATGGGGGTGCATGGAGGGGTCAGCTGGATCCCTCCCATCGCCACGGGGTGAGTGGGGGATGTTGAGGGGTCCCTGTTGCTGGGCACAGTTGGTGGTGTATTGGTTGTTGAGATTTCCCCAGCCAGACCGTGTTCATTCATGACCACATTTATTAGAGCTACAAAGGTATAATTTATTGGAACACGGGAGGGAGGGTCACGAAGGGGAGAGGGTCGTGTACCAGAGAGTGGCAAAGCGGAGAGGGGAGAGGGTCGCGATGCGGAGAGAGTCTTGAAGTGGAGAGGGACGTGGAGAGTGTCATGAACATAGAGAGCCTTGTGAAGCGGGGAGTCCTGAAGCTGGAGTCCTGAAGCGGGGAGTCCTGAAGCGGGGAGTCCTGAAGCGGGGAGTCTTGAAGCTGGAGTCCTGAAGCGGGGAGTCCTGAAGCGGGGAGTCCTGAAGCTGGAGTCCTGAAGCGGTGAGTCCTGAAGCTGGAGTCCTGAAGCGGGGAGTCTTGAAGTGGAGAGGGTCACATAGTAGAGAGAGTCGTGAAGTGTAGAGGGTCGTGGAGGGGGTCGTGAACTGGAGGGTCTTGAAGTGGAGAGGGTCGTTAAGTGTGAGTCGTGGAGACAGTCTTGAAGTGGAGAAAGTTGTAAAGCTGCAAGGCTCTTGGAGAGGGTCTTGAAGTGGTGAGTCATGAAGCGCAGAGTTGTGGAGGGTGCCCGAAGTGCAGAGTCTTGAAGTGGAAAGGGTCATGAAGCAGAGAGTTGAGATGTTTGTGAACTATAGAGTGTCGAGAAGCAGAGAGTCGTGAAGTAGAGAGGGTCGTGAAACTGAAAGGATTGTGGAGAAGTCCTGAAGTGGTGAGTGGTGGAGGGTCGTGGAGAGGGTCGGAAGCATCGAGTCTTGGAAGTGGAGAGGGTCGTGAAGTGGAGAGTTGTGAAGTTGAGAAGCTTGTGAAGTGTAGAGAGTCTTGGAGAGTCGTGAAGTGCAGGTGGTGGGAAGCACAGAGTGGTGAAGTGGAGAGGGACGTGAAGCGGAGAGTGGTGGAGAGAGTGGTGGAGACAGTCATGAAGCTGAAATAGTGAAGAGGGTCGCGAAACGGAGAGTGGTGGAGAGAGTCATGTACCTTAGAGTCCCGGAGTGGGGAGTGGGGAAGTGGGGAGGGTCGTTTACCTTAGAGTCATGAAGTGGGGAGTCGGGAAGTGGGGAGGGTCGTAAAGCAGAGAGGGTCACGAAGCGGAGGGTCCAAGGTCTTGTGCTGCAATGGATTCTGACACTAGAGTGGCACTGTGACATCAGTATTTCCGTGGTGTTGCAAAGAGGAGCCTTGGCATTCGTTTGTAGTGCCGGGACCCATACTGTGGTGGATCGACCTCCATGGGCTCTTCCCGATCCTGAGGTGGATCCACCTCCATGGGCTCCTCCTGATCCTTTGGTGGATCCACTTCCATTGGCTCCACCCTGTCAGCTGCTGGAGGAAAAGCCATTGCAGCAGGAGCAAGAAGAGTTGCGGGAGGAGGAAAAAATGGTGCGGGAGGAGGAAAAAATGGTGCGGGAGGAGGAAAAGGGAGGGGAAAGGCAGCCATCGGTGCAGGGGGGCAAGTCGTTGTTGCAGGCATTGCTGGAGGAAAGGCAGGAGGTGCTGGAGGAGGAAAGGTGAACGTTGGTGGTACAGGAAAAGCCATTGGTGCAGGGGGAAAAGCTGGCGGAAAGGCAGGTGCTGCTGGAGGAGGAAAGGCAGGTGTTGCTGCTGCTTTGTTGATCTTGAGAAGTCTCTGAAGCCACATCTTCACCCTCCTGAACTTCTTCCCTTCTTGGCCAGGCAGAGATGAGCAACTGCTGTCTTTGGTGCTAAGGATCCCCGTCCAAGTGTGTGGAGGTCACGACGCCAGGAGCTCTGCAGCTGAGAGTCAAGTGCCGTGTGTCGGTTGGTATGCTAATGGGGTTAACGGACATGGCAGGAGACAGCGTGATGTCAGCAGCACACGCTGGGGTGAATGCAAATGTCCACGCGGCCGACTGTGATTGGCTCCTGTGTGTGTTGGCTTGGCAGCGTGAGCTTAGGACTAGATGATGGTCAAGGCCTTTTCCAAGCAAACTAATGCTATGATTTGATGAAAGGTAGCGTGGTGTGGGAGGAAGAGGAGGGCTGTGGAGGGGCAGAGGGCCCCTTCCTGGGAGTGTCCCCTCTGTGTCCATTGCTAAAGGAGGGCCGTAGCAGGGATTGGATCTGACCTGTGGTTTCTGGGTGTTAAGTAGGAGAAACACAGCACGTCACAAGGCAAGGCTGCTGCGGCTTTCAAAGCTACCCTTGAACTCGATTTGTGACTTAGGCACCTTGATCTTGTAGAGAGGGCTTGGATGGGATTGCCGAGTGGGTGGCCTCCACAGTGCTCCAAAATATGCCTTTCTTGGCTGCTGAGAAGTGCCAGTGGGCTGATGCTTCTTGTCCAAGTGGTGCTTTGCAGCCCTACTTTCCTGACTTTGGGCCAGAGCCCTTCCGAGTGGGCTTGTCAAGCCCCAGAAGTGCCTTCTAAGCTGCACTGGATCTCATGGATGTGAAGCCGTGCCGTTGGTTGCCTTCTCTCCTTTGGCACTTAGTGCAGGGAGCTTTGGTTGCTTGTCTGTCAGCATCAGGATGTTGTGAGTTCAAGGCTCCTGCCTTCCATTGGCTGCATCCTGTTGGCTCTGCAGACTGGGAGCAGGCTGGCATTTTTCAGGCAGGAGCAAGGTAGTTCTGATCCTCTGGCACTATCAGAAAGCATCAGTGTTTGTGCTGTAGCAAGACTGAAAAGAGTCCCCCGCAGAGAGTGACTGGGAAGAACAGGCAAGCTGCTGCTGCCAAGGAAGGCTACGTCTTTCTGTCCAGCAAAGGCTTTCACGTTTATTGCCAAGGCATAAGGTGCCCGTCATGCGCAAACAGTTGCAAGGTGTCTTTGGAAGGCAGCAAAACCTGTTGCTTCCTGATCTCGCTTCACGTCTCCAACGTTGCTCTGCATGAAGCATCTGAAGGGTGGAGAGGAGTGGGTTGGTATCTAAAAATCCATCCTGGTTTTGCTTTAATTCTAAAGCAAAGATATCCTTGTGTCCTCTCATCTGGAGAAAGAGGATCCTGTGTGTAGTCAAGCACATAGTTAAATACCTTTATCTGGTAAGGCCATTGTTGCTGCCTGCAAGAAGATAATGTGCCCAGAGCTGCTGGAGGTGGGATTTGAACTCCTTCTCTTGTTGCAGATGGCGGAAGCTGTGCAGACTCAAGATCAACCAATGGAGGAGGAGGTGGAGACCTTTGCCTTCCAGGCAGAGATTGCTCAGTTGATGTCTCTGATGATCAACACTTTCTATTCCAATAAGGAAATCTTTCTGAGGGAGCTGATTTCCAACTGATCAGAGGTAAGTCCTTTAAGGTCTACCCTCATTCATGTCAATAAAGCTGCTATAATGTTAAAAACCAGGCAATGCTAAAGCCTGCGTCTTCTTTTAAAGGCTCTGGACAAGATAAGGTACGAGAGCTTGACAGACCCAAGCAAGCGGGATTCTGGAAAAGACCTGAAAATTGACTTGGTTCCAAACAAGCACGATCGCCCACTGTGGATACGGGCATAGGGATGAGCAAAGCTGACCTGGTCAACAACCTTGGTACTATTGCCAAAGGTGGTGCTAAGGCTTTCATGGAAGCACTGCAGGCAGGAGCTGATATGTCCATGATTGGGCGGTTTGGTGTTGCTTTCTACTCGGCCTACTTGGTTGCAGAAAAAGTGCCAGTGATCACCAAGCACAATTATGATGAGCAGGACGCTTGGGAGTGGTCAGCTGGAGGATCTTTCACTGTCAGACTTGATAATGGTGAGTATGAAATGTCTCTGCTCAAGTATGCTTTCTAGAAGGTTTTTGGTACTGGGATACCTAATGTATTCATTGAAAATGAAAGGAATTGGGACTAGTCATGTGTCAGGTGAAGCCCAGGCCCAGTTGTTCTCATACCATTCCTGTTTGAGTAGCTGTTGGTACCAAAGGGAATGCTTCATAATGAACAGTAAGCTTTCAAAGCTTGTAGATATCAATATTTCTGTAGGTTCCTACAGTTTATCTACAGAAACTTGAAAGAGACCATGTGAGTAGATGAATGAGTTTCAAATCTCTTAGACTTGCCTGAAGTACCTTCTAGGTACGGTCAGCCCGAGGAAGTGTCTGTGAGGCTGTTCCTGTGCCCAGAAGTTTCCCTTCTCCCAGTAAAGATACTGCAGGACTTAGTCAAAGAAAATCTGCTTTAGTATTCATTCCAAAGTCAAAGTGTAGGCTTCTGCTGCACAAATTAAAGCCGTCAACACCGTTCTAGGTGAACCTTTGGGCCCTGGAACAAAAGTCATCCTGCATCTGAAGGAAGATCAGACTGAATACCTGGAAGAGCGGCGAATCAAGGAGATTGTGAAGAAGCACTCTCAGTTCATTGGCTACCCCATCACACTCTTTGTACGTACCTTGCTTCAAGTTTTTACAAGGCTATTAATACATTTCACAAGATCTAGGTAAGTCATGTCATTTTAAGGGTTGAAAGGGACCTGGAAAGCTCATCCAGTGCAACCCCCCTGCCAGAGCAGGACCACCTAGAGTAGGTCACACAGGAACGGATCCAGATGGGTTTGGAATGTTTCCAGAGGAGAGTCCACAGCCCATCTGGGCAGCCCCTGCCAGTGCGGCCTCACCTGAACACTGAAGAGGTGTGTTTCTTTGGAAGCTCTTACGTTCCAGCTTGTACCCATTGCCCCTTGTCCTAGAGCACAGCCTGGCTCTATCCTCCTCACACGCAGCCTTTATGGCTTTGTCAACATGAATGAGGTCACTGCTCAGTCTCCTCCAAGCTCAAGAGCCCCAGCTCCCTCAGCCTTTCATCACAAGGGAGATGCTCCACTCCATCATCTCTGTGGCCCTGTGCTGAACTGTCTCCAGGAGCTCCCTGTCCTTCTGGAACTAAGGAGCCCAGAACTGTGCTGCCCGTTCCCAAAGGAAAACACAAAACAACCGAGGTCGTTTCATGCGGTGCTTTATTGAGGGCCCTAGGGACCTGAGGACTAGTGTCCAAAGTCAGAGCCCCCACTAACAGAAAATTTCACAGAGTTTATATACTTTCCACAAATGATTACTTCATCAGGTGCCCGTGATGTTTACCAGTTTTCTTAGACTTTAGGATTATGTTGTGCTCTTTCATGTAGTTACTTGAGACAACGCTTATCTGAATCCACAACCAGAAATTTCCATAGATAACAAACAGGTAAACATTCGAGATAACGATTTCTTTGAGAAAAACAAGATTCAGGTTCAGCATTCTTCACTAATCTCTTTGCTTTGTTTAAGCAAGAATGCACAAGCTCAGCATGCCCCACTAGTTCCCTAGACTGCTAGGTTACATCAACATCCCACCCTGCTCACTAGGCCTCGATACAGACCTTAGCCTAACTACTTCTAACTTTCCATATACAGTAATGCTAACAACTGGACACTATTCCAGATGTCGTCTCACGAGGGCAGAGTGGAGGGGGAGCAGAAGCTCAGGATCACAGTCTCCAAATCACTGAGAAAAATGAAACACATCTTGATGTGTTGTCAGTGGTAGTTGAGTGTAATTGAAACGAGACAGTATAAATGACATCAGCACATGGAAATACACCAGCACTTGTGCCTGGGCACGCAGAATGCAAGGAGGAAAGTACCGTTTCCCTGGTGCCATTTTCAGGCCAAAGAAGAGAAAGCGGCCTCGTTATCCCAGGAGATTTGTCCAAGCAGGTCTTTGAAGAGGCCCAAGTCAGCTGGCCGAAGCCCAGGCTTGCAAGCCAGTTTGGCATCCTGCTGCTTCTCCATAGCAGCTGGAACTGCACCATTTCATGGTCACTGCAGCCAAGGCTGCCTCCAACCTCCACATCCCCAAGCAGCCCTTCAGCACAAGGTGCAGCAGCACACCCCTCCTCCTTGGCTCACAACATTTGTCCAGTGCAACAGCTTAGTGTTATTGCTTGTGTTTCCAGACCAGTAAGGAATGCACAAAGAGGTCAAGAGACTTGCTGGAGGGGAGGAGGAGCGTGGATGAGACAGCTGGCAAGAGACCTCAAGTCTCCTTCCTCCTATCCCTGTAGTTTTCCCTGAAGACCGTTGTTGTGCGTATGAAATAAGACGGGGACAAAGGCTGTTTTCCTGCTAGTCTGATGTAGTCTTGAGGTCTGTGTAATAAACCCGGAGTCTGTTAGAATTCCAGCATATAATATAAGGACCCTGTAATGAAATGAGTAATACAGACAGAGAGATATTTGTAACTGTTAATAAGATCCCTACTCAGTCTTCTCTTTTCTAGACTAAACAGCCCCAGTTCCCGCAGCCTTTCCTGGTATGAGAGATGCTCCAGTCCCCTGATCTTCTTGGTGGCCCTGCGCGGGACTGTCTCCAGAAGTTCTCTGTCCCTCTAGAGCTGAGGAGCCCAGAACTGGACACAGGATGTCATTGCTGTGAGTTTCATCTTTAGAAACATTTCCCTTCAAGGTGTTTACATTGAAATTCAAGGTGTTCTAGATGTGCCAAACCACTCGGGAAAAACCACTGGGTTTTGCCCTCTTAAGACTCAGCTGGTGGTGTTGGTAACCTCAACCATCTTTTGAGATGAGTTGAGATAGAACTGTGCGTGCTCAGGTTCTCAGCTGTGCTCGTCACCAAATGTTCACTTGAAATATTCCATCATTCACTTCCTCTTCTCACTTACCTTGGGGTCTGCGTAGACACTTGTCCCTCATGCAACTCCTTCCACTTCCCAGAAAAATAAGCTTCCTCTACTTTCTTCGTCTGACAAAGGGGTTGTGGAGGGTGCCCAATTGGCTCAGCCCCAGAGGTGGGTCTTACTTAGAGACAGGGAAATTTTTGAGCAACTTAGCATTACCATAAGGACCAATATTACAGCTCCTTCCCTGGGACCAGAACCAGCTCTACACAGAGCCAAGACGTTAGCTAATGTTGTTCCTTGTGTGTGTTTGTGTTTGTTTGTCTTGTTATTCAACCAGTTGCAAAACCTTGTTTTCAAATAGAGTCCTAGAATCATAGAATGGTAGGGGTTGGATTGTTGACGGATCCGCAATCCATGAAAAACTTCCCTACACAGGAATGCAGAGAAGCAGGCACTTCTTTATTATGCAGCGCTGGGAAGACACGAGGGATAGCTCCTCCATAGGTGCTTCCTTGTTAGTTACCATTTTCAGGGTTTTTACAGAGCTGAAAGAAAAGGATCACATTTGCCAACACAAGCATGCATAAAATGTCCATCTGTCAGTTTAGCCCTTCACCTTGATTGGTTCCCAACAAACACAAAATTTCCAAAACCACAGTGATTGGTCAAAGAAAGATATCAGTCCCTTTGTTTTAGTAACAACTAAGGTAACAGCCAAGGTAACCTAAGGAATACATTGACCAGGGTCTTGTAGTTAAGGTAACAGCCAAAGTAACCTAAGGAATACGTTGACCAGGGTCTTGTAGTTAAGGTAACAGCCAAGGTAACCTAAGGAATACATTGACCAGGGTCTTGTGGCTAAGGTAACAGCCAAGGTAACCTAAGGAATACGTTGACCAGGGTCTTGTGGTTAAGGTAACACGTCCCCATCAGGTGTGGTATGTAACTCTTGCAGTTTGATCCTTATGTGATTCAAAGGAATACTTACTTAATCCATAGGTGTGTGAGTTATTTGAAGTGCTGAGCTAACTGATTGGTCTCTTAGTAACTAGGTGCTTAACAAGTACTTCTGGTGGTGATAAGTGGTTCACTAAAATAATTGTGTGTGTGCAACAAGAAGGGACCTTTAGAGATGATCTAGTCCAACCTCCCATGGCAAAGCAGGTCCACCTAGATCAGGTCACACAGGAACATGTCCAGGTGTGTTGGGAAGCCCCCCAGAGAAGGCTACTCCCCACCCTCCCTGGGCAGCCTGTGCCCATGCTCTGTCACCCTGACAGTGAACTAGTTTTTCCTTAGGGTTAAATCATAGAATGATAGAATGGTAGGGGTTGGAAGGGAGCTTTCCCCTTCTCCTTGGCTCCTTGACCACTTGTGAGAGTTGGTTGTCACGAGCACTGTGCAGGAAGCTCCTGGCCTGTGTGTGCTTGGCTGAGTGGCTTTGCCAGCAAATATCAGGGGTGTTGAGGTCCCCGTGAGGACCGGGGATGATGATTGTGAGGCAGCTCTGAGCCGTTTCTTCGAAGGCCCGATGCGCTTCTTCTTCCTGCTCAGGTGGCCTAGAGTAAAGTGCCATAGTAGGATCACCCACACTAGCCTGCCCCTTTGTTTTCACCCAGAAGCACTCACCCCAGCCCTCATCCCCACCCAGGCAGAGCTCAATGTGCTCTAACTGCTCTCTCACCTAGAGAACAACTCCAGCCCCTCGGCCCAGTTGCCTGTGTTTCCTAAACAGCACGTAGCCATGGCTGGCTGTGCTCCAGCCCCGTGAGCTGGCCCAGCACGTCCGTGTCACTGGCATGAGATCATGGGCGCCCTATCTCTGCACCCACATCTCTAGTTCCCCCTGCTCACTCCCCAGGCTGTGTGCGTTGGTGTACAGGCAACACAGGGGCTCCCTCCAGCAGATGAGTTTCCCTGGCCCCTGGCAGGCCACACCTTTCCCCACTCCTTGTCCCATCTACGGACGGGTGTCTCGATGCCTCTTCACAGTGAGTCACCCCCAAGGAGCAGCCCTTGCTTTTTACAGGGCCTGTTGCCAGGGGCACAGTTGGTGGTGTATTGGTTGTTGAGATTTCCCCACCCAGACCGTGTTCATTCATGACCATATTTATTAGAGCTACAAAGGTATAATTTATTGGAACACGGGAGGGAGGGTCACGAAGGGGAGAGGGTCGTGTACCAGAGAGTGGCAAAGCGGAGAGGGGAGAGGGTCGCGATGCGGAGAGAGTCTTGAAGTGGAGAGGGACGTGGAGAGTGTCATGAACATAGAGAGCCTTGTGAAGCTGGAGTCCTGAAGCTGGAGTCCTGAAGCTGGAGTCCTGAAGCGGGGAGTCCTGAAGCGGGTAGTCCTGAAGCTGGAGTCCTGAAATAGGGAGTCCTGAAGCGGGGAGTCCTGAAGCGGGGAGTCCTGAAGCGGGAGTCCTGAAGCTGGAGTCCTGAAGCGGTGAGTCCTGAAGCTGGAGTCCTGAAATAGGGAGTCCTGAAGCTGGAGTCCTGAAGCTGGAGTCCTGAAGCGGTGAGTCCTGAAGCGGTGAGTCCTGAAGCGGTGAGTCCTGAAGCTGGAGTCCTGAAGCGGTGAGTCCTGAAGCTGGAGTCCTGAAGCGGGGAGTCTTGAAGCGGAGAGGGTCACATAGTAGAGAGAGTCGTGAAGTGTAGAGGGTCGTGGAGGGGGTCGTGAACTGGAGGGTCTTGAAGTGGAGAGGGTCGTTAAGTGTGAGTCGTGGAGACAGTCTTGAAGTGGAGAAAGTTGTAAAGCTGCAAGGCTCTTGGAGAGGGTCTTGAAGTGGTGAGTCATGAAGCGCAGAGTTGTGGAGGGTGCCCGAAGTGCAGAGTCTTGAAGTGGAAAGGGTCATGAAGCAGAGAGTCGTGACCTTGAGATGTTTGTGAACTATAGAGTGTCGAGAAGCAGAGAGTCGTGAAGTAGAGAGGGTCGTGAAACTGAAAGGATCGTGGAGAAGGTCCTGAAGTGGTGAGTGGTGGAGGGTCGTGGAGAGGGTCGGAAGCATCGAGTCTTGGAAGTGGAGAGGGTCGTGAAGTGGAGAGTTGTGAAGTTGAGAAGTTTGTGAAGTGTAGAGAGTCTTGGAGAGTCGTGAAGTGCAGGTGGTGGGAAGCACAGAGTGGTGAAATGGAGAGGGACGCGAAGCGGAGAGTGGTGGAGAGAGTGGTGGAGACAGTCATGAAGCTGAAATAGTGAAGAGGGTCGCGAAACGGAGAGTGGTGGAGAGAGTCATGTACCTTAGAGTCCCGGAGTGGGGAGTGGGGAAGTGGGGAGGGTCGTTTACCTTAGAGTCATGAAGTGGGGAGTCGGGAAGTGGGGAGGGTCGTAAAGCAGAGAGGGTCACGAAGCGGAGGGTCCAAGGTCTTGTGCTGCAATGGATTCTGACACTAGAGTGGCACTGTGACATCAATATTTCCGTGGTGTTGCAAAGAGGAGCCTTGGCATTCGTTTGTAGTGCCGGGACCCATACTGTGGTGGATCGACCTCCATGGGCTCTTCCCGATCCTGAGGTGGATCCACCTCCATGGGCTCCTCCTGATCCTTTGGTGGATCCACTTCCATTGGCTCCACCCTGTCAGCTGCTGGAGGAAAAGCCATTGCAGCAGGAGCAAGAAGAGTTGCGGGAGGAGGAAAAAATGGTGCGGGAGGAGGAAAAAATGGTGCGGGAGGAGGAAAAAATGGTGCGGGAGGAGGAAAAGGGAGGGGAAAGGCAGCCATCGGTGCAGGGGGGCAAGTCGTTGTTGCAGGCATTGCTGGAGGAAAGGCAGGAGGTGCTGGAGGAGGAAAGGTGAACGTTGGTGGTACAGGAAAAGCCATTGGTGCAGGGGGAAAAGCTGGCGGAAAGGCAGGTGCTGCTGGAGGAGGAAAGGCAGGTGTTGCTGCTGCTTTGTTGATCTTGAGAAGTCTCTGAAGCCACATCTTCACCCTCCTGAACTTCTTCCCTTCTTGGCCAGGCAGAGATGAGCAACTGCTGTCTTTGGTGCTAAGGATCCCCGTCCAAGTGTGTGGAGGTCACGACGCCAGGAGCTCTGCAGCTGAGAGTCAAGTGCCGTGTGTCGGTTGGTATGCTAATGGGGTTAACGGACATGGCAGGAGACAGCGTGATGTCAGCAGCACACGCTGGGGTGAATGCAAATGTCCACGCGGCCGACTGTGATTGGCTCCTGTGTGTGTTGGCTTGGCAGCGTGAGCTTAGGACTAGATGATGGTCAAGGCCTTTTCCAAGCAAACTAATGCTATGATTTGATGAAAGGTAGCGTGGTGTGGGAGGAAGAGGAGGGCTGTGGAGGGGCAGAGGGCCCCTTCCTGGGAGTGTCCCCTCTGTGTCCATTGCTAAAGGAGGGCCGTAGCAGGGATTGGATCTGACCTGTGGTTTCTGGGTGTTAAGTAGGAGAAACACAGCACGTCACAAGGCAAGGCTGCTGCGGCTTTCAAAGCTACCCTTGAACTCGATTTGTGACTTAGGCACCTTGATCTTGTAGAGAGGGCTTGGATGGGATTGCCGAGTGGGTGGCCTCCACAGTGCTCCAAAATATGCCTTTCTTGGCTGCTGAGAAGTGCCAGTGGGCTGATGCTTCTTGTCCAAGTGGTGCTTTGCAGCCCTACTTTCCTGACTTTGGGCCAGAGCCCTTCCGAGTGGGCTTGTCAAGCCCCAGAAGTGCCTTCTAAGCTGCACTGGATCTCATGGATGTGAAGCCGTGCCGTTCGTTGCCTTCTCTCCTTTGGCACTTAGTGCAGGGAGCTTTGGCTGCTTGTCTGTCAGCATCAGGATGTTGTGAGTTCAAGGCTCCTGCCTTCCATTGGCTGCATCCTGTTGGCTCTGCAGACTGGGAGCAGGCTGGCATTTTTCAGGCAGGAGCAAGGTAGTTCTGATCCTCTGGCACTATCAGAAAGCATCAGTGTTTGTGCTGTAGCAAGACTGAAAAGAGTCCCCCGCAGAGAGTGACTGGGAAGAACAGGCAAGCTGCTGCTGCCAAGGAAGGCTACGTCTTTCTGTCCAGCAAAGGCTTTCACGTTTATTGCCAAGGCATAAGGTGCCCGTCATGCGCAAACAGTTGCAAGGTGTCTTTGGAAGGCAGCAAAACCTGTTGCTTCCTGATCTCGCTTGACGTCTCCAACGTTGCTCTGCATGAAGCATCTGAAGGGTGGAGAGGAGTGGGTTGGTATCTAAAGGCTCTGGACAAGATAAGGTACGAGAGCTTGACAGACCCAAGCAAGCGGGATTCTGGAAAAGACCTGAAAATTGACTTGGTTCCATATACAGTAATGCTAACAAGTCCCCCCTTTTGAGCATTCTTCTATCTTGCAAGGATGCTCAACATCATCTGTTTCTATTGTCCGTGTCTCAAGTAGTGGTTTCCTTATATGATGGAGGAGGAGACCCATTTCCAGTTCCATTTCTGGTCATCGCATTCATTAATCTGCAGGTGTTGAGCTTTTCTCTGGTAATGGTTCCTAAAATACACTTGTAAACTATATAAATTATCATCAATAGTATAACAAACATAATTACATATTGGATGACTGAGGAAATCCACCCAGAGACCTGGAGCCCCAATGAATCAAATATTGCTCCTATCCAATTATGTTGAGCTTCTTCTTCAATTTCTTTGGCTTCGGTTTCAACCTTCTCCAATTGTAAAATATCTTTTTCTACTTCGATTGTCATGTTTGGAATATGGATACAGCAGTGATCAATTCTTTTGCTCAGGTAACCACAGACCCCATGTTCCCGCAGCAGCAACATATCTAAGGCCATTCTATTCTGCAAAGTCATTCTGCTAGTTGCCTGTAGCTGCAAATTCATATCCTTAAACCCTTTCTTGGTGGCTGCTGCTAATCTTTTAGTTTGGCCAAGTAGCTTATACAACATTTCCCTATTACGGTAGGATGCAACCTGTGCAAACAAAGACTCTAAAGCCCAGCCAAAGTTTACTCCATCACTTGGTTCATGCCACTCATCTTCTACCTTGATATCATCACCTATTTCCCTTTTCTTCCGAGCTGTCCTTGTTTCTAATTTAGATTGTCTCCAAAATGGGCATCATGTGGGAACTCCCAAGGTTATTTGAGTTACTGGACCATCAAATGGTAAATGGGTGGTCCATTGCCCATGACCCATAACCCAAACTAAGTTTCCTGGACTTCTGATTGTGGTGGATTTACAATTAATGACCCTTTTTCCATACATCCCTTTCTCATGTACATCTCCCTTTATTTTGTCTTTAATCGTATGATTGTATCCCCGACATTCACACCCCCATTTCAGCAGAACTCTAACAGGGACTAAACCTATCTGACTCTCTGGGGAGTCATAAATAAAAACTTTCGTACAGTTCCATATTTCTTTCTGATCTCTGGATGGTCTCACGGAGGTGTATGTAGCCATCACACTATCGTGAGTCTGATCTTTCTCTCCTATCCATTGTATACACCATTGTACTGGACCTAGGTAACTATATAATTCCAACAAACCAGGTCCCCATACTGTGTCCCATTCATCTTCCAAAGTTTGTTGTTGTGTAACATTCTGGAAGATCTCTTCATTCCTAATCTTTTCAACTTTTATTTTTGTGCTACTACACCAATATCCACTTATTGGAATAGTACCATCTACTGTACAGCGACCTTTAATATTGCCACCTCTCCCATAAGGACCTGTTCTAACCCATCTATAATACCCCGGCAATGATCTACACTCCTTTTCCGTTAAATCCCCCTTTATTAAACACCCGTTTGTCCACTCTTCATACTTTATTGATACTTGCCTGCAGTTCCAAGTAAAATTAACAGAGGTTTCTGGCATGGTTGTTATTGGAATAATTCCCCAGGGTATAGGTTCACCTGCAGCCTGAGGTAGTGGCAAACATGCTGTAATCTTAGATACATTCTGAACCATTCCAAAATCTCTAATCAACCTGACCACTAAGTTTTCCCGTCCTTCATCTCGATGGAAGTTTATTGTCCCATTTCCTAGATCCCGTATTCTCCTTCGGCTATATTTGCCTCTAATTAATGATACTAACATCCTAGAGCGGGCCCACCACGCATCTTTGGCTATCCAACACCAATACATCCCTTCATCATCTGACTCTACGTCATTTATTATTAATACTATGGTGCCGCCTAACCTCTTCTCTATCCGATATTTCCTTCCAGGCTGTATACTGCTATCTCCAAACCACCACCCAAAATCTGAAAAACTCATTCTGGGATTCACTTTACATGTTAAAATAACTATTTTCCCTTCATTGGCCTGATACACCCCTTGTGTGGCCCTAATTCCTTGATTCAAATGAGGTCGGCCCTGCACATTTCTTTTTCCATAATTAGAGTAGGGTCCACATACAACTACACATAGATATTGTCCATCCACCTTACCCAACAGAGGTTGAGTCTAATTCAGCCATCCTATCCCTCTGTTCCCCACATTCCACCAACTGATTCCTTCCTCGATCCTGTCCCACAATCCTTGAGGTCCCATTTTCCACCATTTAACTTGAACCGGGGCTTCACATTCTCTTTGTGAAGTAAAAGCACAGTTTATCCTCAAGGGTGGGCCATCCCACATATCCACTAAAGCTATTTTTGGTATTACTTCTACTCCCTCCTGAATCGGGGACCAAGGTACTACTCTCAAATCTATTCGCTTATAATCAAAATTTTCCCGAATTAACACCAAACACATGTATACTCCTGCTTCTCCTAACGTTAAATTAGTCAATTGCAAGGTAACACTTCCTTTTTTGGGTATCCTTATTCCAAACAGTAACAATACTTGCAGTCAATCTGGTTTGTCCTTGTTTCCAAATCGCAATTATTTCCTCGGCTCCAGCTCCTTGGTCATCAGCAATGTCACAGGTTAAATTGTCACAGGTTAAATTGACATCCATCCCTTCCATAACAGTAACCACAGGTTCTGTAACAGTGACAAATACAAATCCATTGACCGATACCATTTTCAATAATATCAACAGTACAACAGTTAAGAATGCGGTTTGGCTCGAAATATCATTCGAGTGGGGGATACCACTTGGGTTTCCCATTCGGTTGGAACCTTCTTGACTCGAGTGTAGTGGATCCAAGCGTCGATTCCCGCTACCTTTATGGCTGTGAAAGTTGTCAAGATCACTTGATGGGGACCGTCCCATGTCTCTCTCAGTGGGTCTGTGAACCAATTCTTCACATAGACCTGATCTCCCGGTTGAATATCATGCACTGGATTTTCCAGCGGGAGCGGCCGATTCCATTGAAGGGCACCCCGTAAGGCGTTGAGAACTCTATTGAGCGACATAACATAGTTAAAAATCACCTGGTCTCCCAATACATGCGGGTCTCCTTTTAACACGGTGGCATGATAAGGCTTGCCGTACAGTATCTCGTACGGACTTACTCCTATCCTTTCCCTAGGTTTTATCCTAATCCTAAGTAAACACTAATGGCAAAGCTTGGGGCCACTGAAGTTTGGCCTCCTGACATATCCTTTTGATCTGATTTTTCAATGTTTGGTTCATCCTTTCTACTTGACCACTAGACTGGGGTCTCCATGGAGTGTGTAAATTCCAGGTAATGTGTAACGTCCTAGCCACCTCCTGAACTACCCCTGCCACAAAATGTGGGCCTCTATCTGATGATAATCCCAGTGGTACTCCAAATCTAGGTATTTGCTTGGTTTGTTCTACAAGGGAAAGCTTCTGGCCACCCTGAAAAGGTGCACACATACACCAACAGGTATTTAAGTCCCTGAGCCCTTGGAAGTTCTGAAAAGTCGACTTGCCAATAATCTCCAGGCTCTGGTCCTATTTGTAATTTTCCCAACTGCACCTGTTTCCTTACAATAGGATTATTCTTTAAACAAACTGGGCACATGGCATTCACCCTTTTCGCCAGCGTTAACATTTGGTTGGAAATTATTTCCTTTTTCAAAAATTTTACCAACACCTCTGCTCCCCAATGGCATTTATTGTGTTCAGTCTCTAATATGGACTTCATAACATTTTTGGGCACCACCACTTGTCCCATTGTTGTTACATACCATCCAACTGCATTCTTCTGGGCCTTTAGATATGTCGCCAATTTCTCATCATCGGCAGAATAGCTCGGTTTCTGAATCATATAACGAGAAACAGGGCTCACCTTGGTTGGTATTAAAGCCATCTGAGTCCAAACCTGTCGAGCAGCTTCTTTAGCAGTGATGTCTGCTAGTTCATTCCCTCGATATATCTTTCCTTCTTCTTTACGATGTCCCCTGATGTGCATTACTGCTACCTTTTCTGGTTTATGTACCGCATCCAACAGGGCGAGAACTTCCAATCTATGTTTTATCATAGTCCCTTGTGAGTTTAACAGTCCCCGTTCTTTCCATAAGGCACCATGAACATGTGCAACTCCAAAGGCATATTTCGAGTCAGTCCATACATTTACCTTCTTTCCAGTACTCAAAATTAATGCCCTGGTAAGTCCAATTATCTCTGCCTTTTGAGCAGATGTCCCAGGGGCTAAAGCCTTTGCTTCAATCACTTGTGCAGCTGTGACCACCGCATATCCCGCATACCTGGTTCCATTTTCCACAAAGCTGGATGCATCGGTAAAGAGATCCCAATCTGAATCTTCTAACGGTGTGTCCTTTAGGTCTGCTAGGCTCGCATACACCTGTTCAGTTGTTTCTACACAATCATGAACCAGCTCCCCTTCTTCCTGTTTGCTGCGAAGAAATTCTGCTGGGTTGATATGGTTAGTTATCTTAAGTTCCACATCATCTTGTTCTCTTAATATAGCTTGATATTGTAACATTCTGCTGGATGATAACCAGTGACTCCCCTTTTGTTCCAGGACAGCCAAGACCATATGGGGCACAAAGACCTCCATTTTCCTTCCCAAAGTCAGTTTTCGGGCTTCCTGTATGAGGATCACTGTGGCCGTAACTGCCCTCAAGCATGACGGCCAACCAGCACTAACATTGTCCAGTTGTTTTGAAAAATATCCCACTGGGCGTTTCCATGACCCTATTTTCTGGGTCAACACTCCCAGAGCCAGATTCTGCCTTTCATTTACATAAAGCTGAAAATCCTTATTTAAGTCCGGCAACCTTAAGGCAGGTGCTTCGTCTTATGAGCAGGCACCCATACCAGAAAATAAAGCCCCTATGGGCTTACCTTATAACAGTCGTCCGCCAGGTGCGGCGGTCGGGCACGAACCGATGACTCCCCAAGAAACTCTCGGTGCCGGCGTGGAGTAAATCAGCACGCGAACCGCCCCAGCCACCCTCGGAGTCCTGCCGCGGTCGCCAGAAAACTGCTGCCCGTTCCCGAAGGAAAACACAAAACAACCGAGGTCGTTTCATGCGGTGCTTTATTGAGGGCCCTAGGGACCTGAGGACTAGTGTCCAAAGTCAGAGCCCCCACTAACAGAAAATTTCACAGAGTTTATATACTTTCCACAAATGATTACTTCATCAGGTCCCCGTGATGTTTACCAGTTTTCTTAGACTTTAGGATTATGTTGTGCTCTTTCATGTAGTTACTTGAGACTATGCTTATCTGAATCCACAGCCAGAAATTTCCATAGATAACAAACAGGTAAACATTCGAGATAACGATTTCTTTGAGAAAAACAAGATTCAGGTTCAGCATTCTTCACTAATCTCTTTGCTTTGTTTAAGCAAGAATGCACAAGCTCAGCATGCCCCACTAGTTCCCTAGACTGCTAGGTTACATCAACATCCCACACTGCTCACTAGGCCTTGATACAGACCTTAGCCTAACTACTTCTAACTTTCCATATACAGTAATGCTAACAGGCTCAGTCTTGAAAGGGGGCTCCCGGTGTTGGGGGGTGGTCAGGGTGCTGGGGGAGGGGTCAGTCTGGTTGGGGTGGGTCAGACTGAAAGGGGGCTCAGGCTGATTTGAGGGAGTCAGGCTGGTTTGGGGGCTCAGGCTGGTGTGGGGGTGTCTGTTTTGGGGGGCTCAGGCTGGTTTGGGGGTGTCTGTGTTTTGGGGGGCTCAGGCTGGTTTGGGGGGCTCAGGCTGGTTTGAGGTGTCTGTGTTTTGGAGGGCTCAGGCTAGTTTTAGGGGGCTCAGGCTGGTGTGGTGGGCTCAGGCAAGTTTGGGGGCTCTGTGTTTTGGGGGGCTCAGGCTGGTTTGGGGGTGTCTGTGTTTTGGGGGGCTCAGTCTGGTTTGGGGGGCTCAGGCTGGTGTGGGGGTGTCTGTGTTTTGGGGGGCTCAGGCTGGTTTTGGGGGACAGTGTGTTTTGGGGGGCTCAGGCTGGTTTTGGGGGACAGTGTGTTTTGGGGGGCTCAGGCTGGTGTGGGGGTGTCTGTGTTTTGGGGGGCTCAGGCTGGTGTGAGGGTGTCTCACCAACACAGTCGAGCTGCGCCAGGTCCAGCCGGTAGCCGGGGTCGCAGCTGCAGGTGAAGCCGTCGGGGAGCCGGACGCAGCGCCCGTGGCGGCACCCAGTGAGCACCCCACACTCCTCCCCTGGGGCTGGGGGGGTCAGGCTGGGGGTCAGCACCCCAAAATCCACCCCCCCTCCCCCCCATCCCCTCCCCAAACTCACCCTCCTCCTCTTCCTTCTCCTCTTCCTCCTCCACCAAGGCTCCATGGGCTTGGTAGGACCAGGCATGGGGTCGGGGTGGGGGTCAGGGTGGGGGTCGGGGGGTTCATAACGGGGTCCCCGAGGTTGGTGAGGGATGAAAGGTAAAGGAGGGGGGCCTCAAAATCATCCCCCTCGTACCGGGGGGGGGCGTAAAGAGGATCGTGAGCGCCGATGCCGCCAAGCCCCGCCCCGAAGGAGTAAGGGTCGTATTCGGAACAGGGGGACAGAGTGGGGGGGGCGAGGTGGGGCCCCCCGAAATAGTCGGGACTGTAAGGTGGGGGTGGGGGGGGCGTAAGGGGGGGGGTGCTCGAAGGGGGGGGCGGCGTAGCCCGGGGGGCGCAGAACGTTGCACAGGAACTCGAAGTCGTCTGGGGAGGGGGGAGGGGAGAGAGAGGAGAGAGGGGGGTTAGGGGGGACCCCCACACACAGTAAACGGGAATGGGAGGGGGTTGGGGGGCTGGGGAGGGGGTTGGGGTGGGGGTTTGGGTGCTGGGGAGAGGGTTGGGGAGAGGGGCTGAGTGCTGGGGAGGGGGTTGTGGGGGGGTCAGGGTGCTGGGGAGGGGGTAGAGGAGGGAGTTTCGGTGCTGGGGAGGGGGTTTGGGTGCTAGAGGTGGGCTCAGGGTGCTGGGGAGGGGGTTGGGGAGGGGGTTTGGGTGCTGTGGAGGGGGTTGGGAGAGATCAGGGTGCTGGGGAAGGGGTTAGGAGGGCTTGGGATGCTGGGGAGGGGGTTTTGGTGTTGGGGGTGGGCTCAGGGTGCTGGGGAGGGGGTTTGGGTGCTGGGGGTGGGCTCAGGGGGTCTGGGTGCTGGGGAGGGGTTGGGGGGGACAGGGTGCTATGGAGGGGGTTGGGGAGGGGGTTTGGGTGCTGGGGGTGGGCTCAGGGTGCTGGGGAGGGGTTTGGGGAGGGGGTTTGGGTGCTGGGGAGGGGGTTTGAGTGCTCGGGGTGGGCTCTGGGTGCTGGGGAGGGCGTCTGGGCACTGGGGTGGGCTCTGGGTGCTGGGAGGGGAGTCAGGGTGCTGAGGGGGAGGGGGATTGGTGCTGGGGGGATAAAAACGCCCCCCACAGGGGTCGTGAGATGGGGGGGTGGGGTGCTACGCGCGACTTTCTTAGTGAGGCACGTGGGGTCCCATCATGGGGGTGCATGGAGGGGTCAGCTGGATCCCTCCCATCGCCACGGGGTGAGTGGGGGATGTTGAGGGGTCCCTGTGTTAGCGGGGGGTGCCCCGAGGCTCCCACCTGAGCGGCGCTCGGGGCACAGGGCGCAGTCCATGCCCCAGGCGTGTCCGTACAGGCAGCAGCACTCGCTGTACGGCACCTGCCCGTCCCGCCGCGCCCCCCGCACACCAGGTCCGGCCGCAGCTCCTGCCAGCACACGGCCCGCGCCGCCGCTGCGTGGGGGGCTGCCGTCACGCGCCGTGACCACCCCCCGCACAGCGCCACACACCCCCAGATCCGCGCTGGCCCCGCCGAATGCGCTTGGGGACTCCAAAGACTCCCCCAAAAACACCCCAAAACTCCCCCTTTTGTCCCTCGCAACTCCACCAAAACGCAGCTTTTTCACTCAAAACTCCCCTTTTCCCCTCAAATCTCCTCTAAACTCCCACTTTTGCCTCAAAGCTTCACCAAACCTCACTTTTTGCCCTCAAAATTCCCCCAAACCGCCCTTTTATCCCTTAAGACCTCAAAACTCCTTCTTTTCCCCTCAAAAGTCCTCTAAACTCCCATCTCTTTCCTCAAAACTCCCCCAACACTCACTTTTTGGCTCAAAACTCCCCCAAAACCTCATTTTTCCTCTCAAAACCCCCCTTTTATCCTTTAAGACACCAAATGTCCCCCTTTTCCCCTCAGAACGCCCCCAAAACCCAACTTTTCCCCTCAAATTTCCTCTAAGCTCTCACTTTTGCCTCAAAACTTCACCAAACCTCACTTTTGGACTCAACCCCCCGCCCCCAAAACCCCCCTTTTCCCCCTCAAGACCCCCAAACTCCCCTTTTATCCCCTAAAAACTCCCCCAACCCGCACTTTTTGACTCACCCCCCCCAAACTCCCCCTTTTTTCCCTCAAAACCCCACTTTTGCCCCTCAAGACCCCAAGACTACCCCTTTTCCCCTGAAAACTGCCCCAAAACCCCCCTTTTTCCCCTCAAAACCCCAAATTCCCCATTTATCCCCTCAAAACTCCGCCAACCCTCACTTTTGGACTCAAAACTCCCCCAAAACCCCCTTTTTCCCCTCAAAACCCCCCTTTTATCCTTTAAGGTCCTTGAAACTTCCCCTTTTCCCCTCAAAACCCCACTTTTCCCCTCAAATCTCCACTAAACTCCCACTTTCTCCTCAAAACTCCTTGAAAACCCCACTTTTCCCCTCAAATCTCCACTAAACTCCCACTTTCTCCTCAAAACTTCTTAAAAACCCCACTTTTTCCCCACAAAACCCCCAAAGCCCCACTTTTCCCCTCAAAACTCTAACAAACACTTTTTCCTCTAAATTCCAAGAAATCTTTTTTTTTCCCACAATACTCCACCAAAATCCTACTTTTTCCCTCAAAACTCCTTCAAGACATGACTTTTTCCCTCCAAAACACCACAAAAACCCCACTTTTTCCTCAAAACTCCACTGAAACCCCTTTTTTCCTAAAAACTCCGTCAAAATCCCACTTTTTTACTCTGAAAGCCCCCCAAACCCCCAGTTTTTCCCTCCAAACTCTGACAGAATCTCAATTTGCCTTCAAAATTGCACCACAACTCCATCAAAAACCCCCTTTTCCCCTCAAATCTCTACTACCACTTTTTCCCTCAAAACCCCTTCAAAACCCAACTTTTTCCCACAAAAACACACCTTTTCCTCTCAAAGGTCCACTGAACTCCACCTTCTCCCCTCAAAACCCCCCTTTTATCCCTTAAGACCCCAAAATCTCCCCTCTTTCCCCTCAAAACCTCCGTTTTTCCCCTCAAACCCCCCCTTTTCCCCTCAAAAACCCCTCTTTTAACCCTTAAGACCCCAAAACCTCCCATTTTCCCCTCAAAACCGCAATTTTTCCCATCAAACTCCCCTTTTCCCCTCAAAACCCCTCTTTTATCCCTTAAGACCCAAAAAACTCCCCATTTTCTCCTCAAGACCCCCTTTTTGCCCTCGAAGGACCCCTTTCATCCCTTAAGATCCCCAAATCTCTCCTTTTTCTCCTCAAAACCTCCCTTTTTCCTTCTAAAATCCCCTTTTCATCTCAAAAATTCCTCTTTTAACCCTTAAGACCCCAAAACTTCCCCCTTTTCCCCTCTAAACCCCCCTTTTATTCCTTAAGACCCCCAAACCCACCTTTATCCCCTCAAAATCTCCGTTTTTCCCCTCAATGCCCCCTTTTTCCCTTCAAAACATCTCTTTTATCCTTTAAGATCCCCAAACCTTCCTTTTTCCCCTTAAAAACACATTTTATCCCTTAAGATCCCCAATCTCCCCCCCTTTCCCCTCAAAACCCCCCTTTTATCCTTTAAGACTCCATAACTCTTCCTTTTTCCCCCAAAAGTCTCCTTTTATCCCTTAAGACCACAAAATCTCCCCTTTTTCCCCTCAAATCCTTCGTTTTTCCCCTCACCCCAGCCCTTTTTCCCTCAAACTCAACTTTTTCCCTCAAAACTCCACCAAAACTCCCCCTTTCCCCTCAAAACTCCTCTAAACTCCCACTTTTGCCTCAGAACTTCACCAAACCTCACGTTTTGGCTCAAAACTCCCCCCAAACCCTCCTTTTTCCCCTCAATACCCTACTTTTGCCCCTCAAGACCCTCAAACACCCCATTTATCTCCTCAAAACTCCCCCAAAACCCCCCTTTTTCCCCCTCAAAAAATCTCTTATCCCTTAAGACCCTAAAACCTCCCCATTTTCTCCTCAAAACCCCCTTTATCCCCTCAACCCCCCCTTTTCGACTCAAACCCCTCTTTTATCCCTTAAGACCCCAAAACCCCCTTTTTCCCCTCAAAACCCCCCTTTTAACCCTTAAGACTCCAAAACTCTCCCTTTTTCCCCTCTAAAGTCTCCTTTTATCCCTTAAGACCCCAAAATCTCCCCTTTTTGCCCTCAAAACCCTTTTTCCCTTCAAAACCTGCTTTTTCCCTCAAAACACCCCCAAAACTCCGCTTTTCCTCTCAAAACTCCTCTAAACTCCCACTTTTGCCTCAAAACGTCACCAAAACCTCACTTTTTGGCTCAAAACTCCCCCCAAACCCCCTTTTTTCCCCTCAAAAGCCCCCTTTCATCCCTTAAGATCCCCAAATCTCTCCTTTTTCTCCTCAAAACCTTCCTTTTTCCTACTAAAACCCCCCTTTTCCTCTCAAAAAACTCCTCTTTTATCCCTTAAGACCCCAAAATCTCCCCTTTTTCCCCTCAAAATCCCCCTTTTATTCCTTAAGATAGCCAAACCTCCTTTTTTTCACCTCAAAACCCCTTTTTATCCCTTTAGACCCCAAAACCTCCCATTTTCCCCTCAAAACCTCCATTTTTCCCCTCAAGCCCCCCCTTTTCCTCTCAAAACCCCTCTTTTATCCCTTAAGACCCCAAAACCCCTTTTTCCCCTCAAAACCCCCTTTTTCCCGCCTTTAGGCCCAAAGCCGCCCCTTTTCCCCTCAGCGCCAGGCCCCGCCCCTCCCCTCGGCCCGTCCATTTCTCACGGGGGGGGGGGTGCGAAACAAACCCCCCTCATTTTATACAAAACCTTTATTCTGTAACAGTGTGTGTTGGGGTGGGGGGTCCCCCAAACCTCCCCCCCGCGACCCCCCAACACTGAGAGGGGGGAGCACAGCGGGTGCCAAGGGGGGACACACACATAGGTGCCCCCCCCCGCCATCATCCCGAGGGCCACAATGCCGCCCCCCCCCGCCTTAAATCTCTTGATCTACACAATAAATACGGCGGGGGGCGGCTCAGGCGCGGGGGAGGCAGCGGCGGGGCCAGGCCGGGGGGCACAGGCAGCGGAACGAGCCCGCGGTGTTGAGGCAGCGGCCGGGCTGGCAGCGGGGGGGGCCCGAACACTCGTCCACGTCTGGGGAGGGCGGCGGCACAGAAGGGGTTAATGGGGTATTGGGGGGGGGATGGGATGGGGGGTGGGGATGGGGAGGGCTCAGGGTGCTGGGGAGGGGGTTTGGGTGCTGAGGAAGGAGTTTTGGAGGGGGGCTGGGTGCTGGGGTGGGCTGGGTGCTGGGGAGGGGACCCGGGTGCTGAATGAGGGGGTTTGGGTGCTGAATGAGGGGGTTTGGGTGCTGGGTTGGGCTCAGGGTGCTGGGGAGGGGGATAGGGAGCGGGTTTGGGTGCTGGGGAAGGAGTTCAGGAGGGGGTTTGGGTGCTGGGGAGGGGTTTGGGGTACAGGGGAAGGGCTCAGGGTGCTGGGGAGGGGGTTTGGGTGCTGGGGAAGGAGTTCGGGAGGGGGTTTGGGTGCTGGGGGAGGGCTCAGGGTGCTGGGGAGGGGGAGAGGGAGGGAATTTGGGTGCCGAGGAGGGAATTTGGGAGGGGGTTGGGTGCTGGGGCAGGGCTCTGGGTGCTGGGGCGGGCTCAGTCTTGAAAGGGGGCTCCTGGTGTTGGGGGGTGGTCAGGGTGCTGGGGGAGGGGTCAGTCTGGTTGGGTGGGGTCAGACTGAAAGGGGGCTCAGGCTGATTTGAGGGAGTCAGGCTGGTTTGGGGGCTCAGGCTGGTGTGGGGGTGTCTGTTTTGGGGGGCTCAATCTGGTGTGGGGGTGTCTGTGTTTTGGGGGGCTCAGGCTGGTTTGGGGGGCTCAGGCTGCTTTTGGGGTGTCTGTGTTTTGGAGGGCTCAGGCTGGTGTGGGGGGCTCAGGCTACTTTGGGGGCTCTGTGTTTTGGGGGGCTCAGGCTGGTTTGGGGGGCTCAGTGTGTTTTGGGGGGCTCAGGCTGGTGTGGGGGTGTCTGTGTTTTGGGGGGCTCAGGCTGGTGTGGGGGTGTCTGTGTTTTGGGGGGCTCAGGCTGGTGTGAGGGTGTCTCACCGACACAGTCGAGCTGCGCCGGGTCCAGCCAGTAGCCGGGGTCGCAGCTGCAGGTGAAGCCATCGGGGAGCCGGACGCAGCGCCCGTGGTGGCACCCACTGAGCACCCCACACTCCTCCCCTGGGGCTGGGGGGGTCAGGCTGGGGGTCAGCATCCCAAAATCCACCCCCCCTCCACCCCATCCCCTCCCCAAACTCACCCTCCTCCTCTTCCTTCTCCTCTTCCTCCTCCACCAAGGCTCCGTGGGCTTGGTAGGACCAGGCGTGGGGTCGGGGTGGGGGTCAGGTTGGGGGTCGGGGGGTTTATAACGGGGTCCCCGAGGTCGGTGAGGAATGAAAGGTAAAGGGGGGGCCTCAAAATCATCCCCCTCGTACCGGCGGGGGGGGTGTAAAGAGGATCGTGAGCGCTGATGCCGCCAAGCCCCGCCCCGAAGGAGTAAGGGTCGTATTCGGAACAGGGGGACAGAGTGGGGGGGGCGAGGTGGGGCCCCCCGAAATAGTCGGGACTGTAAGGGGGGGGGTAGGGGGGGGCGTAAGGGGGGGGGGTGTTCTAAGGGGGGGGCGGCGTAGCCCGGGGGGCGCAGAACGTTGCACAGGAACTCGAAGTCGTCTGGGGAGGGGGGAGGAGAGAGAGAGGAGAGAGGGGGGTTATGGGGGACCCCCACACACAGTAAACGGGAATGGGAGGGGGTTGGGGGGCTGGGGAGGGGATTTGAGGGCTGGGGGTGGGCTCTGGGTGCTGGGGAGGGGGTCTGGGCACTGGGGTGGGCTCTGGGTGCTGGGAGGGGAGTCAGGGTGCTGAGGGGGAGGGGGATTGGTGCTGGGGGAATAATAACGCCCCCCACAGGGGTCGTGAGATGGGGGGGTGGGTGGCTACGCGCGACTTTCTTAGTGAGGCACTTGGGGTCCCATCATGGGGGTGCATGGAGGGGTCAGCTGGATCCCTCCCATCGCCACGGGGTGAGTGGGGGATGTTGAGGGGTCCATGTGTTAGTAGGGGGGTGCCACGAAGTTTTCGGCTCTTGGCCTGAAACCCAGGCTCGAAGCCTGAAACCAGACTCTAAGTCTGAAACCAGCTCCAAGCCTACTTCATGTGGCGATCAACCCAGGGTCCGATTCTCAGCTGGGTGGGAAGAAATCAGTCCTACTCAATGTGAGTGATAGCAGAAATCTTCTCTTTATTGAGAGCAGGCTCTAACTTATATCCAGCAGTTTCAAAGCTAGCTCAACAACAGCAGCTAATAGATTACGTTCTTGTGTTCATCCTACTTGCGGTTCCTGCCATAAGCAAGCTCCCTCACATTTTCCCATCTTGTTTCTCTCCAAAGTTGTTTTCCACCTTGAGCTGTTAGCTCGTTAGCAGAAAACAGCCCGACCTTGAAGGAGCATAAAGCGGCCTGCTGTCTGCGTGACAGCAACTGCTTTAACCATGGCTCTGACTCTGGTCTTGATTGTGCATTAAATTCATATAACTAGAACTCAGATTGCCTTGCCCCGTCAGGCCTAACATTATACCCCGGGATCCATGTCCATTCTCCCTTAACCACTCCTCGACAAATCCCCCTTTTTTTTTTTGCACGATCAAGACTCAGTCAGTCAATGTAGGCACTGCCTTCATAATACAACTATATACTATTCTAAACATTACAAGCAAGAGCAAAATAACCAAAATCCATCTTAACCCTTCTTTGATTAACATAGTCAACCAAGCTGACAACCCCCCAAAAGCTGATTGAAGCCAATTATCAAAAGGGTTATAACCCACCGTAATATTCTTAGCATGAACCTTTAAATATGCCAAAGCTTTGTGAATAGATTCACTGTGATCAGAAAGATTAAAACAACACGTGCCTTCAAAGTCTTGGCATCCATGCCCTTGTGCCAATAGCAAAAAATCAATAGCTGCACGATCTTGCAATAAGGCATGTCTAAGGCTTTTTTGGTCTGCTAACAATTTTCCAATAACATCAGTAGTAACATTAGCTTGCTGCTCCAACACACTAGTTTTTCTAACTGCCGTAAGGCCTGGGCTGCAGCCAACCCAGGTACAAATGCTGAAGCAAATACATTCGCCGTAATGGACCACAATTGTACTTTACCATCACAATCTCCTTTTAAGTTGTGGGTGTTTCTTGTTTTCTGTAACTTGGTAATTTTTAACCAGTCCTGCTGTCGAGGAGCAAACAAAGTTAGTTTCCCTAAATAACATGGTTTCTAGATCTCTCTCTTGATCTACAGTAAATGCCTCCTCCTGAGCAATGAGGATATCATCCATAAAATGATACACAAGTGCATGTCTAATACTACTTACATCACTAATCAAGCCTTCTAATGTCATTGAGGTTTGGTTACTTTGTTTGCTAGGCCAGCATCCTAATTTGCATAGCTGAGTTAATAAAGCAGATACTCTTACACCTGGAGCAAATATACTAGTTGCTATTATTGCTGAGGAAGACCAAAGGTAACATGGTCATCACACTCGCCAGTAAATGCATGCACAAATTGTTTTGGACAATGATGTTTCTAAATCACTGTGTGATTAGGCATCAAGAGCGTCAGTTGTCCCAAACTGCGTGGTTCCCTTTGTAATCTCGAGGGTATCCCAGGCCATGCCTGGTCCCCACAGACCAGAAGAATTCCCTTTGGTAACTGTACAGGCACAAGACTAGACCTGGGTCTTTTTGGTGAAGTATAATTGCACTGAGATGTTGCGTTCTTATACACGCCCAGGATGGGATCCACATTCTGTCCCAAATGTTTTGGTATTGCTGGTAAAATTAAACATAACACAAAAATCCATCTTTATAGATCCCAATAATTCTGACTCCTGTGGCTCTGTGGTCATTATTGGCAACCATGAAATGATCAAATCCCAGCTGTCAACTTTGCCATTACCCTTAACTAAGGGATTTGGTTTTAATGCATTTGGTACAGGCCATTGTGCCACATCTGATGGAACTCCCACCAAACAGGTAGAAAAAGGACTATCTGGAGTGGCCATTGATAAACATATTGTAGACTGATTGATTGCTTTGGCCAGTGTAAGCCACATGTTTTGCTTGGGTTGTTGAAATTGCCTAAAACCATTTACTACAATCATTTCAAGCATCAACATAAACCACCTTTTAGCTTCTCAATGCCAAAATGTTCTGTTCCTGACACCTAAAACACCTTAGAAAGTTTCCCCTGTAAGAAAACCACTATTCATCATCACATTTACAGCAAAAGGCATAACATCACGACCAACAGTTTTTACACTCGTTGAGGCAAGGGACTGAGGATGGAAAGGCCGAGCCCAGCGGTCCGTGAGGGCCGGGGCCGGCGGTGTCGGCGCGGTGTGTGTGGGGGGGCTCCGGAGACACCGACCGGGCGCGGGAAGCGGCTGCGCGGCGGCGGCTGCGGATGGAAGGGGCGGGGGGGGTCTGGCTCACTCCGTGCCGGCCCCGGCGCCGGCGGCGCAGCCGCTGTTACTCTCTCCCGTGTTTTCTTTGTCTCCCCTCACATGCCCGATGGTGTCGAGTGTAACACGGGGTCGCGCTCCCCCACTCTCCTCTGATCATCCTGCGCTGCACCCCGGCCCGACTCCGCCCGCTCGGCATTGCCCTGCGAGTCGTCCCAGGGGTAACTCGGCGGGCTGGGCTCGAATGGGAAGCAGCTCTCCCGCGGGGGCTCTGCTCTGAAGCCCCTTCGCCTCTCTGACTTTGTAAATACTCTTGTGTAAAGAAGAACTCTTTTTTTTTTTTTCTCTCCGCACGCCCCGCTCAGCGCCGGGCGGCACCGGGCTGGCTTTCAGTGGCCACAGACTGTGTTTCCATGGTCTCTTGTCGCTCCAGTTTCTTTAATACTTCCTGCAGGAACCTGTCCGCTCCCCTGTCTGTCTCCTTCAGCCTCGGCGCAACAGTCAACGCCTGGGCAGCAAGCATTTCTTTTAAAGTATTTATCACGTCTCTCCAAATGAGACCTAAATCTTTACTGATCTTACTACTGTCCTTATCACCACTAATAGTGGCTTCCCAGAGAAGGTTTCCAATTTCTCGCCACTCACCAGAAAAGGGAGGTGAGATATAATTAGTCCCGATACCAAACAGTCCAGCTGTTGGCTCGGCTGCAGTCTCGGGCATATCAAGCCACTGAGTTACAGCAGCGGTCAAATCCTTTTCCAACTTATACTTTTTCAAACAGTTAATTACTTCTCTCCATGGTTTTATCAGTTTCCGAGCAGTCTTATCTTCGTCTATAACCAAGTCCCAAAGACAAGTCCCACATGCTCTCCACTCCTTCTCATCAAAATATTTCTCAGAGTCCTTAAAAAAGCCTTTACAATTACCATGTACAAGTAGACCAGACAAATCGGTCAGTTTAAAGTCCACCCCCTGCTTTTCTAAAAAGCGATGTAAAAGTGAGAGTGCTGCCTCCTTATCCATGTTGTCGGATCCTCGTCTCACCGCAACCTGTAGTCACTCCGCCGGGTACAGCAACCTCTGCTTGGGATCCGGCAGGCTTCCTCCGACGACTGCCTCTGCCTCCGTGTTTTCAAGTCTCAGCTCCCCGCAGGCAGGCTCCTTACCCGGTAACACCCAGTGATGGCCCCTGTTCGGGCTCCATTTGCCGGGAAGTTTTTGGCTCTTGGCCTGAAAAACCCAGGCTCAAAGCCTGAAACCAGGCCTGAAGCCTGAAACCAGACTCTAAGTCTGAAATCAGACTCTAAGTCTGAAAAACCCAGGCTCAAAGCCTGAAAAACCCAGGCTCGAAGCCTACTTCATGCGGCGATCAACCCAGGGTCCGATTCTCAGCTGGGTGGGAAGAAATCAGTCCTACTCAATGTGAGTGATAGCAGAAATCATCTTCTTTATTGAGAGCAGGCTCTAACTTATATCCAGCAGCTTCAAAGCTGGCTCAGCAACAGCAGCTAATAGATTACATTCTTATGCTAATCCTACTTGCGGTTCCTGCCATAAGCAAGCTCCCTCACATTTTCCCATCTTGTTTTTCCCCCATAGTTGTTTTCCACCTTGAGCTGTTAGCTCGTTAGCTGAAAACAGCCGGACCTTGAAGGAGCAGAAAGCGGCCTGCTGTCTGCGTGACAGCAACTGCTTTAACCATGGCTCTGACTCTGGTCTTGATTGTCATTAAATTCATATAACTAGAACTCAGACTGCCTTGCCCCGTCGGGCCTAACATTATACCCTGGGATCCGTGTCCATTCTCCCTTAACCACTCCTCGACAACAAATGGCTTGTGAGTTCAGATAAGGATGGAGAGATCACTCAGCAATGAGCATCACAGGCAGAACAGAAACAACTTGGGGAGAAAAAGGTGTGATTTATTAAAGGAACAATAAGAGCAGGGAGGTGAGAAATGAAACCATCTTAAAAAAACCTCCTCCCACCCCTCCTCTTCCCAGGACTCTCCTTCCTTCCCCCCCCAGCAGCGCAGGGGATGGGGAGTGGGAGTTGGGGTCACTTCATTACAGATGCACTTTGATGCTGCTGCTTCTCAGGGAGAGGCCTCCTCACACTTGCCACTGCTGCACTGTGGGCTCCCTCCCACGGGAGACAGTCCCTCCCCAACTGCTCCAGCGTGGCTCCTTCCCGTGGGCTGCAGCTCCTCACCAACTGCTCCAGCCTGGGGCCTGCCACAGGGGCAGCTCCTCACACCCTGCCCCAGCGAGGGTCACGCAGCAGGAGAGCAGCCCTTCAGGGACAGACTGCTCCAGCCTGGATCCGTCACAGGGTCACAAGTCCTGACAGCAAACAGGCTGTGTCGCGGTGTTTTTTCCCTGCGGTCCCTGTAGGATGCCCTGTGGTCAGCACCATCGTTGCGCTGGAGCCCACGCGCAGCCCGGCGGGTGCAGCCCTGGTGACGTCAGTGCTGAGAGAAGGTGCC
Organism: Colius striatus; assembly: GCF_028858725.1. Taxonomy (NCBI): domain Eukaryota; kingdom Metazoa; phylum Chordata; class Aves; order Coliiformes; family Coliidae; genus Colius; species Colius striatus. The sequence goes on along the minus strand of NW_026908524.1, from coordinate 813,943 downwards.
TGAGAGCGTGGATGGGCCGGAGAAGGTGCCGCTGTCACAAAGGGCCCGGCCCCAGCAGCCCTATAAAAGCGGGCCGGGGGCAGGGAGCCGGCAGCGCGGGCAGCGGCTGAGCAGCACGCTCGGGCAGCGGCAGCATGGCCCGGGCCCGGAGCCGCAGAGCGCGCAGCAGGAGCCGCAGCAGGAGCCGCAGCAGGAGCCGCCGCTCCCGGGGCCCACGCCGAGCCAAGAGAGCCCGCAGGGCCGGGCAGCCCAGGCGCCCGCGGCCCGTGAGGAGCCGCCGCCGCCGCGGGACGCGCGGCCGCCGCCGTGGCTGAGCCCGGCCGGCTCTGATCCGCTGCGCGGCCGCTGGGCCTGAGCCTCCCGGCCGCCGCCAGCACCGCTGCTGTGCCGCCGCAGCGCCGCCACGGCTCCTGCAATAAAGACGAGCCCATGACGCAGCCCTGGGCTGGGTGTCCTTGGCGCTGGGGCTGGGCCGGGGGGGACACGCCCTAGGGAAGAAGACTGAAGCCGGCAGCTCGGCACTTTGGCACTTTGACAGTTGCATGGCAAGGGGATGGGGCGGGATGGGAGTGCCCAGGGAGAGCACCAGGGCTGATGGACAAGAGCTGAACACAAGTAGTCTCACCGAAGGAAAAGCCTCTTTAGAGGAAGGCTGAGGGAGCCCTGGCACAGGCTGCCCCAGGAGGCTGTGGAGGCTCCTGCTCTGCAGGTTCTCAGGCCCGGCCTGGACACCTTCCCGTGTGACCTGATCTAGTTGGGAGCTTTAGCAGAGGGCTTGCCTAGATGATCTCTAGAGGTCCCTTCCAGCTCCTACCACTCTGTGATTCTGTCACAGCTCCCACATCACAGGAGCTGGCAAGGGAGCACTTTGCTGGCTGACAGGCTCCCCTGGGACCTCTCTAGAGGAGTAGGAGAGCTGTGGCTGGGGGCTTTCTTCTGATCTGGGGCTGTTTAGTCTGGAGGAGACTGAGGGGGGATCTCACTGACAGTTACAAACGTCTACATGGTGGGTGTCAGGAGGCTGGGGTTTCCCTTTTTTTCCTGTTGTAGGCAGTGACAGGACAAGAGGTCATGGAAAGAAGCTGCAACAACAAAAGTTCCATTGAAATGTAAGGAAAACAATGTTTCCCTGTGAGGTGAGGGAGCCCTGGCCCAGGCTGCCCAGGGAGGGTGTGGAGGCTCCTTCCTTGGAGCTCTCTGAACCTACATGGACACGTTCCTGTGGGACCTGACAGAGATGGACCTGCTTTAGCAGGAGGGGTTGGACTAGATGATCTCTGCAGGTCCCTTCCAACCCCACCACTCTGTGATTCCGTGATTCCCTGACCATGGCCACCTTTGAAGAATGGCTTGTTCACGTCAAAGCTGGCATCACAAACCCAGTCACAAGGTGTCCATCCTACTCCTGTAGAGGGGTCCCAGGGCAGCCTTTATTTGAGTCTGGGCTGAGCAGACTGACTGCACACGAATGAGGAGAGCTCCCACCTTCGTATTTCTTGTAGAATAAGCTTTCCTACTCTCCTCTCTCGCTCAAGCACTGGAGTCTGTTTTGCTCAGGACCGTCACTGGCAGCGAGCCCTCCCTGCCCTTGTCTCCATCCACAACGACCTTGGTGATCTTTTTACTGCCATTTCGCTGGGGCCTCTGCCATCCTAATGAGGGTGGGGGTGGATGTGGGCACCGAGCAAGAGACTGTCGTGCTGCTGCTGGGCTGCTTGGGCCAAACCACCACACACACACACACCAGTTACTTACTTACTTACTTACTTACACACACCCACTGCTCTCACCAGTTCCCCCCAGCAGAGAACACTACACCTGATGACTTGTGGTTCCCACTCAGATGGGCTGGCATTCGGACCTCCATCTGTACCTAGAGCAGAGAGCTCCCTTGCCCTAGAAAGCACTTGGATGTGCAGGTATTGGGAAAGCAGGACAGGCTGTGGTGACCAGCTGCAAGGCAAGGCCACAGAAGTGGACTGATCAGCCCCCTGTTTACGTGTGACCTGCTCCTTTCAACCCCTTTTCTCTCTGTTTTCCCACCTCTGTTCCTCCAGAAACCACCTGATCTCACCCTTTGCCTTGGTTTGGTCCTTTCCTACACATCCCATGGCAAGATCCGCGAGGCAGCAGCAGCCATCCTGAGTTGCCACAGCCATGCTGGGAAGCTCTCCCCTTGCCCTCCTCGGTGAATCTTTCACACAGACCTGTTGGAACTCTTTTTCATTCATCTTTTCAGTGATTTCTCAGGAAACACAGCAATTCCCCTCCTACACCTGGCAATTCTGTCTTCTTTAAGAAAGCACTGAAAGCCATTCAGAGCTCCAGACCAGCCCCGGGACATTTCCCAGTGCACATATTCAAGCAGGAGCTATCTGAAAGGGAAGGATCCTGTTCTAATAGTCTTCACCTCTGGGTGTCTGGCTGGGCAATGGGACATAGAAAGTCGTCTCTCATTTGAAGAGCAGACAAATCCCTCATTTGTACCACTTAGAGGAGGGTAAAGCAGGGAGTGTCAGGACTCAGCACACTTTGGCTTGCAGACAGTCAGGCCCCATTAGGATTGGTCTGATATTCTGATTGTTGTGATCCTGTTCCCTTTGCTTCTCTGGAGCAGGAGTTGTGTCCTGCTTTGTCCAGGACAGCTCCATCTCCAGGGTGGGACAGAGCAGAGTCTGCAGAAGTGCCCTTTGCAACAGGACTGTCCTGCTTGACTTACGGCCCAGATGCTTTTTGAGGAGTTACTTGTGTGTGAAGTCATCTTCAAGGCAGCACAAGGGAAAACACAGGGCAGAGAGGAAAAAGACTAATGGGCACTGCAGCTCTCCTGACTGCACTAAGGCACAGAGAGAGGAGCCCTTTCCACGTCGTGTGCCAAGATTCCTCCAATTTTCAGTGATAAAAGTGAGTTCTATCCCAAAAAAGAGCACCCCTGACACAGAAAAGCTGACTCCTCAGCAGCACGGGAGCAGAGCTCCTGCCCCTCACAGCCAACACACAGCACAGCAGAGAAATGCATTTCATTGGGAGGGTAATTACCTGAAGAATGGAGTGGCTTTGCTCAGAGGAGTCTGTCTTGTATTTCCTCTGCACTTTGCTGTTTTTAAAAGGCTCTCCTTCAAAGGAACAGCAAATGCCCAACAGCAGCTGCAGCAGTCAGTTCCTGCTCCTGCCCTTCGCAGGCACAGGGGAGCTGCAGCTGCTGCATTTTGGGCTGTGCCTGGGCATCTCCCTGGCTGCCCTCCTGGCCAACGGCCTCGGCATCAGCGCCGTAGCCTGTGACCACCCCCTCCACACCCCCATGGACTTCTTCCTCCTCAGCCTCTCCCTCTCGGACCTGGGCTCCATCTCCACCACGGTCCCCAAAACCATGGCCAACTCCTGCTGCGACCATTGGGACATCTCCTACTTGGGACATGCTGCCCACACATTGAGGAGTCTCCTTTTCATTTCAGGACAGCGTTATCTTCTCACCATCATCTGCTACGGCCGCTCCCTGGCCATCTGCCAAGCCCTGCACTAGGGGCCGCCCTGGGCAGCAGAGCCTGTGTCCAGGTGGCAGCAGCTGCCCGGGGCTCTGGCTTTCCCTCAAGTTTCTGTACTTTACTTTCTGTCAAGTTTCCTTTGTTTCCCGTGTTTTTCTTTGGCAATATTAGACTTTATTTTGTTAGGTATTTTCTATGATTACTACTATTTACTACCATTTCCTACTACTTCCTCTTCTTTTTCCCTCTGCAAGTGCTTGAGGCGTCTGGGACTTTGCAGTCCTAGGGACAGAAGGACGTGTCACCGGTGCAGGGGGATGCAGAGGGTAGATGTTGTCCAGACACAAGTGTTTGAACCTCCTGCCAATCAGGCTCAACGCTCCTTCAACTTCATGGGAGAGGCCTGGAAGACAAGAATCCCACCCAAGGTCAGCAGCACAGGTAGGCTGAGGACACCTCCAGCCCTGCCATGGGAAGCAACTCAGCTGCCAGAAGCCTCCTGAGCTGCATTGACCCAACTCATTCACAGACACTTTTCAGCCCCAATTGCTCCAACATCCTTCCCAGTCAAGATGCTGAGAAGCATCTCCTATCTGCTGCTTCAAGCCCAAAGGGATCCTGCAAAAGGGGCTGGTTCAGCTCCAGCAGCCAAAGCTGCTCAAATGCATTCCCAGCCCTACAACAGAGGCTGCACGTGCCCAGGCCCAGGCCACTTGCCACATCCCTCTGCTGGAACAGCCCTGAGCAGAACATTTTGGTAAAAGCCGTGGCCTAGCCAAGCCACTGAATCCATTTCTAGTCTAATTAAAGCCCCCAAGCTACGCTCTAGACTCTGAACAAAAAGGCTCCTCTTACCTTTGATGTGACAGACTTCGTAGTCATCGACATCAGGGAGCGCTGAGAGAGAAATTTTGGCCCCAGACTCTCTCCTCAAGCTGTTAATAAATTGTCCTTGCTTGCCAATCAGATGTGTAACTATCACCTTGATGAAAGACAAGAAAGCAAGAGTCAAGGGGAGAAATGTAGATCAAACACCACTGTGCCCTGGGGCTTCTTTTGCCCATCTTCCTGGTTCCTGCAGCTGATTTGGAGGTTGGGTTTGGACAGGCAGCTGCAACGTGACCCTCCTGCACAGGGGAAAGCACCACAACTCATTCCCTACTCTTAGGAGCTGTGAGCCCTCAAAGCCTTCTGAGGGCTTTCAGAGCATCACCTTGACAGATCAGGGTGGAAGGTGCTGGAGAAGGACTCCAACCACCAGCCCTGGGTGTAGCAATAACATGCCTCTTCTTTCCATCTCTGCACCTCTTCTTCCTTCCTATTGGGTCCCCACGGCAGCTGAAAGTGTCTCCGCAGGGCAGAGCAGGAGGCACGAGCAGGACAGCGGCTGCTTACCTTTGGCACCTCTATTGCCCAGACAACCACTTTGGATTTTCCCCTTTGGCCGCGCTTCTTTCGGGTCACTGTCTGCCACTCGGGACCGTCTGTGTCCTCCGAGTCCTCGTCAGACCCATTTACACCTGCAAGACAGGCACACAGGTCAGCATTCAGACAGCCCACACAGTGCAGCTGCCACACAGCAGGCCAGGCAATGAGATCCTTTCCTAGAGAGGTGACACTAAGCACTTGCTACGCATTCCATGGGGATGCTCCTCCATCAGGTTCCCCAGGATGTCACGAAGGGTCAAGTCCCATCACACACCCTTCATGCCTGGGGAGAAACCAGCCCACCTCTGGGAATGCAACAGGAGCAGGCCCAAGTTCAGCAGCAGCCCCTCAAACACAGTGACCCTTTCCCCAGCAGCAGAGGCAAGACAGTCCTGTCCAAGTGCTGACCAAAACTGCCCCAAGTGGAGCAGCAGCCGTTTGTCGTGGCCCCAGCCCAGCCAGGTGCCCAGCAGCCCGGCACAGCCCTTACCTGCCGCGCCACGCGCATGGCTGCCCGCCGCCAGCAGCCCCGCAGCATCCCTGCTGGCAGCTGTGTGCTCAGCCGCTGCCGCCGCCTCCAACAGCCCCCGCTCAGGGGCAGCAGCGCCGGCCGCCTGCGGAGGGGCATCAGCTGGGGCGGCTGCAGCCGGGCAGAGCCCAGCGGGCACATCCCGCGCGGCACCCGGCAGCGCTGCCTCAGCCCGGGGCTCTGCCTGCGGGGATGGCGGCAGCGCAGCGGCGCTCTGGGCACTGCTGGGCTCCTGCCCGGCTCCTGGCGCTGCCGGCGCTGCTGACGGCCGCTGCTCTGCGTCGGCGCCTGAGCCTGAGCCCTGTGCGGGGCTGGCTGCAGCGCTGCCGGGACACTCTGTGCTCTGCACGGGGACAGAAACAGCAGCAGGGACGCTGCTTTCCCCTGCACATCCTGTTGTCTCTTGTCTGTCAGCGTCATCCTCCAAGGTGCTGGGCTGAAATGTCATCGCTGACACCTCTGGAAGGTCAGCCTCTGGGCATTCCTCTTCCAACGAGGAACACAGACTCTGAGGGACACAGGCTTCCGTCTGGGGCCACGAGTCCTTCTCTGTGCCTCCTTCCTCCAGCTCTTCCTCAGCAGCAGTGGCCGGTTCCTCACGGTCTCTGGCCTGCGCTTTTCGGGAGGAATAGAGCCACCAGCAGCCCAGCAGTGCCAGCGCTCCGGGCACGGCGTATGGGATCACGCTGCAGAAGCGCAGAGACATTGCACACAGCCTCAGCAGGATCTAGCAGGAGACACAGACAGCATGTTCAAATAGACACAGGGAACAAAACAGGAAGGCAAAAGTTTCAGAAAAGCCTTGAGGCTCCTGTTTGGGCCCAAACCCTCCTCTGTAGCTCCCAGTGCCTCCTTTTTGGGCCACAATCAGAACTAGCACAGAGCAACACTACTCATAGCCCTGGCCAGCCTAGAGAGGTGCAAGAGTTCAGCCTAGAGATGGATCACGAGGTACAGAGTTGGATCATCCTTACCTTTGGAAGAGGCTGGAGAAGTGGGCAGCAAATGAGAGATGGTTGGAAGCAAGCAGGAAGGCAAGTAGCCAAAGAAGGAGCTGAGTCCTCCCGAGGGCAGCTCAGCCCAACTGGCTCTGGCTGTCCCGCTCTGAGGCTCTACAGCCCCTGGCCAGGTGAGGTCACAACGCCGGGTGGGGTCTGGAACAGCCCCTGTGTGACATCAGCAGCGCCCTAAGGTCTCCCTCTCCCTTGGTGACGCCCACAGCGCTCCCCCTCCCCTGGGATGGCCTCTGGCATCACTACTAGCCATAGTTTAGAACTACTGCTAGAGGCACAGTATTGTTCACACTGACAGGAAAAGTCTAACACTGAGCAGGGCTGCAGGGATGAGGCAGCTGGGATGCAAGAAATCCGCTCCACAGTGGCTCCCTGGGACACCAGCACGGAGGCCAGGACAGAGCGGAGACTCTGTGGGCAGGTCCTGTCAGCTCTTGCAGAAGAAGGGAGCTGCATGGTACTACAGAACTCTCCTGACAACACAACATACAGCTTGTGAGTTCCAAGTGCCAATCAGGACTCAATAACCAGTGTGACTTTCAAGCAGGGATTCTTTTTGGCAGCGCTGGGCACACAGGGGATGGCTCCACCAAGTGTGTGCCCTGCTTAGAGCAAAACTTTCTACATGTGCCCAGACTAGATCTGCATATTCATTGCATTTCTTCATGAGTTTCCCCCATTGTCCTGTCTCAGTCTGCCCAGGTCACTGACGACTTATTTCATAGAGACTGATGTCACTCACCCACATCAATGACAGCAGGTGGTTCTCCTTCACTCAGCTCCAGAGGGTAACCTCCAGGGGCATCTCCACTCAGGGAATTACCAGACATACCGCAATTGCCCTGGGCCCATGGCTCCAGCCTGGCCAGGGCCCTCTGAAGAGCCTTCCTGCCCTCAAGCACATCTACACACCTGCCCAGCTTGGTGGGATCATCATACTCCCTGAGGGTGGTGGTTTAGCCCTGACTGGGTGCCAGGTGCCCACCAAGTTATAACTTTCACATGATTCCACACACGTTCTTCAGCATCATTCCCCCTCTGAAGGTCTTTCATCAGTTTCAGATTTCCTTAAAAACGACCTTGATCTCATAATTCCTGAGACAAAAACTGACCAATACTCACAAAAGCCACCAGTCTGCAGTCTGGGTGAAAGCAACTGCTGCCCCATTACAACTGTCAGCCAGCTGTCACCTCTGCCACACTGGAGCTACTCACCTACACAAGATTCCCCTATCACTGCCAATCACCTTGGATCATCCCTCATGATCCAAGTGTGGAGTGGAATTCCTCCCGAGTTCCCCACACAACCTGCTTCTCCACCACAGACGTGTCAGGCAGTTGGACAGCTTCTTTTCAGCCCTTCTGTATTCTGTCAGTTCCTTTGCCAAATCCCTGCCAAAGCAGGCGACAGGTTCCCTGGCAGCCCGGCTGCCACAGATGCTGCACCAGGGCCCAACAATGGCAAAGCAGCAGCAGGCCAAGAAGCTGGAGAAGCTGGTGGGATGATGGGTGGATCCTGCTGGCTGGAAATGCTTGGCTGGAGAAGAGGTTGCAGGTTGTGTGTTCTCGCTTGTCTGAGGAGTGTGGCTGGAGGTGGAGGCGGTGGCAGCTGCTGCTGAGGCTGCTACTGAATCTGCTGACTGCAGCCAGTGTCATTCCTCAAGTTGTTCACAATCTGGAGGCAGAAACACTGTTAGAAAAAGGCACCATGAAACTTCAGGAGAGTCGGGAACAAAAGCCTCCACAGAGGGAAATGATGGCTATCCCTGTAAGGGCTGTCAATCCTAAAATCAACCCAGAGACAGATACATGAGCACATCCCACTAAAGGCTGGTAAGAATGACTGGTCACCCAGAGCAGCTGCATTCAAAGCACTCCTAAGAGTCAGGAGAAATGTCTGTCTGATGACACGTTGGGCACTGATGTTCCTCAGATTCCAGCAGTGCTGTTCTAATACCTGTGATGAATTAGAACCATCAGAATAGCTCTGAGCCAAACTAAGGAAATGTTTAGGGTTCAAGTCAATGACAATCAATTACAAAAGCATGTGGGTTAAATGCCTGCCTGTCTGTCTGTGGCAGACCCCAGTAAGTCACCAGAGCTGGCTGTACAGTTTTGTGGGAGACAAAAGGGCTGTGGGCAGCCTAAATGCCTTCCATATCCAATCTGGAATTCACCTGCACCATTATGCTCTCTTCTCATACTCCACCTTCTGCCTGTAGAGATCATTGAAGCAGAGACGTTCCAAGGGAAAAAAAGAGCTGGCTGCCTTTTGTTTCTGTCTTTAGCACGAGAAGAGCCCTTTGCTGTTCTGAGGGTACTTCAGTTTTCAGTAGAACAGGTAACAGAGTCGCTGTGTCATCTATTTCAGCTTTCACAAGATCAGATGTGATGTTTGGAGTTAACAAACATGGCAGTAACACTTACAGTCGTCACAGTCATCGTTTTGACAGCAGGGAATAACAGCTGCATCCATCATTAACTCTTTACACAGGGGACATAACAGCTCCTCAGGAACAGGAACATCTGAAGAGGAGGAGGAGGAGGAGGATGGCTCCTGTGGCAAGAAGGGAGGCTTTTCCTTCTTCTTCCGAGCCTAAGCTGCCCTGGGGGGAGGGAGGGTGGGGAAAGAGAAACATTAAAGACTGGGAAAGGAAAAGTCATCCTCTCAGACTAGTCAAATCCCTTTCTGACAGCTGGAAATGCATGGAATGAATCCCACCTCTGCTCTGGCAGAGGGTCAGTGCAAAATGCAGGCTCACGAGGAGTTTAGTCTCCGAGTCATCACATTTCAGAGAAGGAGGAAGTCTTTGTAACAGCTTCTGCAAAAGGAGCCCTATGACAGAAAACCACAAGTGCTCCCAATCCCTTTCTCAAACAGCCACTCTTGTCAGCACACAGCAGCACCTGCTCAGTTCAGAGCAACAGCACAACTTCAGCCTGTTTCACACGTGCCATCTGATCAAAGGCAGAGGAAATCTCCAGCCAGCAGCCAGTGGTGAAAGTTGACAAGAAGCCTTTGAAACTTCAACCAGAGGCAAAAGGAGCTTTCCAAGAGAAAGACTCCCCAGGAACAGCACTGAACTCTTGGTCAGAAATGCAGGTTCTTGGCACACTACAAGATGAAGCAACTTCCAGGGGCACCAACAGCAGGACTGCACTGTCTTCATATTGGAACACACGACAGATGGGAAGGTTGAGATACATTGACACTGCTGCCTCCCTCACAAGGACAGATGCTGGCCCGTCTCTCTCTCACACACACACATGGTTCCTCTCGCTCACTCTCTGGCCAGTCCAATTAGCTCCCCACTTACGCATTACTGGCTGGGATGGCGTATTTCCCGTCGCTCGTCAGCATCGCGCCCTTCGTGTTGGGATCATCCACCTCCACCATGAAACTCCTGGGAATTCCAGTGCTCCTTTTCATTCTGGGAACAGCATCACAAGGGATCAGAACTTCAAATGAAGCACTTGCAGCTAGACTCTAAAGCCTGAACATCAAAATGCTGTGTTCTCAGAGTCCAGTGACTGTGGAAATCTCCCTGTGCACAGACACTGCTCTCTCGTGGTACATCCAGTGCAGCTGAAAGGCTTTCAGCCCAAAGTCCTGTGACTCAGGAGCCCTGTAAAGAAAAACCAGAACAACTCATCAGGCTGCTGTCTTGAAAACCAGCAAGAACAAGCCCCACCGCGCCCACTGCCCCCAAAGCACTCACTAGAATAGAAAGAGAACAAAACTGCAACAGACCCAAAAGCCTCACACACCCACCTGTGGCAAGAGTAACTGACTGCAAGCCCACTTAGAGGGGTGCACCCTAAACCAGACCTGCAATAGAACAGGTTGTTGTCATACAAACAGGTACTGAGGAGAATTGAACTGGACTAGAACTATGAGCTCATTTCACAGATACCAAAGCACTGCTGTTGCACAGGAAAGGTCCCTCAGAACAGGAGATTACTGTCTTGTGCATTACCAACTGAAGAAGGGAAACCAAGAGCAAGCAGGTGTCTTGCTGAGGACAGCAGACCACATTACAAGGATCACAAGTGCATCTTGAGGACGACGGCTGGTAATGCATCTGTGACACCTCTGTCTCTGAGAGGAAAATCATGTCTTTGAAATCCTTAGGAAAAGCTCTCCAGAAACTCATTTCCACCATGGGTCAAATCCCTGCTCCTGAAGCCCTGCATTTCATTCTAATGGTTTACACACACTGACTAAACACCCAGTAGCGGGAGAAGTAAAGAAAATAGCGTCCCTGTTTTAAATTCACCTTCATACAACAAGCTGACACAAGACATGCCAGGGGATTTAGATGCACTAGACAGAAAACAGCAAGGCTGCTGCTGACTTTGAGCTGAATGTCATGACGGCATTGAGCTAGATCTTTGCCAGGCCCGGAGTGCTTCACCACCGCGGCACTCTCAGCAGAAACACCGTCTTTGTAGAGAAATGGAGAGAAGAGGCAATCACAAAACGACAGCTGGAGACTGCCAACACACAAACAGTAACCCAAAAGTACTTCAGACTGCCGCTCAGTCATGGGCTTTGGAAGGCATTTGCAGTAGTTCTCCACACAGTGCTCTGTATTACACCTTGGTAGTTTAGACTTGGCTCTGCAGATGAATTACCAGCCTGGCTAAGAGCTCCAGCTGCACTGTGCCTCACCACTACTACCTTGTCAAGTCTGGATGTTGGCTCACACACACAGGAACTGGACTGACCCAAAAACCACAGCCTGGGCTCTGCAGCACCGATGATCCAAGTGAGTTCAGGTGGAAACACATTTCTGAGCCATTCTCCTTTCTCCAAGACTATACGTCCCAGTCAGAGAGAAACTCAAACAGGCTGTGCAAACACCCCAGGAAGTCCATCCTATGAATACATCAAGCACTTCTGACTGTTTTAATTGTGGTAACTCACCTCTCCTTTCCTGAGCCACAAAAAAGAGCCAGAATGGCTGCTACAGTGAGTAGAAGCTACTAATTTGTTGTAGAAGTTGGAAATGTAATTATAGATTGTGGGCTATGTGGAGATAAAAGTTATTTGAGCTTGTGGAATATTAGTGATTGTATATATTGTAAGCAATAAAGTTAGCTTTGGCCTTTGGGCTTGTTGTGTCAGTATGAAAAAGTATTGAGGACAGTGGAAAATTACAACATGCAGAAGTTGGTACAGAAGAACAGGAACTTGTGGTTACAGATAAGAACATTCTGTTTAGCAATAGGATCTTAGGACCCTGTTAAGCAAACTTTGAAACTTATCTAGTCTTGCAACATAATAATCTCTTGGCAGGGTCGTATGTTTTTTATTAGCCTATCAGGAGCTCAGCTTCTGAGATGTGTATGAGATGATTGGTTGATTGTACCAATCAGCGTGTGACACGCTGGCTTTGGGAGTATATAAGTATGCTGTTTGTGAATAATAAAACAGACACCTTGCTTGCATCAAGTTGCGTCTCCGTCTCTCAATCGCGGCAAATGGTGACCCCGACGTGATTCTTGGTGAAGAGTCCATCGGAGACAGATAATCACCTATCTGGTGGCGTGCTGCGAGTCCCGCAGAACTGAAGGAGCTGCTGAAACGAAGCAGGAAAAGCCGGCTAATCACCCCCGTCTGGAACGAGAGGTGAGCTGCGGGAAACTGAAAAATGGGGAATCAGACAAGTTCTCCTGAAAGAGACGTTTATGAACTAATGAAAGCTTTGCTTAAAAAGCATGGAAAAAAGACCATTTCGGGTCAGGACCTTAAGTTAATCCTTAAATGGGTCCAGTTTAAGATCCCCACGGTCACTGCTTCTTCAATTTTCACCCAAGATGTTTGGGATAATGTGGGGGTAAAATTATGGGATGCAGCTACTTCTGGAAATGAGGAGGCTCAACGAATGCTCCCACGGTGGAGATTAATTTATGAGACGATAAAGGCGCAGGAGCAGAGCCAGCGAGATTTAGAGGGGGGAGTGCAGCCCTCAGCAGCTTCAGCACCACCAATTCCGCAGCCCTCAGCAGTACCAGTCCCGCAGGTTCTGTCACCACCCCCGTTAGCCTGTGCTGCAGGTTATCCACCGGAGGATGATCCTTTTGATCCAGGACCCATTGACCCTGAAAAGGAGCCTGATCTGTTCCCTCCTAGCCCCCATGATGTTTGGGGAGAGATTAAGCGCCAAGCACTAAAGGAAGGGGAACTAGAAATAGCGCAAACCATAGTGGCTCCTGTAATCTATCAAGGAAGGGGGGGGGGCGGCTCAATGGGAACCATTATCTTTTTCGGTGATTAAGGAATTGCGTCGTACGGTCACTGAGCATGGGCTGTCTTCTCCTTATTTTGCAAGTCTTTTGTCTTCTGTATTTGATACATATGTCATGACCCCGCATGATTTAAAATCTCTTGTGCGATTGTTGTTAACCCCGACTCAGTATACAATGTGGGAATCTCAATGGAGGTTAGGGCTACAAACAATTTTATTGGGGTATGCGGGGCACGCTAATGCCGCTTTAGCAGCTTTAACTATGGAACATCTTACTGGGACAGGGCAACACGCAGACCCAGCCGCTCAGGCTAGAGACATCCCCCGAGACGCTTTAGAAGCGGTCCGGGAGGAAGCGAGAAGAGCCTTAATGAAAGTTCCTGATTCCCAAAAGCCTCAAAAAGTCTTCACTAATATCACTCAAGAGCCTCGAGAACCATATACGCAGTTTATAGATAGGCTGAAGCAGGCTCTGGACCGACAAATAGATAATGCTGAAGCTCGGGAGATCTTATTGTTGAAATTAGCAGTAGAAAACGCCAATGCCGATTGTAAAAAACTCTTAAAATCGCTTCCAAATCAGAACCCCACGATAATTGAGATGATTGAGGCTTGTAACAGGATTGGCACGATGGATCATAAATATGAAGCAATGGCCGCCGCTTTTGCAGCCATGAAGGGGCCTGGGGGAGATAACGAAAGGCAAAACTGCTTTGGTTGTGGGAAACCAGGGCATATCAAAAGAGATTGTCGTGACATTGGACAAGGGAAGAGACCTCCAGCACCTAGCGTCTGCCCTAAATGTAAAAAGGGATGGCATTTTGCGAACCAATGCAAATCTAGATTTGATGTGAATGGGCGTCCCATACAGGGAAACCGGCGGCTGAACGCGAATCCGCGGCGCGTGCAGACACAAATTCCGCGACCAACCCCGGCGCCTCTCTGTACGCGGGGGGAGGGCAGGAAACCGGAGGGTTTCTGACCTCTGCCCAGCAACCACAGGAAGCGCCGGCTTGGACCTGGCAACCTCCCACACAGTAACTTTACTTGACTCCTCTGTTCACCTGTTGTCTACTGAAGTTACTGGCCCTTTACCACCACAGACCCAAGCATTATTGATAGGGAGGTCGTCGGCTACCCTATTGGGTCTCTTTGTATTACCCGGAGTAATTGATTCTGATAGCGAATCGGAAATTAAAATCATGGCCTGGACTCCGTTCCCACCTTGTACCATACCAAAAGATAGTAAAATAGCGCAATTAATTTTAATCCCTAAGACAATTAGCCCCCGGTCTGATGGCCAGCCGAAACAAAGACAGGGAGCTTTTGGCTCTACAGGAGTGCCTGAGATTTTATGGGTCCAATCTATCACCCAGAAGCGCCCCATGTGCCACTGTACTCTAGTTCGCGGGGATCACCGAGTGTTTTTGAGTGGAATTATTGATACAGGGGCTGATGTTACGGTTGTTTCTCAAGCCAAGTGGCCCCCACAGTGGCCGCTGGCAAATGTTTCTCAGGTGCTGGCTGGGATAGGGGGCTATGGAACTAGTCGGCAAAGCTCTGATTTGATTCAGATTCAGGACTCAAGCGGTCAAACAGCTTCTGTTAAACCATTTGTTCTACCTGTCCCTATGGTTTTATGGGGACGTGACGTATTATCTCAGTGGGGTATCTCTATTCAAACTATTGAAAAGCCTTTTTAGGTGGGGCCATTGCAGGGCGTGGAACCCTGAAATTAACGTGGAAGATTAATTCTTCTATTTGGGTCGATCAATGGCCCCTACCTATAGAAAAACTTCACGCCCTCCAAGAATTAGTTGCAGAGCAGCTCTCTGAGAGACATATTGTTCCCTCTACAAGTCCCTGGAATTCGCCAATTTTTGTTATCCGAAAACAGACTGGCAAGTGGCGCTTGCTCCATGACTTGAGAAAAATTAATGATGCTATGGAGGACATGGGAGCCCTACAGCCCGGGCTACCATCACCAACTATGATTCCTCGTGATTGGCATTTAACTGTTATTGATCTTAAAGAGTGTTTTTTTAATATTCCATTGCATCCAGATGATGCCCCTAAATTTGCTTTTTCAGTCCCTAGCATCAATATGCAGGCTCCTTTGCAGAGATATCATTGGGTTGTGTTGCCACAGGGAATGAAGAACAGCCCCACAATATGTCAATGGTTTGTAGCTAAGATACTTAACCCCGTTAGGGTTGCAATGCCTAAAGTGTTGATATATCATTACATGGATGACATTCTAGTGGCAGCTCAGCGCCAAGAAGTCATGGAGGAAGCCGTAGCCCTTGTCATGGCTGCCGTCAAATCAGCAGACCTCTGTATCGCACCAGAGAAAGTACAGAGACTACCACCTTGGAAATATCTCGGGTGGCGTATCAGAACTCAGACTATTGTTCCACAACCTTTACAAATACGTGCTAATGTAAAAAACTTGCATGACGTACAGAAGCTTTTGGGAACAATTAACTGGGTGCGGCCTTTACTTGGTATTACAAATGCAGATTTGAATCCATTGTTCCAAATGCTTAGAGGAGATACAAACTTGTGTGCTCCACGAAGCCTTGACAATGCAGCTATGAATGCGTTACAAAAGGTTGCCACAGCAATTACCAGCAGACAAGCGCAGCGGTATGCACCTGAGTTGCCTTTTTAACTCATCATTCTAAACCCTGTGCAGCAGCCTCATGCGTTAATCTTCCAGTGGGACGACCAGAAACCGGACCCTTTATTGGTTATTGAGTGGGTTTTTTTACCCAATCAAGCAACAAAAACTATCTCGACACAGCATGAAATGTTTGCATCCCTTGTCATCAAGGCCCGGCAGAGACTGTTGACTCTGGCAGGGACAGATTTTACCCTTATTTGTTTGCCAGTGACAACAGTTTATTTGCAATGGTTATTACAACAATCGGACGCTCTAGGGATAGCTTTGGCCAACTATGCAGGACAACTCACCTCACATCCACCTTCTCATAAACTGTTACATGCCGACTTCCATCTATTGCCCATACCAAAAAGAAGTGATCAGCCTCTACAGGCCTTTACTGTTTTTACAGATGGATCGGGAAAAACCCACAGGTCTGTCATTCTTTGGTGGAACGATAAGTCTGGACGTTGGGACTCTGACATAGAAACTGTGCAGGGCTCTCCTCAAATAACAGAGTTGTCGGCTGTGGTTCGTGCCTTTCGGAAATGGTCTATTCCTCTCAATGTAGTCACTGACTCTGCTTATGTTGCAGGAATTGTTCAACGAGCAGAAGCCTCGGTACTCCGTGATGTTTCTCATGTCGCTTTATTTATTTTGTTACAAGAACTTATCTTTCTTTTAAACTCTCGCCATCATCCTTATTTTATTATGCATGTTAGGTCCCATACCTCCTTACCTGGGTTTATTGCAGAAGGAAACCGACAGGCTGATGTGCTTACGTTACCCGTACAGGTGTTACCTGACCGTTTAGCGCAAGCTCGACTTAGCCATTCTTTTTTTCACCAAAATGCCGGAGGCCTGAAACGACAGTTTAATCTTACGCCTCAGCAGGCTAATAGTATCATTGCTACTTGTCCCGACTGTCAAAGACACTCTTTTCCTTCTATAGCAAGAGGGGTTAATCCCAGGGGTTTGCAAAGCCTTCAATTATGGCAAACAGATTTTGAATTTGGGCGTTTGAAGTATATTCACTGTTCTATCGATACATTTTCTGGAATGCTGTTTGCTTCTTGTCATGCCGGAGAGAAGACACGAGATGTACGCAAACATCTAATGCGTGCTTTTGCCACCCTGGGAGTGCCCTCCCAGATAAAAATAGACAATGGTCCTGCATATATCTCTAAATCTTTAACTGACTTTTTTGTATCCTGGGGAGTTTCACATACCACTGGCATTCCTCACTCCCCCACGGGTCAAGCTCTGATAGAGCGTTCCCATCAAACCCTCAAGCGGCTATTACAAAAACAAAAAGGGGGAGTAGGAACTGACACACCAGGAGAGAGATTACAGAAAGCCTTGTATGTTTTTAATTTTTTGAATTGTTCTTTGTTAGATAACAATCCCCCGGTAGTTCGACATTTTAGCACAAACAATTTCTTTGAGCCCAGGGTGAAACCGCCAGTTTTGGTTCGAGATCCAGAATCAGGTAAGATAATGGGACCCTATCCCCTTATTACGTGGGGCAGAGGTTATGCTTGTGTCTCCACAGAAAGAGGTCCTCGTTGGATTCCAGCAAAGAATGTGAGACCCTTTAGAGAGACATTGCAGCAGCTGTCAGCCGACGACACCCCGGAACCTGTGAACGAAGATGAGAATACTACTCCTGAATGACATCAATCCCAGAAACCAATAAGCGGGAACTCTAGTGTCCCCATTGTGGACTGTGTAACTTTTGGATTTTTAGCTGTAGACATGGATGCCAGGAATTTGAAGGAATGTGTTGTATGAATCTGTCTGATCATTCTGTGAGTATTCATAAGCAAATTGCAGAATTGCGAGACAGAATTCACAATGTACAAGAGGGAGTGGATGGATTTGATGGATGGTTAGCATCTTGGGGAATTACGGGATGGTTAAAAGACTTGTTTAAACAAGGAGTTTTGATTCTTTTAATAGTTTGTATATTGTTAGTAATAATGCCATGTATTTTGCAGTGTTTGCAAAAATCTATAGCTACCTCTGTTAATAGGATTCTTTTTGTACGACAGCAAGACCTGGCAAAAAACTTCTAGTACGGAAGAGCTAGTGAAACGAGACGTCCTCGAGCTAGTCGGACGCAAACCTTGGGAAGCGGATGTTGCTTAAAAACAAAAAGGGGGAGATGTGGGTTATGTATGAATAGGAGTTAGTAGAGCTTATAGGGTGTTAGTAATTATATAGATATATATAAGTAATAAAGTTGGTTTTGGCCGTTAGGCTTGTTGTGTCAGTATGGAGAAGTGCCGAGGGTGGTGGAGAATTGCAACATGCAGAAGTAAGCACAAAAGAACAGGATCTTGTGACCCTGCTAAGTAAACTTTGAAACTTATCTAGTTTTGCAACACAATAACCTCTTGGCAGGGTCGTATGTTCTTTATTAGCCTATCAGGAGCTCAGCTTTTGTAATATGTATGAGATGATTAGTTGATTGTTCCAATCAGCATGTGACTCGTTGGTCTTCTGAATATATAAATATGTTGTCTGTATTCAATAAAGTGGACACTTTGCTTGCATCAAGTTGCGTCTCCGTCTCTCAATCGCGGCAATCATCCAAGCTTAATTTTAAGTGTTCTCCAACCTTACAATGAGATTTAGAAGAACTGACTGGGGAAGCATGACGCCTTCCCTCTTTTTGCATGGAAAATGCTTGACATAAGCTACCAAGAACACCAATTCACAAAATGCTGGGTGCATTTCATCCAAAGGCTCATGCTAGGCACAAGTACTGAGATACAGCTGAGTGTATGAGGCCAGACAGAAAAGAAGACCAGAAAGGTAATTTCCACTTACTAAAACCCTAAAACTCTCACAGTGCAACTAGAGATTCTTAAAGGAAAGCAACATGATACCGAGTTCTAAACAAAAGAGACAGTGAACACTTATCCAATTGACAACTGATTTGTAAGACATATATCCAGGCTCTGCAGTCAGCAGAAGCAGAACTAGATGAGGAAAGAGGCCACAACTGCTGTCTTGAGTGCACAAAAGGGAAGTACAAGTTTATAACAGGAGTATTACGAAATCTGTCCAGGTTTCAAGCACTCAAACTGTATCTATAGGTTATCAATGAGTTTGAACTACCAGCTGCCAACAAAAGCTTATTTATTAGGCAGAAATGGAGTGACACCAAGGAATCCACCCAGTTTTTATTGTCTATTCTCACAACCTATGATTTTTGGGAATGGGGAACACCCATTGATTGCATGACTTGAGCGCACCTGAATTCTAGCTAAAGACAGGACAGGAAGAAAGTGTAAGCAGCTCATCCAAAAAGGAAAGCACCCAGCAGTTCTCAGATCCAAGTACTAACCTTGAAAGGAAGCACCAGTGTCTACACACCTGCCCTCAGCAATCATTATCCAAGGTGGAGACGAGACAGACTCTACAGTACTGCTGTACAGGAAGACTCTCTAGTAAAGTAGGGACTGAAAAGCCAAGTGAAGGGAGTTTTGACATACAAAATGTTACTGAGATGTGAAGAACCACTATAGCAAAGTCAAACCTGTAACCAGGAAGGTTTCATGACTATTTAACTACTAAAAATGGCAGTCTGAATGTAACAGGATTCTATCAAAACTGTTTTCAAAACCACAATGACACCTCAGTAGGAAGCAACTGCTCCATCTAGAAGAGAGAATTTATATCCCATGTCTATGGACAGTGCAAATAGAGAAGATATTTGGTTCAATTGACAAGGCCAGAATATACTCATTTTTCAGGAAGTCTGCATCAACGTGACAGAGAAGGAAAAATCCTCCCTTCAACTCTTGTTAAACAGGCATGATCTTCCACTGCAACGTTTCTTCACTCCAGAGGATTGTGTTTGCTCTACTACAAAAATAATGACATTTACAGGACCTTTAATCTTTGCCTATTTTGGTTTATGTTCTAAATAGATAGAGGAAAGGAATAAACAGAACAAATGCCCTCTTCCCATAGAACATGAGGCTCCAATGCAGGAGAAAATCTAAGGTAAACTCAGAACCACCTACAAAACAATTTTAGGTCAAGCTAAAGATTAAGGGAAAATCTGACACACACCTAAGCAACGGAGAAACTAAAAAAGCTAAAAATCTCCCAAATACCCAAGAGATGTGGGATATGTACTACATTAACATGAAGGTAATATGCTAAGGAGGTATTTAAGATGTGTTCTTGGTACACCAAACCAAGGGAAAAAGCAATAACTGTAACTTACCATCAGATATCCAGGTGTTTGTGTCACTGTATCTGGGATATGCTGGGGCACGTCTGTTTGTAAATTAACTTGATGACGATCCAGACACACTGTTCTGTTTCTACATATTTAAAAACTGGTTTTAGAACAAAGCCCTTTTACTTGTAAACTATTTTTGATGTGGCTTACAACATCTTTTCACACTAACATTTCATCAGCCCTCAGTATTCAATTTCTGTTTCAAGTAGCACCAATGACTGGAGATTAGACAGAAGTGGCCAAAAAGCTCTTGTTGGACAAGTTTATACAACAAAACCAAAAACCACCAGGAAACTAGTTTCAGAATAAAACAAAGACTAACACTGAATTTTGTGTTACTTGCAACAAGGGTCATCCACACTAGAAGGAATATCTGAGGGCTTCATCCAAGGCCCTGTTAGAATCCAGTTAGACACAGCTCAGAGAAGTCATCTACTTACCTGGAGATTGGTCTCCAGAAAATGTTGGTATTTTGATTTTCGCAGCAGTATCTAAGAAGAGTGAAACTGATGCAAAAGTAACCACAAGAAAAAGAGTCATGAGCAAAAAATGGTTTCATGAAAGTATCCAACAGGAAAATTGAGCAAGAAAACAGAAGCAGCCATGATTGAGGCATATACCACCTTCCTACACCAGTATGGGTGGTAAGAAAGCTTGGCAATTCCTTACCTGCAAGCCCCAAATGTTTTAAGATGGGTACACAGTGGCCTTGACAATTTCTGGTATTCTTCATCTTTTAGCACCTTGGCAGTCAAACCAGGCAGTTCTGGGGGAACTTCAGCTTCTGCCTGCTGCAAATAGCGGAGGATCCCAAGTGCATCACACTCGTTGTTTTCTCTTAACAGAACGACTGACTTTGCCTTTGTGATCTCTTGGTCTACAGAAGAATCCTAAAACAAATACACACGTATTTTTAACAGCTTCTGTGTATCCACTACTTTGTGATCAAATGCACTATTAACCTGGTAACGGTTTGTCAAACCTTTATCACATTACAGAAGTTGTCAGGCATGCTGTGTACACGATGAGCAAAGATTCTTGGAGAAGGAAAACTGAAATGTGTCACACAAGTGGCATCTGTAGCTTCCAAAGACTGCATGCATTCATCTGTTAAAGCTAAGCACACGGTTTATACACACTTGTAAGTGTACTACTCGAAGCATGTGAAGTGTGACATCCCTTTAACAGTGGCTGTTTCCATCTCTCCATCCACTGATTTAAGCATTAAGAAAAAAGGTCCTTCCCAAACCACTTTGTCATGGTTTGCCATGACAGTCTTTTCTGGTGAGGGGGAAGGGGCTGTAAAGATGGCTCCTGGAAGAAGTTGCTCGCAGCTCTCCCCAGCTCTGAGCCAGACCCACTGCTGGGGCTGAGCCAATGAGCCTCCATCATCACTTTTTAAGAGAAGCCTGAAGAGGAGGTTTCTTCCTCCATTCTTCTTTCTTCTGCCCTTTCTTCTTCTGGCTGGTGGTGGTGCAAGGAGTAGGAACAGTGAGAGAAACAACCATGCAGACTCCAAGGTCAGCGATGAAAGAGAGGAGGAGGTGTGCTGGAACAGAGACTCCTCTGCATTCTATGGAGAGAACTGGGGAAGCTGAGGTTTGTTTGCATTTCTTTAAAGACCCTGCAGTGGTAGAGACTCATTTTGCTAAAGCTGGCCCCAGTCCAGGGGCAGCGATTCACTTCATTAATGGCCCCGAGCCAGGGGCAGTGATTTCCTTCTTTATCACTATGGCCAGAGCAGGCCGTGTCCCGAAGGAGGGACCCAATATCCACAGCTGTAACTGTGGGGAGGAACCAACCTAAAGGTGGATACAAACCAGAGGGCTGGTAATTCATGTAATCTAGACATGCTTTACTGTGTATTTCTTCTTTTAAGAAGCACGAAGCATTGTTATATGCCAAAGAACACTGGTAAATCCTAAATCTTCTGTTAAACTTATAATGTACAATATACAATTCTCACAAAGGGTGTGAATTTCTGACAGCTTCCAGAAGCAAAATTAAAACCCACCACAATCAAAATCTCACATCGGTATTTTCTTATACGTGTGATTTTTGATGATTTGTCAGTGTCGAAGTTTCTCACTGAAGTACCACTGAAGAAGTTTCACACTCCATAAGCACAGTGCACTACCTCAGATAGTCTTAAAAAAAGCCCCAAAACATGGACATTTGCAGTGCTGCCAAATCACTAGACTTTTCACAAAAAGTGATGTTTTTCCAGTTTCATGTCATGCTCAGAATGTCTGGTCTTAGAGACTTCCCAACATTTTCAATCCCCAAATGATTATGTTTTGAGTCATTGAAGAATTCAGATCATACTTGTAACATTTTATACAATTCTTCAGCTCTATACCACACTGACTGGAAGTTCCATGAGAAGACACCTCAGGATATACAGTAGGTTTCTCAAAATATTAGGTCAAATTAATTTCTGCACTGTGTGGCACAGAGCAGTCAAACAAGCATTTTACTAGCTCTGTCTTTGGAAAACTCACTTGTAGTTCTGCCACTCAATCAACAACCACAAAAACATTCTGAACATTCTGGTCACAAACAATTAAGAGAGCCTACATTGCATTCAAGTGTCATTAAGACGACAGAAGTATTCTTACTTCCTCGGATTTTCACACTTTTAGCTGCTTCTTTGTTCTGCCCAAGTATTAACAACATTGGATGAAGCTGTCTGGAGCATCTCTGGTATGTTTTCAGTAGCTCAAAACCAAGTTGTGCCTTCTTCCACCCAGGACACAAGATAAGTGCTAGTGGCTAGGTGTGTATGTACAAAAGAGTTACAGTAGAGCATGAGACAACTGTTTAGAATCTTAGTCATTGTACTATTTCAGAATTTAGGGCAAAACTAAAATCCGCAAAACAGGCCTTTCAATGCTTCAAACAGAAGCTTTTAACACCATATCACCTCTTAAATGCAGATGGTACAGGCCCGAGGAACTGTGCACCAAGCTGGAGACAAATGGATGTGCAGCAACACACGGTGAAAGGTCCAAAAGTTTCATAGAAGCAGAAACATCTTGTCTTACTTGGAGCTGTGTGAGCCATTTTCAGTGGTCCCTTACAGCCTCAGTAAGTCTATGTTTCTGTGATCTAATGCATTAGAAAATGAATGACAATGTTTTAAAAATCAAACCAGACATTTCCATTTCACTATGTAACAGCCCCTTAAAAATCAAGCTTCATTGAGTATCAAAGTGATATGACATTAACCACTTGTTAGATATTACTTGATAAATAAGTTACAGACTCCCACACTCATGCAGTCCATCTCTGTCAATGTCTAAGTAGATGGCCTAAATAACCTGGGAAGCATCATGAAGATACTCTAAGATGACATCAGATGCACCCATTCTCAACATGCACTACCTTTTGGATCATTCATTGACATTTGCACCTTAGAACAGAAAACCTGCAGTACTCTAATATATACATCCTCCACTCCTGTTTCTCAAGGCTTTGTAGCAACTGCTCGACTGCAAAAGTGTAAGAATTGGTGGAATATACAAGAAAGGATTATTTCCCTGATATGAGATGGCAACTACATCACATCCTTGAGCTATTGGTGGCCAACAGTAAGATTCAGTGGAGTTAGGGCCTACAACTTTTTTCCAAGTAAGTTCCTACAGAAAGAGAAATAAAGAGTTCTACCTGAAAATCGTGTGCTTGAAACACCAACAAGGCAACACAAAGCACTGAGCAATTTAAAAGCCTTTGACCCACTGCATAATACATTTCCTTAACACACAATATGATAAGAGTTCTTCTGGGATGAGGAGTTAAATTCTTACATCTAATTCAAATGCCATCATCTGTAGCAGTGGTTGATGGATCAGATGAAACTGTACAATTCTACAGTCTCTCTGAAGCATAATTTACTCAACCGTATGAACAACCTCCTACACATTCCTCAATCAAAATTAGCTACTATAGTATTTAGTATCTGAAAGTTAAGGTATGATACTAGTCTTAAAAATACTAAATGTCATGTATTACATTAGCATTACCCTTTCCAGATCTTCAAGAAGTGGTGCTGTTTCCAGAATTGATGGTGGCTTCATTTTCTTGCCAAGAAAGACAAAGTTTCTTTCTTCAAGATTTTGAAAACTCTGAAACCATATGAAATAGATGACAAAGGCAATACTTAGTAGATGGGTTTGAGCTTACATCCAACTTAAAAACTATTTTTTCTGAGAAGAATTAGCCAAAGAAATGTAAACACAAATGAAGTACAACTCACACACACGTCACACAGAACAGTGCTGAGACTCCTACTGTCCCCTGACTTGGCCATTGCCTCTGTTTCTTGCTTTTTTTCTTTTTGTCTCTTCCCCTGCATTTTTTTTTGCCCTTCATATTTTCACAGAGGCACCACCAACTTTGCTGGCTTGCTGACCTTTGGTCTGGTCTTGTTGCTGATGTGGCTGGATTCAGTCCCTGATGTCCCTCCACAGAGTCCCTCCACAATGACCACTCTTGTAGCCTCAACACTACCCACACCTTCCACATATATGACACACGTTTGCAGAGGTTAAATGGAAGTTATATCCTGGAATTACCTGTTGCTCATTTTCAGTTCTATGTGTGTTCAAAGGATCAGAATTTAAGCACTGCTGAAGCCTGAGAAATATACAAATATTAAATTCAATGTAAATGCAAAAGGAAAGTGTAATCGATAAATATCACCAATATTTCTAAATGGCACGAAACAGTTCACCTACAAAATATCTCTGATGTATTACCTGTGCCAACAAAAACCCTCAAATATGAAAGAAGAAATCAAAAAGTACCATTTTGGATGTAAAATTTACTATTAGGTTTTAGGTATCTGAAAATAACCCGAAGGTTTTTTTACCCAAGACAATTGGTGGGTTCCTCAACTTCAGAAGAAAATCAGATGGGACTGCAGGAAAAAGGTGTCTTAAAGTTGCAAAACCATGAAACAATGTATCTTTGCAACAGTTAAAACTTGAATTAAAAACATTCCTCAGGTTGTTTACATATGCAGCAAATGATCTGCAGCATAATAAAAGCCTTGCACGAATCAACTCAGTCAGATTTCATTCAGCTTGAAAACTTTATAAATCACACTAAGAATAAAAGAAGGCAACTGAATATGCTGAGTGTGCAGAAACGTTCTGCCTCATCACAGCCTTGTTTAGAAAGAATTGCTATTTTTACTGTGGTCTGGATAAGTATCAGCAGCTTCTAATGGCCTCCTTCCCCAATACCATGTGCACACATCTGGTCTTACCCTCTGCCCTTTTAACTGTCTAAGAAGAGTAACTGGAAACATACTACAGCTCCTAATTATCTGGCTACACAATTGTTTCAAATATGTAACATACTGTACCATACCTGTCTGTGTGAACTGCTGGATTTTCCTTGAAAGGCAGTCCTGGGATTGTTTTGACAATCTGTCAAGAAAAGACAAACCCTTTTCTGGCAGTAAAATACTGTTGAAGAGCAACATTTTAGAAAAAAAAGATTACTGAGCTCAAGGTGGTTTTCTTACCTAACCGAATTTTCTTCATTAAGAATCAAGCATGCAACAAGAACATCAACCACACAGGAGAATCAGTTCATGTTCACAGCTCAAGCTATAGCTTCTGGCAGCTCTTTCTTTGAAGAATCTGCCCCTGTATTCCCCCAACAACTACCAAAAGCTGGCCACACAAAACCACTACACATCTTCACAGCACTAGAGCAAGTGAGTACAAAAGGAGACACAACCTGTTCAAAGTCCATCGTTGCAATCTAAAAAACCAAAACCACCAGAACCACAAACTTGAAGGACAACGTTCTCTTTTAACTAGATCAAGAGTTAGTCCCAGATTTGTTACAGAAAAGGACATGATAGCTGACTACAGTATTCCTAATCTGCCTTACAGATGCTTCACTTAATTCATTCTGACATTTGAATAGAAAATCTAACACTTACAGATGTGGTAGTTTCACTGTCATCTGTGTTGGAGCTTTGGCATGTCTTTTCAAGAACAGAACCAGATACAGCAAGATCTAGAAAGACAATTTTAAAAGATGCAGAAACAAGTTTGTGATTATCTGAATCTATGAAAGGCCAGTCTTTTTACAGTTTGTTGCAACTGACTTCTTTCTCTGCTTGTCTCATTTTCTAATGGCAAAAAGAACAACCAAAAGACAGTTGTATTTACATAAAGATATGCAAATGAACCGAGAGAACAAGGACAGAGGATATTTATAGTGATTCAAGTCTGTTTTAAACAAGACAACTCACAGAAAACATTCAAGTTACCTCTGTGTAGAGAAATCCCTCTAAACTCAAATCAAACAGTAAGGTATCACTGATCAATGCTACAAGTTATTTCAACAGTATCTAATGCTTTTCAGCATATCAACAAATGACCCTGCAACTCACCCTTTGTCTTATCAAGTACAAAATGCTTTAGAATATTCCTGCATCTGCTGATTTGATTGCTCTTTGTAAACTCTGATACATAGGCAGTGTTTGTTAGGATACCTTTTGTTCCACTTGTTGGATTCCAACTGATACAGTAGTTCAATATATCCAGGTAAAGACAAATGATGCACTGCATGAATGATTGCTGCCAACACACACGGTTCCCACTTGTTTCAGGATCTGTTGATACCTTCTGCTGGAGCAGCACTGTCCTCAAACCAAGTGCAGGATTAACAACTCTCATTGGAAGAGAGTCAAGATTTAATGATGTTTGGGTCTCCTGATAATCTGCTGAACTCACTGCATTCTCTTCAGCTTGCTCAAAATGAGCAAAGCTGCTTAAGACGAGATCATCATTAATGCATACCTAAAAAAGTCAAGTATTTGACTGACCAGAATCAACACGCAAGTCGCCATCACACACTGCTTTAGAATTTATTTGAAGCTGTAAACAACAGGAAGACATATGCAGTATGTACAAATGCTTTCTGAAGAGTACTCATTCCAGGGCAGGAAAGTTGGTCATATCTTCCTCTATGTTCTCCAAACAGGTGTTACTTACCAGTTTCATGCTTTTGCCTAAAATTCTGTGCTCAGTTTTCTATCAGCTTTCAACATTTTTAGAAAAACTATCTTAGTTTTATGTCCCTTTGATTCAGAGTGCATCCAAACCTGGCAGGAAAAAAACATATTGAACTTAAAAGTTCTCACTGGCTCAGAGAGAAGTGACACTTGCCAACTGTGATTCTGAACAGAGAAGGTATTCAAATTAAGATGTAATCCAAGTTATTGTCTACAGTGAAGACCACAGCTCTAATGTTAAAAGTCTTGGTAAAATACTCCAAATGGCAGCAGTTTTCAAACACATTTATTTTTGTCTACTACGCAGCTGCTTAAGTCTGACAGTAGCTGCAGCAGAGATTTAGCAGGAGTTACGCACTTTGGTAAGTGCCACGAGCTTTCTTCCTTTCTCCCAACTGTTTGGGAATTCAGCCTTATGCACATATGAACTTGTATTTATTTTCATAACACCATGCAACTGCCTTCTTGAAATATCTTTAAGTGTATCACAAAGAAGGACAAGAGTACAGTAAATTCACATAGTTGTTCATCTGAAGTACTTGGGGGACTTCATTTGCTTGTCAATACCTTCCAAAGCGGTTCACAAGTTTCCACCTCACAGAATTCATTCCAAAGTTCACAAACAACAGATTTAGAAAATAAATCTTCTAGTAAGTTAATGATTGCACTTCTACTGTATATGGCAAATTACAAAATTCACTTGCAAATAACACTTTTCGGTCTTAAATTTGTCACAAAGTTATAACTTCTACAGTAGAGTGCACAAAGAGCTTTATAGAGAGAAAAATATCTTACCTTTTCACCTTTTATTGTCACATAAAGGAAAACATCAGATGTGGTATCTTCTACAGCACATACTTTGGCTGTCGTCTGGGTAGCAGCAAAACTGAGTGATGGTGTTTCAATGACGCAGCTGCCTGTTCTTTCCTGCTCTTCTCCAGCCCAGTGTTTCCTCACTAACCCAGCATCTGGAAGAGCAAACAATGGGTGCTTTAAAAGTCTCCCTCTCACTGCAGTGGTGACAAGTTTCTGTTGATCTCCTGGGGACTTTACTTTGGGTTTGGTTTGACATTTTGGCCACCTGGACTTGAGAATTCTCCCTCCCTTTTCCACCCCCCTTTTCACACTTGTTGCCTGCGATTCTCCCTTTACAGTTCTTGCTGGACATTTATCCACACTCTGTGCTCTGCACTTGAAACAACCAGCAGATGATTTCTGATGGAACCTGAGGCTCTCTGCACTGGCCTGATGCAAAGGCAATTTCCATCAAAACTCCTCCAAAATCCTTTTTTTTCTCTCAGAATTGCACCAAAACCTCATTTTATGCCTCACAACTCCCCCAAACCCCACTTTTTCCCCTCAAAATGCTTCCAAAACTCCACTTTTTCCCTCAAGATGGCACTTTTTTACCCAGCACTTCCCAAAAATCCCACTTTTTCCCTCAGAATAGCACCCAAAACCCACTTTTCCTTGGAAAATACCTCCAAAACCTCACTTTTTCACTTAGTACTCCACCAAAACACCACTGTTTCCCTCAAAACTGCACCAAAACCCTGCTTCTTTCCCCAGAAGTTCCCCAAAACTGTACCTTTCCCCTCAAAACTCCACCAAAACCCCACTTTTTCCCCCTCAAAACACCACCCACACTCCACTTTTACCCTCAGAATTTCCACAAAAACCCCACCAAAACACTTGTTTTTTCAAAAATCCACACAAACCCCACTTTTTCCCTTTAAAAATTTACCAAAACCCCACTTTTTCCCTCAAAACTCCACCCAAATCCCACCTTTTCCCCTCAGAATTGCACCAAAACCTCATTTTATCCCACAACTCCACTGCTTTTGGCCCTCAGAAATGTACTCCATCCCCACTTTTCCCCTCAAAACTGTTCCAAACTACACTTTTCCCTGCAAAGCTGCAACAAAACCCACTTTTTCTCCTAAAACTCCAACAAAACCTCCCTTTTGCTCTCAGAAATTGTCCTGGTTTAGGCCCATCAGGGAACAAAGACCACGATTAGCCTCCAGTATGGAAGAGGCTGAGAATTGCTCAAGGGCAGGGAGAGCTTAATTGCCGCTGAAGGTTCCGGACAAAGCAGACCAGGCCACTCGGTTTGGGGAAGAAAACAGAGAAACAGTTTGATGCAACGTCAACTAAAACATACCCCCAAAAACCCAAAACATCACCAAAATGAAACAACACAGAGCAATACATCAATGAAGAGTCCAACCAGCCTTTTGAAGAACACCTTCTTGCCACCCCTCCCCTCTTCCCGGGCTCAGAGCCCTGATCCCGGGGTTTTTACCTTGTCCCCCCCCTGAACGGTTCGGGGGGGCAGGCAGTGGGGGTTTCAGTTAGCCTGTTCCCGATAGCTTCTGCCGTTTGTCCCTCCTCAGGACGGGTGAACTCCACACCAGCCCTCCCTGCGAGTCCGTGGGGTAACTCACACGCATGGCAGCCCTGCACGGGCTGCTCCGATGCCCACTGACTCCAAAGGCTGCAGCTCGTCTCTGCCTCTCGTGTGGGGCTGCTCTGCGGCGTGCAGGCTCTCCAGCACGGCCTGGGCCATGGCCCCTCCCCACACAGTCCCTCTCCCGTCCGGGCTCACTCACACGGAGCTGCTGGGAACTCTCGCTCCTGCCATGGATCTCCAGAGGCTGCAGGGGCACAGCTGCATTCTCGCCACGGCTTGCAGAGGGGTCTCTGCTCTGTTGCTTCTCCTTCCTTCCTCCTTCTCTGGCTGAAGGGGCCGCGTGGTCGCCTCCATCTCGTGTCACTCTTACACCTCCTGCCTCGCATTCCAAATTCCCGGCCCCTAAATAGTGCTGGCAGAGGCGCCAGATTGGCCCAGCCGGGCCGGAGGTGGGTGTGAACCCAGGAGCCGGGGGAGAGTCCGCAAACTCTTTCTCGGGTCTTCACTGCAACCCGCTCCCCCTGGTACTAAGCCAAAAGCTGCTCCTTGCTAAACCAGAACACAAATAAACAAAAACTCTACTTTTTCCCTCAGAATTGCTCAAAAACTCCTCTTTTCCTCTATAAAATTCCACCTAAATCCCAATTGTTTTCCCTCAAAATGCCACCCACACCTCACTTTTCCCCTCAGATTTGCCCCCACACCTCATGTTATCCCTCACAACTCCCACACACCCTCACTTTTCCCCTCTAAACCCAACAGAAAACAGCTTGTTCCTTCAAACCTCCACCCAAATCCCCACTTTGGACCTCAGATAGTTACCAAAACCTTCCTTTTTTCCTCACAACTCCACCCAGACCTCACACTTTCCCCTCAGGATTTCCCCAACAGCTCGCTTTTCCTCTCAAAACTCTACCAAATCAAACACTTTTCCCCACAGAAATACTCTCAAAACCCCACTTTTTCCACCTCAGAAAACCACCAAAGCCCCCACTTTTCCCCTCAGACATGCCCAAAAACCTCCTTTCATCCCTCACAACTCCACTGAAACCACACGTTTTCTCTCAGAATTGTGCCAAAACCTTATTTTTATCCCTCAGAACCCCCCCCAAACCCTACTTTTCTTCTCAAAACTCTACTAAAACCCCACTTTTTGCCACCTAAGTTCCCCAAAAACCCATTTTTCCACTCAAAACGCCACCCAAACCTCACTTGACTTCAGAATTGCCCCCAACCTCATTTTATCTCTCAGAACTCCCCTAAACCCTCACTTTTCCCCTCAAAACCCCAACAAAAACCCACTTTTTCTTTGCAAACTCCACACAAACCCACACTTTTGCTCTCAGAATTGAAACAAAACCCCATTTTATCCCACAACTCCACCGCTCTTTGCCCTCACAAATGTACTCAATCCCAGCTTTCCCCTGCAAAACTGCACCAAAGCCCCACTTTTTCTCCCAAAACTCCAACAGAACTCCACTTCTCCTTTCAGAAATAAACCAAAACACCACTTTGCCCCTCAGAATTGCTCCAAAACCCCACTTTTCCTCTCAAATCTACACCCAAATCCCAATTGCTTTCCCTCACAATTACCCCAAAACCTCTTTTCATCCCTCAGAACTCCCTCAAAACCCCATTTGGTCCTTCAAAAAAAAATCACACAAAACCCCTTTCTCCTCACATCTTCCCCAAAGTCCCTCTTTTCCCCTCACAATTACTCCAAAACCTCATCTTTTCCCTCAAAACTCCACCCAAATGCCACTTTTCTTTCTCAGAAATGTACTCAAACCCCACTTTACAGCCTCAAAACTCCTCCAAAATCCTTGTTTTTTCTCTCAGAATTGCACCAAAACCTCATTTTATCCCTCACAACTTCCCCAAACCCCACTTTTTCCCCTCAAAACGATTCCAAAACGCCACTTTTTCCCTCAAGATGGCACTTTTTTACCCAACAGTTCCCAAAAATCCCACTTTTCCCCTCAGAATAGCACCCAAGACCCACTTTTCCTCAGAAAATACCTCCAAAACCTCATCTTTTCCCTCAAAACTCCACCCAAATGCCACTTTTCTTTCTCAGAAATGTACTCAAACCCCACTTTTCCCCTCAAGACTGTTGCAGGCACCTGGAAGATCTCGGGTTGTAACGCCAGAGGTGGAGGCTACAGAAGAGGTGGGCATGGGGTGGAGTGAAAGGATGACTTGTGTCAGCAGATAAAAGCACATGGTGTAAACAATGAGTTGGAATCAAGCATCATCCATACTGGGTGCGCAGTGATCTTGTCCCCTCAGCGGGGGCAGATCCTTCAGATCCTGCAGGCTCTTGTGGATTGACTCTGAGTGCTGACTCAAATTCACACACCACGTGCCTTCACAGCCCTCACAGCCTCGTCCTTGTGCCAGCCACAAACAATCTGCGGAGGCTCTGTTCTGCAAAGGAGTGTGTCTGATGGAGCCTGCATCGGGTAACCATCCAGTGAGTGCTGCTGAAGTACTGCTGCTGCATTTTGCAAGCCAGCATCCTCATCTTGAAGCGTTGCTAAAGCTTGAGCAGTCCCAATAGCCAGAGAAACTGTCAGTAGCTGCAGCTGTACTGAGACCGAGTGGATCTCGTCCTGTGACATCTGCTCAAGTGACCCAGGCGTTCTGTTGGGGCTGGGTGACTGCCCGTCCTCCTGTTGTCACCCATCACAGCGTTCCTGTAAGCACCCAAATCCCATTCCTGTCAACCTCTCTGGCGTTGCTCTGCTCAGCGTCACGCTCTCGCTGCTCTGAAGCGGCCGCACGGACAGCGCAGGATCACACTGAGGTCCAGATCCCGTGCGGGCACCAGCACATCCCCAGCCCCAAGGGACTCAACGCAAGGCTCCTTCCCACGGCCCCACAGCCGAGTCTCGGGCACGGACCAAAGGCTGAGTCTGGGACGCAGGAGAAGCCCCAAAATGACGCTGCACGTGTGTCAGAGCTGCCCGATCCCCGTTGGAAACACTGAACACGGATGCGGGTTGCACACTCACTCAGAAGGCAGATGCCCCGTGGTCCCTCTCTCGTTCAGTCAGCGTCTGTTCAGGTGCTTTGTGGGCACGTTCAGCCACAGCTGCCCAGGGCCATGTGGGATTCCTGCTGTGGCGCACGCCCCGCTCTTGTAAAAACAGTTGTGTGGCTCTGGATAGAAATGCAGCCCCACTGCCAAGTTGTAACGTGCTGTGGGGCTCCCAGGGAGGCACCAGCAGCCAACCCGAGACGCTGCACGCCACGACTTGTTTCTCCTGGGTGTGTGGTGGCAGAAATAACTGCAGAATGTGTCTATGGCGACATGCACCAAAACGACCCAATTCAGTGCCTGGCTCTCTGCACCGGCCTGATGCAAAGGCAATTTGGGGAGGAGGTGCAATTTGGGGATGAGGTGCCCAGTAACTCATCCAGGGGCAACGGGAACAGATGATCACTTGCCCCACGTGTTCCCAGGGACTGAATGAGATGTGTCCTACCTCAGAAGAGAAATGGCTTGATACTCATGACTCTGCTGGAGGTGATGCTTTTTGCCAGCAGGACTCCCAAACCCAAACCAGCCAGGCAGAGCAGAGTCACTTTCTGCGTTTTGACCTCTGCTTTAAAAAGAAGAAGAGGGATGGCAGCGGGGTGTTGATATCAGTCACTTCTCCTCCCCAAAAAAAAGACAACCCATGTGTCAGAGGGGGATGAGGTAAAGCAAGAATAAAGGAAAAGATGACAAAGGAATGTATCAAGTGCAGCACAACCTCCCTGGCCCTGCTGCCCACACTCTGCTTGCTGCCCCCAGGCTGCCATTGGCTTCTTGCCCACGAGCCCATGTTGCTGCTCATGGTTCTTTGCTGCCCAGCAGCACTGCCAGGTCCCTCTCCTGGAGCTGCTCTCCAGCAGGTCCCCCCCAGCCTGTGCTGGTGCTGGGCTTGTTCCTCCCCAGCTGCAGGACTCTGTCCTTGCCCTTGGTGCCCCTCAGCAGGTTCCTCTGTGCCCAGCTCTAATAAGTTCACGCCAAGTGTCTTCTCCAGTTAAAGTCAGAAAAAGGTTTTTTTCTAAGCAGAATTTGTCATTTCTGGGGCAGGGGCATCTGTAGAAATAAGCCACTGAAGGTGAGCCAGCTGAAAATGAAGCCACTGGATAAAAACTGTGCAGTTGGCTCGTGCCTGAGGGAAGGCAGAGCACTGCTACTGGCTGTTTGCAAAGTCCTTTTGTTCCTGAGACTTACCAAATCCACTTCTTCTGAAACAACAGATTCTGTTCCAGATACATTCCAGATGATATTCCAGATGGCTAGTTCAATGCAGATGTTCAGCTGTGAAGCTGCAGCTGCCAAAGGTATTTGCTGCAACAAGTAACTCCAGCACCGAGGTGGATCTAATGTCAGTCCCTGCCAAACAGGAGCTTTTGAGCCCTACTTTGTCATGCTACTGTACTGCAGTGCTAAAGCCGCCCACTGGAGTCTGACAAGAGCTAATGACGAGATACAGGATTGATTCATTCCAATAGTTTTCCAGGCAAACAAGACATGCGAAGCAGCACACTGTGAAACGGAAACAAGGGTGATGGAGAACATCTGAGGGGAGAAGGAGTCCCCTGACCTCTGACAGGAAAAGGAGATACTGGAGAGCGAGAGATGCAAACAAGGGAATAGAGAAGCCTACTGATAGAAGTCAACCAGCTCGCTGAGGAACAAGAAAGGCAGCATCAGCTCTGTGAAGCAAAGGCACTGTAGAGCTGTGTGACTGGAGTGACTGATGAAAGGCACCATCAGAACTGCCATATGGCTGGTTTCTCAGTGGCAGAGGTCTGTTTTCACTTGAGGCTGCTGCAGAGCTGTGAAAGCCCCTCTTCTTCTCCAAGAGAAGGGGAGGAAGTTCCTGAGTTCTCGCTGTCATCTTTTTGAAGTTCCTTTTCACATTTGCCTGGACATTAGTTTGGGAAACACCAGAGGATTTTTCTGACACAACTGAAAAGACTGCTTGTGGCATAGGCCTGGATTGTGAGACAGCACTTGGAGATGCCCAAAGCGTGGGGATGCCTCACACACACAAATGGGCACCTCACACACACAAATCCTTGGAGGGGACAAGCAGGAGGTGGGCAAATGCTGCCCTTGTGTTGGTCTGAGCAGGCTGGGAGGGGATGGGCTTGCAGGGCCCCCACCCTCTGCGACCCCTCAGGCCCCACAGGAGTGGAGGCCCCTCAGTGGCTGCTGCAGGACAGTTGGGAGGATAAGGAGAGCAAAATCCCCCTTGTGCAAACTGGTGGCCCCCGAGGGCTGGGGCTTCCCTTGAGCCCCCTGGCTGAGCCCATCTCCCTGCTCTCCCCCAGGGGAATCACCCCCCACACTCTCCTCCCCAGAAGGGTTTTACCCCCTTTAGGAGCCCTGGCCAGCAGCACACGCGGTGCTGCACCGCGGGGACGGGCCCTGGCACGTGCTTCCCACGCACCCGCAGCCACTGCGGGATTTGCTGGCACTGCCCCAACACCTCTGTCCTCACACAGCTCCCAGACAGGTCTCTTTCTTTGCTATCCCCTCGGCCTTGGGGGCGTCTCCACTGGATGGTGCTGCTGAGAAAACCCAGTGCGGGCAATGAGGAGGCTGGGGGTGGGATCCCAGGGATGCTGCAGGACTCGCCGTAGCCCACAGCCGGGGCCAGGACAGCAAACCCAGCAGCAGCAGCAGACCCCAAACTGTGTCCTGCTTCCCCCCCAACCCTCACCAAGGATATGGGGCTGGTAGACCCCAAATTAAAGATTGGATTCTGCTTTTAGCCCCATGATGACATCCCTGACACCTCCTCCCTGCCCCCTGCCATCCATTAACAGAGACCAGCGAGGAGCCCCCTCCGCGGCCGAGGGGGCTGAGCCCCCAGGTCCTGGGGCTGGGTGTCCAGCCAGGGCTGGGCTGGTGAGGTGACCCCTTCCTGCAGGGCAGAGGGAGGGGAGCCAGGCCGTGCTGCAGGGACACCAGGAGGCAACGGGGCCTTTTGCTTTTTCTTTTGCATTTAATTTTGATGAACACTGTGTCAGTAACTCTCCACTTCAAAGGTTCCAGTGCACAGGTATTGCTGCACTTCTGCAGCACCGGTGCAGAGGCCAAGGAACTGTCAAACACAACAGGAAACTCATACAATCTTACAAAGTCCAACAACACTGTGTCCAAAGACACTGCTACAGCTACAGCTTCTACTGACTACTGCCTAAGCACTACTGCTGAGAACCTCCAGTGAAGGCGAGGGGCAGGACCTAGCCGTGCTCAGAGTCCTGCTGCTTAAGCCACTTTTCCCTGCAGAGACTGCAGGAGCTGCTGGATCCAATTAACGAAATCCAGCAGCTTCTGGAGTGGGAATGAGCAGGACTCAGTCCCTGCTGCTGTTGCCAGGGCTGAGCCTTGTGATGGCCTCTTTGGCCGGGCGAGTGTCGCAGCACTTCCTCCTGAGCGAATCCGTGACTGGACCCAGTTGAAGAAGTGCTGGGTGGAGGTGTAGACCCCAGGCTGCTTTGGTCTGGCACAGCCTTTCCCCCAGCTGGTCAGGCCCACGAGCCAGAAGAAGTTGGCGTGTGGAGCTCTGCAGACGAGCGGGCCCCCGCTGTCACCCTGCAGCACAGGACAGAGGGTGAGGGGGGTGTTGGGGAGCCCCAGCAGTGTGAGGGTGATGCTGGGAAGCCCCAGCAGGGTGAGGGGGGTGTTGGGGAGCCCCAGCAGGGTGAGGGGAGTGTTGGGGAGCCCCGGCAGCCCCACGTGGGCCAGGGCTGCGGGTGCTGCCGGGGCTGGCCCGTGGCTGCTCCTACCTGGCAGGTGTCGATGCCGCCCCGCGGGTAGCCAGCACACAGGTTGTAGCTGCGCACGGCCCCTCCGTACCACTCGCTGCTGTTGCAGAGCTTGACATTGATGAGGCGGACCTTGGCCTCCTGCAGCACGTCGGATGTTTCTGCAGCTGTGAGCATGGCAAAGAATTAGCCCCCAGCAGCTCTGGGCCACTTCCCCTCCCCTGTCTGGGCAGAGCCCTTCCCTGAGCCTTGGCTTTGCACCCCCAAAGAGGCACTCGACCCTTGTCTGATTTTAGGCCATGGCTCAGAATCATAGAATCCCAGATGGTGGGGTTGGAAGGGACCTCTAAACATCATCTAGTCTGACCCCTCTGCTCAAGCAGATTCCTCTAGATCAGGTCACACGGGAACGTGTCCAGGAGGGTTTGGAAGATCTCCAAGGAAGGAGCCTCCATGCCCTTCCTGGGCAGCCAGGGCCAGGGCTCCCTCATCTAAAGAGCAAAAAATCATCCCGGGTCCTGCAGCCTTTCCTGACGGGAAAGTCCCCTCAGCATCGCGGCAGCCTGAGGTAGCTCAGGCCCCTGCCTGCAGCCTGAGCCCGGCCCTCGGGCAGCCCGAGCCGTCTCCCCAGGCTCGCCCCAGGCACACAGGCGCTTTCCCGGGGGCACTCACAGCCTTCCGCGGTGTAGCCCCAGCCAGCGACGCGGCAGTCTGTGAGCTGCGACACCACCACGTCGGAGAAGTGAGTCACACAGGCCAGCTGCACGTAGTCGCTGCACTGCACGGGCTCGTCCAGCTCCAGCAGGGCGATGTCGTTCTCCAAGGCGCCTTTGCGGTAGCTCTCGTGGATCAGCAGCCGCTTGCTCTTGCGCACTTGGGCCTCGGGGCCCAGCTCAGACAGCCGGGTGGCCCCGATCACCATGCGCCACGTCGGGACGTTCCTGGGGGGCAGATGGGGAGCAGAGGGCTCAGAGGGAGCCCAGCAGTTCCCTGCCTCCAGCTCGCCGAGGGAGAGGCCAGGTGCCCCGCGAGCCCCGGGCTGCAGGAACGGCACCAGCCCAGCCCGTGCCGAGCACGGGACGGGAACTCTGCCAGTGCTGGGGGCACGGCCCTGCCCTGCTCCTACTCACCTGTACTTGTCAAAGCAGTGTCCTGCGGTCAGGACCCACCGGGGATGGATGAGGGAGCCTCCGCAGATGTGCCCGCTGCCCGCTGCCCCGGGAAGCTGGATGCTGACGATCCAGGGCCAGGCTCCCGGGGAGGCATCGCTGCCGCCCACGATGCGCGACAGCCCGTGGTGCTCAGCCAAGGGCCGGGTCCCGCAGCTTCTCCTGTCACCAGAAAGTCACGAGTGTCCTGCTGGAGGGCTGGCTGCTGCTGGGGCTGCAGGGCAGCCGTCTGCCCTCCCCACCGGGCAGCGCACGGACAGCGGGGCCGGGGAACCCTGCGCCCCGGCTTCTGCCTTCGCCCCGCAGACGAGTGGTGCCAGCAGCCCAGCTCCCAGCTCCTGGGGCTTTGGGAAGCTGTGGCAGGGCCATGGGGAACCAGTGAAGCCCATCATATCATCGAATCACACAGTCACAGAATGGTGGGGGTTGGAAGGGACCTTTAGAGATCATCCGGTCCAGCCCCCCTGCAGAAGCAGCTCCCACCTTGATCAGGTCACACAGGAGGGTCTTGAAGCCCTCCAAGGAAAGAGCCTCCACACCCTCCCTGGGCAGCCTGGGCCAGGGCTCCCTCACCTCACAGAAAAAACTGCTGCCCCAACCTCCTGACACCCACCCTTTAGATGTTTGTAACTATTAAGAAGATGCCCCCTCAGCCTCCTCTTTTCTGCCCAAGCTCCCTCCCAGAGCCACTTACCCACAGCTTTGCACTGAGGCACTCACAGGCCAGCAGCACAGGCCCAGCAGGACCAGGACAATCAGAACTTTCATCACGCTGACAGCACGTGGCAGCTCCAAGAGCCAAGGGCACGTGGCAGCTCCAAGAGCCAAGGGCACGTCACCCCCAGCGCTGTGTCTGATGTCGTAGTGCTGATAGTGCCTGGAAAGCCTCAGCCGGGGCGCTGATGTCACAGAGCTGCTGGTTCCAGGGGGATTCTGTGTGGGGCACCACGAGGGGCCCAAGCTGGGAGGAGGCAGAAGCAGGGGTGGACACCTGAGGTCACACCACGCTCAAAAAGCCCCTTTTCCTCCTCTTTGCTCTTGGTTAAAATTGGTTTGGGAGCAGCATGACTTGTCAGAGAGCCGAGATCTGGGTTGTAGCCGCAACCCCAAATCTCCAGGGTGCTGTTTGGCTGCGCACAAGGGCCAAAGGCCTGTGTGTGTACTGCCTGCAGGAGGGAAATGCCACTTGGCTTTCCCTGGCTCTCGGTACCACCTCCTGTCCTCTCAGGATCCAGCATTTGGTCAGCAGAGAGCCTCAGCAAAGTTGTTTCACCTTAACTGCGGTGGGATGAGGATGAGGCACAGGAGGGGGTCCTGTTCTCAGGGACTTGTAAGGGTTGCTGGGTAGCTGAGTAGTTGTCGTGTGCAGTGTTCAGCGGCTTCACCGCCCCAGAGCTCCTGTAAGTTCAGTCAGTGGTGGCTACAGAGTGATGTCACTTGACTAGCCAGCAGCTATGTCGGGTGACTTGGACCCTGGTCTTTTTGGATTGCAGTGGGAACTCAGGCAGCTGACACAGCCCCTGTATTTACATGCTCACTGACTCACAGCGTCAGTAAGCACCAGGGGACATCCCACTAGGCTCATCCCAAAGCAGCCTCCATTGCTCCTTCCCTTGATGAAAAGCTGAGCCTTCCTTTTCTGGTAAATAAGCCAGTCACTGCATGGTTACTGAGCCCCTCTCACTTGCTGGCAGAATTTGCAAGCCTGGGACCTCGGACTTGCCTGACAGATGTGACAGTTTCCCTGGCTCTCGGTCTAAATGGTCTTCGTGGTGTTCTGAGGAAAAGGAACAAGAGCTCAGTGACACCTCGACGAGCAGGAAGAGCTTATGGTTACATCTTCCTCTGTCAAGTGCCCTCAGCTCAGTCTCTGCTCCCAGGTCTCAAGGGTCACCCCCAGACACAGGTCAGAGTGCCAGAAGCTGCTCTGCTGTCCCTCTGTGCTCTTGACCAAGGTCTTGTCTGCAGAGGCTGAAGGAAAGCAAAGAGGTGGGCAGCTGCTGCTGAGCTCTGATGTTTGGTACCTTACGGTGTGCACAGGTTTCTGAAGGTCTTGCAAGGAGGCCAGTGCTGAGGTGAAAGTGACTTTCCAGCCTAGGCCCCTTTTTGGGCTGAGACAAAGGCGACCATTGCTCTGCATCAGCTTTGCTCCTCATGGGTTGTGTTTCCTCTTTCGGCAGGTTCTTGCCCCCGTAGACTGTTTTCCTGGTGGAAAGCCTGACCTGTCTCGCCTGCTCTGCTTGTGTGGACGAGTCACTGAGGCTGCACAAGTGGCCTGCTGAACTGTGACAGGAAGGAGGCTGTTTCAAGGGACATTTTGAGTGCAGCTGGCTCCACATCTCCACCTGGCCCTTGGGATGCCCAGGAAACAAAAACATCAGCACCACCATTTTGCACCCTAAATGTGCACATGAATCATTCAAGTTCCTTTAGACACAACAGTGTCCAAAGTCTTGGAGTCTCTGAAGTGTGCCAAGGCGTGTCTCCCTTGCCCCAGAGAGATAAACTTCATCAGAAGGAAATCTAGGCTGGAAGAGGTGGTTTTCCAGTGCTCAGTGGTCACTGCACAGGACAGCTGCCACCCAGCTTGCAGAAGAAAGGGCACAGTGCAAACCAAGCAGAATCAAACTTGACTGTGCTGTATATGAAGGAAACCTAAAATGCAGGTTCTGTGTGCTGAACACAAGAGTGTTCTGTGGGAGGTGGAACTGAAAATGCTGTGTGCCTGTCTGAAGGGAATCCCTTCAGGGCCAGTGCAGGTCGAATTCCCTGCACTAGATCATTGCCACTAGCAAAAGCTTCTCAGGGACAACTGTCCAGTGCTGCCTCTGTGCCTGGGGGCCCTCAGCAGAAGAGCATTTCTTCTCTGCACAACAGTGTGCTCTGACCACAGATGGGATTTTTAAAGCACAGCAAGTGTCAAGTTCAGCTTTAAGTCTTCCAACCCATCCAAGCAATTTGGGTATTTGGACGCAATGGGCAGAGGAGCAGGAGAGCCAACTGTTCCTGCTTAGCAGAGGGATGGGGAGTAAGAAACAACAAGGATTGTTCTAACCAATGATGAAACTCAGATAGTTCCAGCAGAATGAGCTGTCTGAGAAGGCTTCCAGGTGGTGTTAACTGAAGTCAAGGAGCTCACAGACGTACAGGAACTGGGGGGGTGCTGGGTTTGCTGATTCTCTGGAATTCTATTGGTAGCAAAACTGAGTGATGGTGTTTC
Organism: Colius striatus; assembly: GCF_028858725.1. Taxonomy (NCBI): domain Eukaryota; kingdom Metazoa; phylum Chordata; class Aves; order Coliiformes; family Coliidae; genus Colius; species Colius striatus. The sequence continues at coordinate 773,702 of NW_026908524.1, read as the reverse complement.
AATGACGCAGCTGCCTGTTCTTTCCTGCTCTTCTCCAGCCCAGTGTTTCCTCACTAACCCAGCATCTGGAAGAGCAAACAATGGGTGCTTTAAAAGTCTCCCTCTCACTGCAGTGGTGACAGGTTTCTGTTGATCTCCTAAGGACTTTACTTTGGGTTTGGTTTGACATTTTGGCCACCTGGACTTGAGAATTCTCCCTCCCTTTTCCACCCGCCTTTTCACATTTGTTGCCTGGGATTCTCCCTTTACAGTTCTTGCAGGACATTTATCCAGACTCTGTGCTCTGCACTTGAAACAACCAGCAGATGATTTCCGATGGAACCTGAGGCTCTCTGCACTGACCTGATGCAAAGGCAGTTTGCATCAAAACTCCTCCAAAATCCTTTTTTTTCTCTCAGAATTGCACCAAAACCTCATTTTATCCCTCACAACTCCCCCAAACCCCACTTTTTCCCCTCGAAACAATTCCAAAACTCCACTTTTTCCCTCAAGATGGCACTTTTTTACCCAGCACTTCCCAAAAATCCCACTTTTTCCCTCAGAATAGCACCCAAAACCCACTTTTCCTCTGAAAATACCTCCAAAACCTCACTTTTTCACTCAGAACTCCACCAAAACACCACTATTTTCCTCAAAACTGCACCAAAACCCCGCTTCTTCCTCACAAAGTTCCCCAAAACTGCACTTCTCCCCTCAGAACTCCACCAAACCCCACTTTTTCCCCTCAAAACTGCACCAAAACCCCATTTTCCGCCTCAAAACACCACCCAAACTCCACTTTTACCCTCAGAATTTCCACAAAACCCCACTTTTCCCCTCAAAACCCCACAAAAAAAAATTGTTTTTTCAAACATCCACCCAAACCCCACTTTTTCCCTTTAAAAATTTACCAAAACCCCACTTTTTCCCTCAAAACTCCACCCAAATCCCACCTTTTCCCCTCAGAATTGCACCAAAACCTCATTTGATCCCACAACTCCACTGCTTTTGGCCCTCAGAAATCTACTCCATCCCCACTTTTCCTCTCAAAACTCTTCCAAACTACACTTTTCCCCTGCAAAACTGCACCAAAACCCACTTTTTCTCCTAAAACTCCAACAAAACCTCACTTTTGCTCTCAGAAATAAACAAAAACTCTACTTTTTCCCTCAGAATTGCTCAAAAACACCGCTTTTCCTCTATCAAATTCCACCCAAATCCCAACTGTTTTCCTTTAAAATGCCACCCAAACCTCACCTTTCCCCTCAGATTTGCCCCCACACCTCATGTTATCCCTCAGAAATCCCACAAACCCCCTCCCCCAGCACCCAGAGCCCTCCCCAGCACCCAAACCCCCTCCCCAGCACCCAGGCCCCCTCCCAAACCCCCTCCCTCAGCATCCAAACCCCCTCCCTATCCCCCTCCCCAGCACCCAAATCCCCTCCCCAGCACCCAAATCCCCTCCCTAGCTCCCAGGGCCCTCCTCAGCACCCAAACCCCCTCCAAAACTCCTTCCTCAGCACCCAAACCCCCTCCCTCAGCACCCAAACCCCCTCCCAAACTCCCTCCCCAGCACCCAACCCCCTCCCTAGCTCCCAGAGCCCTCCTCAGCACCCAAACCCCCTCCAAAACTCCTTCCTCAGCACCCAAACCCCCTCCCCAGCACCCTGAGCCCTCCCCATCCCCACCCCCCATCCCATCCCCCCCCCAATACCCCATTAACCCCTTCTGTGCCGCCGCCCTCCCCAGACGTGGACGAGTGTTCGGGCCCCCCCCGCTGCCAGCCCGGCCGCTGCCTCAACACCGCGGGCTCGTTCCGCTGCCTGTGCCTCCGCTGCCTGTGCCCCCCCGGCCTCTCAGTGTTGGGGGGTCGCGGGGGGAGGTTTGGGGGACCCCCCACCCCAACACACACTGTTACAGAATAAAGGTTTTGTATAAAATGAGGGGGGTTTGTTTCGCACCCCCCCCCGTGAGAAATGGACGGGCCGAGGGGAGGGGCGGGGCCTGGCGCTGAGGGGAAAAGGGGCGGCTTTGGGTCTAAAGGCGGGAAAAAGGGGGTTTTGAGAGGAAAAAGGGGTTTTGGGGTCTTAAGGGATAAAAGAGGGGTTTTGAGAGGAAAAGGGGGGGTTTGAGGGGAAAAATGGAGGCTTTGAGGGGAAAATGGGAGGTTTTGGGGTCTAAAGGGATAAAAGAGGGGTTTTGAGGGGAAAAGGGGGGGTTTGAGGGGAAAAATGGAGGTTTTGAGGGGAAAATGGGAGGTTTTGGGGTCTAAAGGGATAAAAGAGGGGTTTTGCGGAAAAAGGGAGATTTTGGGGTCTTAACGGATAAAAGGGGGGGTTGAGTCGAAAAGGGGGGTTTTGAAGGGATAAAAGGGGTTTTGAGAAGAAAATGAAAGATATGGGGGTCTAAAGGGATAAAAGAGGGGTTTTGAGGGGAAAAGGAGGGTTCTGAGGGGAAAAATTGATGTTTTGAGGGTAAAATAGGAGGTTTTGGGGTCTAAAGGGATGAAAGAGGTTTTGAGGGGGAAAAAGGGGGGGGTTGAGGGGAAAAATTGAGGTTTTGAGGGGGAAAAGGGGGGTTTTGGGGTCTTAAGGGATAAAAGGGGGGGTTCAGTCGAAAAGGGGGGTTTTGAGGGGATAAAAGGGGTTTTGAGGAGAAAATGGGAGGTTTTGTGGTCTTAAGGGATAAAAGAGGGGGTTTGAAGGGAAAAAGGGGGGATTGAGGGGAAAAACGGAGGTTTTGAGGGGATAAAGAGGGGTTTAGGGGTCTTAAGAGTTAAAAGAGGAGGTTTTGAGGGGAAAAAAAGGGGTTTTAGTAGGGAAAAGGGAGGTTTTGAGTAGAAAAAGGAGAGATTTGGGGATCTTAAGTGTCCTGGTTTAGGCCCATCAGGGAACAAAGACCACGATTAGCCTCCAGTATGGAAGAGGCTGAGAATTGCTCAAGGGCAGGGAGAGCTTAATTGCCGCTGAAGGTTCAGGACAAAGCAGACCAGGCCACTCGGTTTGGGGAAGAAAACAGAGAAACAGTTTGATGCAACATCAACTAAAACATACCCCCAAAAACCCAAAACATAACCAAAATGAAACAACACAGAGCAATACATCAATGAAGAGTCCAACCAGCCTTTTGAAGAACACCTTCTTGCCACCCCTCCCCTCTTCCCGGGCTCAGAGCCCTGATCCCGGGGCTTTTACCTTGTCCCCCCTGAACGGTTCGGGGGGGCAGGCAGTGGGGGTTTCAGTTAGTCTGTTCCCGATAGCTTCTGCCGTTTGTCCCTCCTCAGGACGGGTGAACTCCACTGTTTTCCTGTAAAATGCCACCCACACCTCACTTTTCCCCTCAGATTTGCCCCCACACCTCATGTTATCCCTCAGAACTCCCACACACCCTCACTTTTCCCCTCTAAATCCCAACAGAAAACAACTTGTTCCTTCAAACCTCCACCCAAACCCCCACTTTGGACCTCAGATAGTTACCAAAACCTTCCTTTTTTTCTCATAACTCCACCCAGACCCCCACACTTTCCCCTCAAGATTTCCCAAAACCTCACTTTTTCTTTAAACACCCCAACAAAAACACATATTTTCCTTCCAAACTCCACACAAACCCCCACTTTTTCTCTCAGAATTGCTCCAAAACCCCACTTTTCCTCTCAAAACTACACCCAAATCCCAATTGCTTTCCCTCACAATTACCCCAAAATTACCGTCTTTTGATCCCTCAGAACTACCCAAAACCCCACTTGGTCCTTCAAAACTCACACAAAACCCCTTTTCTCCTCACATCTTCCCCAAAGGCCCTCTTTTCCCCTCAGAATTACTCCAAAACCTCACTTTTTCCATCCAAACTCCACCTAAACCCCACTTTTGCTCTCAGAAATTTAACAAAACCCTGCTTTTTCCCTCAAAACACCACCCAAATCCCACCTTTTCCCTCAGAAATGCCCCAAAAATCTCATCTTTTCCCTCAAAACTCCACCCAAATGCCACTTTTCTTTCTCAGAAATGTACTCAAACCCCACTTTACATCCTCAAATCTCCTCCAAAATCCTTGTTTTTCCTCTCAGAATTGCACCAAAACCTCATTTTATCCCTCACAACTCCCCCAAACCCCACTTTTTCCCCTCAAAACGCTTCCAAAACTCCACTTTTTCCCTCAAGATGGCACTTTTTTACCCAGCAGTTCCCAAAAATCCCACTTTTTCCCTCAGAATAGCACCCAAGACCCACTTTTCCTCGGAAAATACCTCCAAAACCTCACTTTTTCACTCAGAACTCCACCAAAACACCACTGTTTCCCTCAAAACTGCACCAAAACCCCGCTTCTTCCCCCAGAAGTTCCCCAAAACCGCACCTTTCCCCTCAAAACTCGACCAGAACCCCATTTTCCCCCTCAAAACACCACCCAAACTCCACTTTTACCCTCAGAATTTCCACAAAACCACATTTTTCCCCTCAAAACCCCACCAAAACACTTGTTTTTTTCAGAAATCCTCCCATACCCCACTTTTTCCCTCAAAACTCCACCCAAATCCCACCTTTTCCCCTCAGAATTGCACCAAAACCTCATTTGATCCCACAACTCCACTGCTTTTTGCCCTCAGAAATGTACTCCATCCCCACTTTTCCCCTCAAAACTCTTCCAAACTACACTTTTCCCTGAAAAATTGCACCAAAACCCACTTTTTCTCCTAAAACTCCAACAAAACCTCACTTTTGCTCTCAGAAATAAACAAAAACTCTACTTTTTCCCTCAGAATTGCTCAAAAACACCGCTTTTCCTCTGTAAAATTCCACCCAAATCCCAACTGTTTTCCTGTAAAATGCCACCCAAACCTCACTTTTCCCCTCAGACATGCCCAAAAACCTCCTTTCATCCCTCACAACTCCACTGAAATCACACTTTTTCTCTCACAATTGCGCCAAAACCTTATTTTATCCCTCAGAACCCCCCCCAAGCCCTACTTTTCTTCTCAAAACTCTACTAAAACCCCACTTTTTTCCACGTAAGAGGCAGGAAGGAAAAACCAGAACAGGGAGCTATCTTCAATCCCACCCATTTGGACTGCTCAGCTCCCACTGAAATAACACATGCCCTCCCTTAACGTATACCACTGCGTATGGGAGCTACAAGAAAGCAGGAAGGCAGACCCCAGCTACAGTAGTAAGTAGGTCTCCATGCAGTCTATCAGCCAGCACGGTGTCACATTTGCAGCTGCTTTCCTGTGGGAGCTATCTCCAATCACACTTACTTTGACTCCTCAACTCCCATTGAAAAAGTACACACTGTCGGTAGAAGTTATATATCTCAATGGGAGATATAGAAAGCACAGAAAGAACCACTTAAAAATCAATGGGTGTAAGGGAACTAAAGAGAAAAAGGGACAAAATGGGGTCAGAGACTAAAAGGGATGTGGAAAGAGAAGAAGAGAAGGGAACGAGGAAAGGCAAGGGAAAAAGGAAACAAATAGGGCAGCAAATGGATGAAAAGCAACAGATAAAATTAAAAGCAATTAAGGGAACGAGGGGAAAGTTGAAAATGAGCGTCAGGGAACCACTATGGACGTGCAGAATGGACATCTAATATACTTTGGCAAAGACATTGGAGGCAAAAAACCATCAGCATGTCAAGAATTGTTGTGCTCATAGTGGGGTCAGCACAAAGGACACGGGCAGCGAGTCAGAAGGAAACAGGCTGATTGATCCTGACATCTAAAGCGTGAGCATACACTACACTCCATCCACCAACTGCATCCAGTCATGGACAGTAACTAAGGAAGAGACATCGGCAGGTGCCTGAGTTCTCATCACCCAGACCCGCAGTGGCTGGGGAGCCCCAGTGCAGCCAGGACTTGCAGAACCTGTTGCTGCAACTGGGGAGTCCCACGCAGCGCGTCCACTCGTAGGGGAGGTCTCCAAGAAGGTCCAGCTCTTCTCTTCTCGAATCAACAACGTCACATCACTCCCAAAGCGGGAACAGCTGGTTGCACACTGCATTGAGATCCCCCCCGGAGCCTGGCCAGGGCTCAGGGAGGAACCAAGGGAGTTTCTTTCCCTGTTCGGCTCTGATCATGTATTTTCACGCCAGGCCAGACACCTGGTTTCATGACCTCGACAGTTGCCTCCAAACAAGCAAAGGAATCTCGTGGCATCTCTCTTCACTAATGATTCTATTCTGTCTGGCTACGTCTGTCACTAATCATCTCACGTATTTCACTGATAATCAGACACTCACTTCATCTCCTATTTGGCTGTGAGGTTGATTAGAGGTCAGCTTGAGTTTGGGGCCTCAGCACTTCAGTTGGTCTTTTGACCTACAGGTGAACTCTCACAACATTTCTTTTCCTTTGTTGGCCACATAAAACATGAAATGAGACACGGAACAGAGATTAGAACAGTGACTGCAAAGCCACCAGGCATTGCCAGCCTGGGCCCACGGTCCTGTTCCATCCCGCCCTGGGCTCAAGATGTTGATCCATCATTTGGGTTGCAGCGGCCAAGCCAGCCAGGTGCCTTCTGAGGCACAGCCAATAGCTCCTCATAGTATGTGATGAGCAGCTCTGCCATCCACATTTGCTAACAGGAATCCACAAGTGATGACAAAGCATCTGCTTGACGTGGCCTGAGCAGAGCCGGGCCAAATACCAAGCCGAGGTTGCTGCCTGACGTGCTTTTCCTCATAGTCCTGCATAAATAGGGAAAAAACCCCAAATCCCCAGGAGTTAGAGGGTTTTAGCACTTCTGAAATATTTTAGATACTAAAATATTATGTCTAAAGAGGCCAAAAGTCAGTAGAAACCTGACCCTTCAGTGCAGCAGCTGGGACTGACCCTTCAGTGCAGATGCATTTGCAGCAGCTGGGACTGACCCTTCAGTGCAGATGCATTGGGCAGCAGCTGGGACTGACCTTCAGTGCAGATGCATTGGGCAGCAGCTGGGACTGACCTTCAGTGCAGGTGTATTTGGCAGCAGCTGAGACTAAGGGTTTTCTAGACAGGGTGTTTTTCCCATGCCATTGGGTGAACACAGAGAATTGCCCCAGGGTTCCAAGAAAGCTCTTTTTTTGGGGGCTCATTTGAGAGTTATTTCTGACTCCACCTCAGAGCTCAAGATCAGGGATCTCAGTTGAGACCTGCCCACCAGTCCATGGGGTAAGAAGCCCATTGTTATCCACTGCCTCCATGGTGAGAGTCCTCCTGAGAAATGCCAGTCTTGATGAGTGGATGGAGTTGCCACCAACCTTCCTGTATTCCTCAGAGCTTTTCTTCAGAGCCTTTTCAATCAAGATGGTAGAGTTTGGCCTGGAAAGATTGGTTCTGGACAGTGAGGGCCTGGAGGGCAGACACACCAATAAACACCCCAACCATGTTCTCACTCCTCTTCCACTCACATGAGGCAGCATGTGCTCTGAACCCACCAAGGGAGCTGGACAGGGCTTAGAAAGCCCTGCCATGGGCTGCTTGAATATGCAGTGCCTCAGGGAAGCCCGAAACCCCCGCAGCACCTGCGGCTGCTGACCCTGCCTGGCACCGCTCTGTGAAACTGTCACCCTGTTGCCTTGGGCTGCAGCAGAACAAGCCTGTCCTTCCTTCAGATTGCTGGCATTTCTATCTCAGGCATGAAAGAGCCCATTGGTGTGGATCCTGGAGTTAGAAAGAGGCAGGAGACAGCCCACCCCTGCTTCCATCACCTTGCTGGGCTTCTAACGTGGCAACAGGCAACGCTGAGTTAGTGGTGTGGACTTTCAATGCTCATCCATCTCAGAGCTGGACACAGCAACAAGATGTTCTTTTAAGCAATTGTGTTGCTGTTACCATCCAAAGCATTCGCTGAATCCCAGAATGGCAGGAGTTGGGAGGCACCTCTGGAGAGCACCTAGAGGTGGAGGCCATCCACTGCTCTCCCCTCATCTACCCAGCCAGCCATGCCATGGTAGAAGGCCATCACCTTGGTTACACCTGGTACCTCTCTCTGTGCAAGAGTAAAAGTCACAGCTGCTGTGAAACTGGTGTTCTTCTCTGGGACCTGACACCAGTGCTCTTTGCACAACTGCTGAGCTGCCTCAAACTGCCACAGCCACATGAGAAATAAAACAGTGGAACTGCCAACCTGGAGACACAGGGGTGGGGAATGAAAAAGGGGAGCTGCCAACCTGGAGAGACAGGGGTGGGGAATGAAACAGTGGGGATGCCCACCTGGAGAGACAGGGATGGGGAATGAAACAGTGGGGCTGCCAACCTGGAGAGACAGGGATGGGGAATGAAACAGTGGAGCTGCCAACCTGGAGACACAGCTGCATTTGAGCCTTTTCCATTTGGTGAGCACTGGTCAGTTCTGGGGAAAAGACAAAGACAAGACACAAGACTTTGCTCAGAGAATTGCGAGGTCCAAGAGCACAGACATCGTGAGCAAAGAGCAATTTGGGATGCAGTCTCAGGGCATGGAGATTGAGTAGGAAACCAATAGCAATATCTCCTGTGACCTTGGTCAGTTGTTGGGAGGATCAAGACTTCTGACCTAAATTTAGCCATGCCATGCTGGATCCCATCTGTGCCTACAGGAGAAGGGAAGAGACTGTTCTCAACTCATGGGATGCTCTGGCCTGTGTCTCTGATGGACAGAGCACAGAGCTAAGACACAGGGCTGACTTTGGGGAAAGGGCTGGAAGAACCTACTGGAGCTCTTTGAAAGTCAGGGACTCGTCCTTATGTGAAAAAAACCCAAAGGAGACTGTGCAGAGAGCTGTTAAATGTCAGCTCCAGCACGTGGAGAGACACGTCTTTAGTTACTGAACCCACAGGCAAGAACCAGCTCTGTCTGCAGCATCAAATCCCGCGGAGCCATTGGAATACAGACCCGAGGGAACGGTGCTGAGGGGCAGGTTTGGGATCCCAAAGCCGCAGAGCTGAGGTGCTGAGGGCCACGGTCAGTGGTGGCCGTGGCAGGGTGAGGGCAGGGCTTGGACTCCAGCAGAGCCCCGTCGGCAAACGCCCGGGCGAGGAGCAGCCCCAGGTGGCCGCGGGGCCGGGGCTGAGGGGACGCTTTGTCACTCGGGGCTGCGGCCGCACACTCACCCAGCCCCCGCCTCTGCCGCCCGGCCCCGCTCCCAGTCTGCCCCGGGAAAGGGACACGAGCGGGGCAGAGACTGGCACCGTCACACACGGACACCAAAGGATGGGGTCAACAGAAGATTCTAGAAGCCCCTGTGATGCTGGAAGGAAGGAAAACACTGGAAAGCAGCAAACGGATCCAAATGGGCTCAGAAAGAACAATGACAAACCAAAGGGTGTCGGGGAACTGCAGAAAAAGGGATGAAATGAGGACAGAAACCATGGGCACAGCAAGAATCGTTCTGCTGGGAGCGGGGCCAGCACAAAGCACACAGGCACCGAGTCAAAAGGAAACAGGGGCAGTTTTATTGACAACTCAAGCACTAAGAGAACCAGCGAAATAACACAACAAACGGAGCCCAGCGGCAGCGTGAGGAAGGCAGAGCCCCTCACTTGAACTCCAGTTACCCAGAGAAAATACATTCAAAACAATACCTAGAAAATACATGAAGGAAAGGACACGAGCAAACAGCAGTTATCACTGTCCACACCCGCTGTCCCTGCTGGCATCTGAGGCTCTCCTGATTCGCCATCCTCCCATGCACCCACACTCTGGAAATGCAGCTGCACGTTGGGTTTCCCCAGTTGCTTGTAACAAGAACTTTGATGTAAGGAAAAGCTCTGGGGAGCGGCGTGTTCTGTGAAGAGAGACAAGGAAATGCAGGCGTTCAGAGCAACAGTGCAGCCATATCTCCCCCTGCCAGCCCCGCTCCTGCTCAGGGATCAGGCTCCCCAAAGCAGCTGGGCATCCTCTGCACGCCGGCCCCGCTGGGGCTGCGCCTCCTTCCCTCGGCCCTTTGCCTCTGCTGCTTGTTCTGTGCTGACAGAGAGGCCCAGGAGGGGCTCTGACGCGTAGGGCAGCTGCTGGGCAGCCCCACCAAGCTCCTGCTGTCCCCTGGGCTCGCCTTCCCCTGCAGCCTGAGGGCAGGGGACAGAAGGGGCTGTGCTGGGAGGAGAGGACACTGTCCCACCCGCCACAGGCCACAGGATGCAGCACTGGTGCTGCCCGAGGGCTTTTGGCACTGGGCACCCCTCTTTCTGCAGGGCACAAAGGCCTTGTGCAGTGTCTGTGTGTGCAGCTGGCTCTGCTGAAGGCAGTGGCTGCAGCCAGAGATCTCTCAGAGCTTGTGCTCCCACCCGCCCAATCCTGCCCGTGTTCTGCTTTTGCTGCCACCACCACACGCTGCTCAGCTCTCACAACCCCACCAGGTCTCTCTCAAAGCGAGCCAGTGCCCAGGGAGACAGCATTCACACGCTGCCTGCTGTGCACTTGCAGGCAAACCCTTTTTGCTCCATGGCATCTCTCCCCCGTGCATAGGCCATGCCTTCAGAGGGAAGGGCTGAACGGCCTCTTTTGCCACGTCGTACGTGAGGGTCCCAAGCTGAGTTTCCTCTTTTCCCGATGCCTCCAGTCCCTCGGGGCAAAGCACAAGGAGAGCAGCTCAGATTCATGTCAACAAAGAGGCAACGTGCAGAATCACAGAACCAGAGCATCTCAAGGGTTGGGAGGGACCTGGAAAGCTCATCCAGTGCTACCCCCCTGCCAGAGCACGACTCCCTAGAGTAGGTCACACAGGAACTCGTCCAGCTGGGTTGGAATGTCTCCAGAGAAAGAGACTCCACAGCCCATCTGGGCAGCCCCTTGCAGTGCTCCCTCACCTCAGCAGGGAACAAATTCCTCCTTCTGTTTCTTTGGAACCTCTTCCGTTCCAGTTTGTCCCTTGTCCTGTCATTGGCCATCCCTGAGCACAGCCTGGCTCCATCCTCCTGACACCCACCCTTGATGCATTTGTAACATGAATGAGGTCACCTCTCAGTCTCCCCTCCTCCAAGCTACAGAGCCCCAGCTCCCTCAGCCTTCAGCACAAGAGAAATGCTCCACTCCATCATCTCTGTGGCCCTGTGCTGAACTCTCTCCAGCAGCTCCCTGTCCTTGCACTGAGGGGCCCACAACTGGACACACTGTTCCAGATGTGGTCTCACGAGGGCAGAGGAAAGGGGGAGCAGAACCTCTCTCCACCTGCTCACCACAGTCCTTCTAATCCAGCCCAGGATGCCATTGGCCTTCTGGGCCACGAAAGCACATTGCTGGCTCATGCTCATCCTGCTGCCCACCAAGACCCCCAGGTCCCTTTCCCCTACACTGCTCTCACAGTTCATTTCCCAACCTGTGCTGGTACATGGGGTTGTTCTCTCCCAGGTGCAAGACTCCACACTTGCCCTTGTTGAACTTCCTTAGAGTTCTCTCTGCCCATTCTCAGCCTGTCCACGTCTGGTTGGATGGCAGCACAGCCTCTGGGGTGGCAGCCACCGCCCCAGTTCAGTATCAGCAGCAAACTTGCTGGCAGTGCCTCTGTTCCCACAGCAAGGTCACTAATGAATAGATTGAACAGTACCGGGCCCAGCACCGACCCCTGAGAGACTCCACTAGACACAGGCCTCCAGCTGCACCCTGCCCCATTGGTCACCACTCTGCCTTCTGCCCTTCAGTCACTTCACACTCTACCTCATGGTCTGATCATCCAGCCCACACTGCCTCAGTTTTGCTGCCAGGATGTTGTGGGAGAAGGTGCCAGATGCTTGACTGAAACCCAGATAAACCACATCTGCTGCACTGCCACCATCTATCCACCTGCTTACATCTTCAGCAAAGGCTCTCAGGTTGGTCACACGACTCCCCCTTGGTCAAGCCACGCTGATTGCTCCCAATGACCCTCTTGTCCTTTAACTGCCTGGAGACAGCGCCCAGGAGAAGTTGTTCCATCCTTCCCAGGGATGGAGCTGAGGCTGAGCGCTCTGGAGTTTCTCAGCTCCTCCTTCTTACCCTTGTTGCAGACTGGAGTGACATTTGCTCTCCTCCAGCCCTCAGGCACCTCTCCTGTCCTCCATGAATTACTGAAGAGGATGGAGGGTGGTTCAGCAATGACTGCCTCCAGCTCCCTCAGCACCCGCGGGTGCATCCCATCGGGGCCCATGGATTGATGCACATCCAGACTGCTCAGCTGATCCTGATCCCAGTCCTCAGCAACCAAACACAACTCCTCCTTCAACCTGACTTCCTCTGGAGTCTGGGGCTCCTGAGGGCAGTCTCCAGCAATATACACAGAGGCAATGGAGGCATTCAGGAACTCTGCCTTCTCTGTCTCCTCTGTCACAAGGGCACTCACCTCGTTCAGCACTGGGCCTACATTGCCTCTGGTGTTAGTTCTACCTGCAGTGTATTTGAAGAAGCCCTTCTTGTTGTCCTTGTCCTCCCTTGCAAGGTACAACTCCAGTGAGGCTTTAGCTTTCCTACTTGCCTCCCTACATCTTCTGACAACAGCCTTACATTCATCCCAAGTGGCCATCCCTTCCTTCCATCATCTCTAGACTCTCTCCTTCCACTTGAGTTTGCCCAACAGTTCCCTGCTGAACCATGTGGGTCTCCTGGCTCCCTTCCTGGACTTCCTACCCGCTGCATGCTCTGATCCTGAGCCTGGAAAAAGGGACCTTTGAATACAGACCAACTCTCTTGGGCCTCTTTGTCCTCTAATACCCTGTCCCACAAGATGTCCCCTAGCAATTGCTTGAAAAGGCCAAAGTTGGCCCTGCTAAAGCCCAGGGCTGTGATCCTGCTTGGTATTCTGTTCCTACCACACCAGATCCTGAACTCCACCATCTCATGGCTGCTGCAGCCAAGGCTGCTCTCGACCTCCACCACTTCCACCAGACCCTGCTTGCTCATGAGCACAAGATCCACTAGTGCTCCTCTCCTAGTTGGCACATCCACCACCTGCGTCAAGAAGTGATCATCCATGCACTGAAGGCATCTCCTAGACTGTAAGTGGCAGCCATGTAGGTCTGCCAGCAGGTGTCTGGGTAGTAGGATGTGCTGCACCAGCCCTGGTACCCACCCGCCCTCTCCTGGCCAATAGCCACAGCCTACTGCTGCCTGGGGAGGAGCTCAGTCTCTGCCTTGAGCTTTGGTCAAAAACCCTGAGGGGCTTTGGTCAGAATAAGTCTTGAGAGGGGTGAAAGCTCTCGAGCCCCTGAAGCACCTGGCTAGGGCACTGCAGTGCTCAGCAGAGAGCAGGGCAGCAGCCTCAGAGGAGCACAAAAGCAAGCGAGTCCCTGCCACGTCCCCCCAGGGCCAGATGCAGCCAGAAGCACCCAGCACACACTTACATAGACAGCCACGTCTCTGGGAGCACTGCTGACAGCCACGGACAAGGAGCCTTCCTCAGGGACGTGCTGCAGAGCCACGGCACTCAGCTGGACTCGTGCTGGCAGCCTGATGACAACCTGGCCAGAATGCCCTGGGAAACACCAGCGCCTGCCCCGGGAGACATCCGTCTGCAAAGCAGCACAGGACAGCACTGAGACAGAAGCGAGTGCTGGGGCCAGCGCCGCTGCTCCTCTGGCCTGGAGCACAGGCGCCGTGTGCCTGGGGCTCTGCTCCAGCTGCAGGAGGAGGCACTGCCATGGCCTTGTGTGGAGCTGCTTTTTGCTTGGCAACAGGGGAAGGGAACTGCAGCGCTGTCCCTGTAAGCAGCTCTCAGAACATGCCCTGGATCTGAGCTGGATCCACCTCCAGCCCAGCCAGGCCAAGCTGGTGCCTCTGCCATCACTACTGAAGAAGCGAAATCTAAGCCAGAAGAGGAGGTGGTACAAAATGGAGCAGAGCATGGGGATCCCAGTCAGAGAAGGAGGAAGGAAAGAGCAGCACTGGACCAGAGACCCCTCTGTAGCCCGTGGTGAGAGAGCAGCTGTGTCCCTGCAACCCGTGGAGAGCAATGGCAGGGCTGAGAGCCACCAGCAGCTCTGGGTCAGTGCACTGGTAGGGAAGAGGGTGGCAGCGGGGTCACAGCAGGGCCCCTCAGTCCTGCTCCGCTCCCTTCCTGAGGGAAACTGCTGGTTTCTAGCAAGCCCTGCCCTGTCTTGGAGCTCTGGTTTCAGGAACCTACCAACGCTGTGGGCTTCCACAGGAGCAGTGGCAGGTAGGCAGGCAAGCAGCACTGATGGTTTCTGCTACAGTACCTGCAGGATGGTATCAGGCCCATCCTCAGGGTACGTTCTGCTCAGAACAATGTTGAAGATGCAATTCCAGCTGCACCTGTAGGTCTTGGAAGTTCTTGTCAGGTCAATGGTGGCACCTGTGAGGAAGGGAGAGCAGATGACTGCAAGAGCCACAGATCAGGAGGCCTCGGTGCCCCGAGATCAGCTGAGCAGCTCCAAGCCTGTCACTCCTGTCCCTGTGGCAGGACAAGGGCTGAGGGTGCTGGGAGACAGCAGGCGCCCATGTGGGTGTCAGCAGAGCAAGGCTGAGGGCCTGCTGCACCGGCAGCAAAGATGACCCAGCCAGTCCCCTTCCAACTGCCATGGAGAGGAGCAGAGTCCCTCCATCAGCACAGGAACGTGTGTGGGGGCAGCAGCAGGGGCACACACGGGCTGAGGGCAGGAGTGGGAGGCTCTCTGAGAGCCACGCTGCCACAGCCTTCCTCTTGGGCTGCAGTGAGCGTGGCAGCTCCCCCACTTTGGAGAGCAGTGCCTGGAGCACAGTCTCCTTGGGGCTTGCTGCACACAGGCACGGGGCAAGGAGATGGGGCTGCCTGTGTCCTTACCCAAGCTTTTTAGGGCCCAGTTAGACTTGATCATGTCTTCTAAACTCATCCCCAACGCTCCCTGGTCGTCTTCCTGGGAAAGCCATGAAGGAACACAGAAAAGGCCATCAGCAGGCTGCTCAGTGTGCCTGCTGGCACCCAGAGATGCAAAAGGTCGGCGTCAGCAATTGGAGGCAAGCCTTGTCCATGGAGCTGAGAGCTGCTGCTGCTGACCTGAGCCACAGAGGCTGAGAAACACTGTCTGAGGCTGTGGCTGTGAGCTGGGCTGACGAGGGTTCCCACACCCTCATGGGCACCCTCCATGCTCTCCAGGTCAGCTGGGAGATGGGCTCAGGCCCTGCCAGCGGTGGCTGGCCCTCTGAGCGTGCCTGGAGCAAAGCCCTTCACAGGCAGATTTCCCTTTTCAGGCTGAAAAGCCAGTGTTTGGATGCCTGCTGCTGACAGAGAGAGAGCTGGCAGAGCAGCGCCCAGGAGGAACACATCCTGTGCTCACCCTTCAGCAGTGCCAGCAGCTTTTGCCCAAGGGAAGGGCTCCAGGAGCACCTTCCAAAGGCCTTGACAGTCATGCTGGGAAGCAAAGAGGCGGAGCAGACACGGAGACTGCATTTCAGCAGTCTTTCTGCTGGGGACCTTGCTCTCTGTCTGGCTGAGAATGCAGGCGTGCTCTCGCTGCCATCACACAGCTCTCTCTAAGGGCTGTTTCTGCACAGCTGGGAAGCGCAAGAGCCCCGTCTGGCTTTGCTCTCAGGACCCTCCCACACCTGCATGGTCTCTTGCCACAGCTGGGGTTCACCCTTTCCCTGTGCAAGTGGCTGGCTAGTGACTGTGCCAGCGTGGCCAAAGTTTGGGCCTCTGGCAGATGTGCGAGAGAGAGTGCCAAGGGGCTTTGCTCTTGGCTCTCCCTGTGAATGGCCACAGCCCCAGCAGTGCCCAAGCTGCGGTGCCCAGGGGGGAGCAGGGGGCAGCTGCCTGGGGAGGCCTCTCTGCTCTCTCCTTGGCTTGTGCTGGCCCTCAGACCTTCCCTTTCTCCCCCTGTCTCCAGCAGAAGCACGCAGCACGTACCTAGCAAAGGTGTTGGAGGGTGGCAGCCGGTTCCACAGGCAGACTGCCAGTGTGCAGGCGAGGCTGAAGATCATCCCTGGGCAAAGAAACCAGAGAAAAGTCAGGCCTGTCTCTTAAGGCCTCTTCTCAGGGATGAGAGAGTGTTTTGCCTCCCTGCAGGGACACAGGCAGAAGACAAAGGCACAAAGGGCAGAGGAGCCTGCGCTTCTCCTGCCGCTGCTGCCACGGGCACAGCGCAGCTCTCCCAGCTCATCCCTAGGACCTGGCAGCAAGCAGCAGTGCTGAGCTTACCTGGAACCTCTCGGGCTCTGTGGTACCACACCACAGGCCGCTCTGGAGCAGGGACCGAGCTGGGAGCTGATGGCAAGCTGACATCCAGCTCTACACTGATGGTCCTATGGCAGGAGAAACAAAAGAGGTGCCGCTTGCCCACTGTCTGCAGGCTGCATGAGCCAAGGCCCTTGCCAGCAGCTGGGCTCTGGCAGCCTCCCAGGGCATGTCCCAGCTGCAGAGAGAGAGGGCAGCAAGGCTGGGCTGCTTCCAGGGCTCTCCCCTCTCCTTTCCCCATCCCTAGCTTCACAAGGCCTGCAGTGGGAGGAGAGGAACCAAGGTGGCAGCAGCCCAGCCAGCAGCCCAGCCCCATTCTCCCCTCATCCCTCCCTGCACCCCCTCGGACCTGCTCGCCTGGGCTGGCTCCGCTGCCTTTCCTCTGGCTTCCGCGAGGGCCGTCGGCCTCTTGCCGCCGTTGCCTTTCTTCTCGGCATCTCTGGGCAGAGACAGGCTCCCTGCTCACACCCCAATCGAACCACACAATCCTTTGGGTTGGAAAAGCCCTTTGAGCTGCTGCAGTCCCAGCCCTCTCCTCACCCTGCCAAGCCCAGCACTAACCCACAGCCCTCAGCACCTCAGCTCCACGGCTTTGGGATCCCTCCAGGGCTGGGCGCTCCCTGGGCAGCCTGGCAGAGGGGCTGACACCCCTCTCAGGGAAGCAGACATTCCTTTATGGCAGCGCTGGGTGCACGGCGGATCGCTCCACTCAACGTGCCCCTGTGCAAGGAAACAACACTCCTCATACACATCAGAGAAACCAAGTGATGGTCTTGTACTTGGGCCTCACTGACACTGTTGGGAAGCTGTTTCTCTGCTCTGTTGTAAGGCTCTCTCCCTCAGCCACCCCCCAGGCTGGTTTTAAGGGCCTCAGCTCACAAGTGTCTGCACAACAGAGAAGTGGCCATTGGTGCTTTGAACCCTGTGCTTGCAATTCTCTCACTATTCAACTCAACATCCAACTCAGGTGTGTATAAAACAGCAAGTGAGGGTAGGAACTTGAGGACTGTACATGAGAAATCTCTCAAGTCTGTTATCAAAGAGACTCCTGAGGAAGAGCAGTGAGGTCAAGAACAGGGACACTCATGGGGGCAGGAATGAGGGTTCTGACAGGCCCCTCAGACAGCCTCCCCCTCCCATATTATGATGGGTTCATCAACAGAAAGACAGCCTGGGGCTGGGAAGGTGGAAGATCACATTGCTCACACTCGCAGCCTAGGACCAGGAGAACTCTGTTCAGACCTTCTGGCAAAACTTTCCAAAACTCCATGTCCCAAATAATCTTTAAGTCAAGGATTTGACAGATTGACAGAGCCCAGAGGCTGGTGATCAACGGCACAGAGTCGAGTTGGAGGCCTGTGGGCAGTGGAGATCCACAGGGATGGGTTCTGGGGCCAGTCTGGTTCAACATCTTCATCAACCACCTGGGTGAGGGGACAGAGGGACCCTCAGCAAGTTCCCTGCTGGCACCAAACTGGGAGCACTGGCTGATTCACCAGAGGTTGTGCTGCCATTCAGTGGGATCTCGTCCAACTGGAGAGTTGGGCAGAGAGGAACCTGCTGAGGTTCAACAAGGACAAGGGCAGAGTCCTGCAGCTGGGAAGGAACAACCCCCTGCACCAGGACAGGCTGAGGGTGACCTGCTGGAGAGCAGCTCTGCAGAGACAGACCTGGGAGTGCTGGCTGAAAATAAACTGACCATGAGCCAGCAGTGCCCTCGTGGGCAAGAAGCCAATGGCAGCCTGGGGGCATCAAGAAGAGTGTGGGCAGCAGGTCAAGGGAGGTTTTTCTCCCCCTCTTCTCTGCCCTGGTGAGGCCTCATCTGGAGTCTTGTTTCCAGTTCTGAACTCCCCAGCTCAAGAGGGACAGAGAACTTCTGGAGAGAGTCAAGCACGGGGTCACCAAGATGATCAGGGGACTGGAGCATCTTTCATACTAGAAAATGCTGTGGGACCTGGGGCTGTTTAGTCTGGAGCAGAGGAGACTGAGGGGAGATCTTATTAATAGATACAAATATCTAAAGGGTGGGTGTCAGGAGGTTGGGGCAGCACTTTTTTCGATGGTATCTAGCCACAGGACAAGGGGTGATGGGATGAAGCTGAAACACAAAAAATTCCACTTAACCATAAGAAAAATGTCTTTCAGTGTGAGGTGAGGGAGCCCTGGCCCAGGCTGCCCCGGGACGGTGTCGAGGCTCCTTCCCTGGAGCTCTTCAAGACACATGTGGGACACGTTCCTGTGTGACCTGATCTAGGTGGGACCTGCTTCTGCACGGGGGTTGGACTGGATGATCTCTAAAGGTCCCTTCCCAACCCCCACCATTCTGTGATTCTATATGCAGAGCACTGGGCAATGGGGCATGGGAACAGTGGGATAAAGACGTAGCAGAAGCCACTTGGGTGGTTAACAGCAGAGGTTCAACTGATCGTCCTGGTCCTGCCCAAACAAAACCCCTG
The DNA here is from genome assembly GCF_028858725.1 of Colius striatus. NCBI lineage: Eukaryota > Metazoa > Chordata > Aves > Coliiformes > Coliidae > Colius > Colius striatus. The sequence goes on along the minus strand of NW_026908524.1, from coordinate 755,169 downwards.
CACACTGTGGGAGGGGAAAGAGGTCCCTGGAGTGCACCCAGGGCAGTGGCTGGGGAAGGCAGGATGGGCTGCACCTTGTAGGAAGGGCTCCTGGAGCCTTGCTTCAGGATGGGTTTCCCACGCACTCACAGCCTCCTTCAGGCATCCACCCGCTCCAGCGTGGGCTCCTCCACGGGCTGGGAGTGGCTCTCTGCTCCACCAGGCACCTCTCTGGGCTGCAGGGACACAGCTGCCTGAGGTGAAGCACAGAGAGATGCAGAGTACTGACAAGAAACACCAAGCGTGAAACCTCCTTTGTTTTTTCACGCATGCCAAAGAGATTTGCATTCTCATGTAGGCACTTGGAGTGGAAGCAGGTGCACAGATGAGCTGCAAAGCTGTGCACAAGCAGAAAAAGGGCTGCAGGCAGCTGGCTGCTGATGGGAGCTGGAGACAAGAGTCCTCCTTGGGAAGAGGCAAGAACTCAACTCTGGTTGAGTCAGAGAGACAGTCTTTGACTTGTGTGAGCTGCTGCTGCCGCCAGCTGCCGGAGGCAGCACGGCCACGTTCTCGCCAGGCCCCCGGAGCACAGTCTGTGCTGCAGTTTGTTGCGGGAGGGGTGTCCCATCCCTGCTTGTGCCTCCCTCCCCTGCTGGCCCCCTGTGTGGTGCCCCACGCAGAATGGCCCCCGCCGCAGCGCCCGCAGGCAGCGGCTCTGTGACATCAGCCCCGGGGCCGAGGTGCTGCGGGCAGCGCCAGCACTGCGGGCATTGCATCGGCCGCAGCGCTGCTGGGCACGAGCCCTCCCTCGGCTCTGGCAGCTGCCGCGTGTTGCCGCAGCAATGAAGCTTCTGCTGGTCTTTGTGCTGCTGGCCCTGTGCTGCTGGCCTGCGAGCGTGGCAGGGGACAGCTGTTGGTAAGTGGCTGTGGGAGGGAGCTGGGGCAGCCCTTCCCTGCAGGGTGCGCCGGTGCCACGAGCTGTGAGCCAAGGGTTCCCCAGCCCCGCTGCCCGTGCGGCGCCCACTGGGGAGGGCAGACGGCTGCCCTGCAGCCCCAGCAGCAGCCAGCCCTGGAGCAGGACACTCCTGACTTGCTCTTTGCAGGGGGAGCTGCGGCACCCGGCCCCTGGCTGAGCAGCCGTGGCGCGTGGTGGGTGGCGTGAATGCCCCCGTGGGGGCCTGGCCCTGGACCGTCAGCATCCAGAATCCCTGGGGAGCGGGCACCGGGCATTTCTGTGGAGGGAGCCTCATCCATTCCCAGTGGGTCCTCACTGCAGGACACTGCGTCGACTTCTACCGGTGAGTAGGAGCAGGGCAGGGCCGTCCCCCCGGCACTGGCAGGGGCCCTGTCTGCGGCCCGGCCTGCCGCTGGCGTGCCAGGGATGGCGTGTGCCGGGCACGGGCTGGTGCCGCCGCTTCCCGGCAGCCTGGGGCCGGCGCTGCCTGGAGCCCAGGGCACGCCGGGGCAGCCGTGCCCTCCGCAGCACGGCTCGCCTCTCTCCCTCGGCCAGCAGCAGGCAGGGCACCGCTGGGCTGGGCCGGGCTGCAGCGCACGGCTCCGCTCCCTCTGAGCCCTCTGCTCCCCATCTGCCTTCCAGGAGACTGCCGTGGTTTCGGGTGGTGGTCGGGGCCAACCAGCTGACTCTGACGGGCCCCGAGGTGCAGGTGCGATACACCACGCGGGCGCTGCTCCACCAGAGCTACTTCAACGTCACCGACTACGACATTGCCCTGCTGGAGCTGGACCGGCCCGTGGAGTGCAACCAGTACGTGCAGGTGGCCTGTGTGCCTCACCCCGCCGACGTGGTGGTGTCCCAGCTGAGAGACTGCTACATCGCTGGCTGGGGCCACACCACCGCACGAAGTGAGTTCCCCTGGGGAAAGCGCTGCTGTGCCCAGGGCAAGCCTGGCACGCTGGGGAGACGGCTCGGGCTGGCGCGGAGCCCAGGCGGGAGCCAGAGTCAGGCTGCGGGGACGGGCGGCTGCAGACGGGCCTGAGCTCCCTCAGGCTGCCACGGTGCTCAGGGCTCTGGGACACCTTTCTCGTGAGGAGAGCACCTGGAGCTCTCTGACCTTTGAGAGGAAACCTTCTCCATGCTGAGAGATAGCTCAAGGGCTGGGGTTTAGAGGCTGGGGCCAGGTTGTTTTGGCTGGGGGCCAGTGACAGGACGAGGGGTAAGGGGCACACGCTGGAAGACGGGAAGTTCCCCTGGAAGAGGTAGAAAAATGTCTCTGCAGTGAGGATGCTGGAGGCCTGCACAGGCTGCCCAGGGAGGCTGTGGAGGCTCCTTCCCTGCTGGTTTCCAAACCCACCTGGACACGTTCCCCTGCCTCCTGCTTGAGGAGAACCAGCTTGAGCAGGGGCTTGGGCTGGATGAGCTCTCGAGGGCCCTTCCCACCCCCAGCCTTCTGGGACGCTGTGATTCTCAGCCACGGCCCCAAGGCAGCCCCACGGGAACGATGTGTCCGATGTCTCTTTGGCAAGGTGCAAAGCCAAGGCCCAGGGAAGGGCTCTGGCAGCCAGGGGAGGGGAAGTGTCCCGCAGCTGCTGGGGGCTAATTCCTTGCTGTGCTCGCAGCCCACGGATCCGACGTGCTGCAGGAGGCCAAGGTGCGCCTCATCGATGCCAGGCTGTGTAACAGCAGCCAGTATAACAATGGGTCCATCCACAGCTACAACCTGTGTGCCGGCTACGCGCAGGGCGGCATCGACGCCTGCCAGGTAGGAGCAGCCGCGAGTCAGGCGTGGCAGCAGCCGCAGCCCTGTCCCACCTGGGGCTGCTGGGGCTCCCCAACACCCCCCTGAGCCTCTGTCCTGTGCTGCAGGGTGACAGCGGGGGCCCGCTGGTCTGCAGAGCTGCGGGCGCCAACTTCTTCTGGCTCGTGGGCGTGACCAGCTGGGGGAAAGGCTGTGGCAGAGCGCACAGGCCCGGGGTCTACACCTCCACCCAGCACTTCTACTACTGGATACTGGAACAGATGCGCTCAGCAGGAAGGGCTGCTGCTCTCACCCGGGCGTGGAGACGTTTTCCCAGCACCTCATGGCCCTTTCACCGGCCAACACAGGCACCAGCCGCGGCACCAAACCCGGCGTGGAACTGGAATCCAACCAGCTCAGGACCCTTTACCTGGGCAACATTTGCCCCAACTGCAGCACCAACACAGGCACCAAACCCATCGTGGAACTGGAATCCAACCAGCTCAGGACCCTTTACCTGGGAAACATTTGCCCCAACTGCAGCACCAACACAGGCACCAAACCCATTGTGGAACTGGAATCCAACCAGCTCAGGACCCTTTACCTGGGAAACATTTGCCCCAGCCGCGGCACCAACACAGGCACCGGCCCTGACACAAACCCCAGCACCAGCGGGCCAGGTTGGGTCCTGCCCATTTCCCCTCCAGAAGCTCAGGGATTTCTTTAGGCGGGTCCAGGAGCTCCTGCAGGCCATGAAGGGACAAGCGGCTTGAGCAGCAGGACGCCGCTGGAGGTGCAGGCCTGGGCTCTGCCCCTCTGCTGCAGGTCTTTAGCAGTAGCCATTAGGTTGGAGGAAGTAGAAGCTGTAGTTGCAGTGTGTCTGGTATCTTGCCCTGGCTTCAGCCAGGATCGAGTTCAGTCTCCCTTTGTGGTGTTCTATTAAACTGTCCTTGTCTCAACCCGTGTTCTCCTTTTGCTGCCACCACCACATGCTGCTCAGCTCTCACAACGCTGCCAGACCAGGACCAGCAAGAGGAGGTCACACAGGAACTCCTCCAGGTGGGTTTGAATGTCTCCACAGTCCATCTGGGCAGCCCCTTCCAGGGCTCCCTCACCTCAACAGGGAAGAAGTTTTGCCTTGTGTTCCTTTGGAACCTCTTCTGTTCCAGCTTGTGCCCGTTGCCCCTTGTCCTGTCATTGGCCATCCCTGAGCACAGCCTGGCTCCAGCCTCCTGACACCCACCCTTGATGGATTTGTAAACATGAATGAAGTCACTCCTCAATCTCCTCCAAGCCCCAGCTCCCTCAGCCTTTCATCACAAGGGAGATGCTCCACTCCATCATCTGTCTGGCCCTACACTGAGCTCTCTCCAGCAGCTCCCTGTCCTCCTGCAACTGAAGAGCCCAGAACTGGACACAGTATTCCAGATGTGGTCTCACGAGGGCAGAGGAGAGGGGGAGGAGAACCTCTCTCCACCTACTGCCCACAGCCCTTCTAATCCACGCCAGGATGCCTTTGGGCTTCTTGGCCACCATGGCCCACTGCTGGCTCATGCTCACCCTGCTGCCCAACGGCATCCCCACATCCCTTTCCCCTACACTTCTCTCTGAGTTCGTTCCCCAGCCTGCTGTCTGGGTAGTAGGAGCCCAGCCCTGCTACCCACCCGCCCTCTCCTGGCCAAAAGCCACAGCCTACTGCTGCCTGGGGAGGAGCTCAGTCTCTGCCTTGAGCTTTGGTCAAGAACCCTGAGGGGCTTTGGCCAGAATAAGTCTTGAGAGGGAGAAAGCTCTCGAGCCCCTGAAGCACCTGGCTAGGGCACTGCAGTGCTCAGCAGAGAGCAGGGCAGCAGTCTCAGAGGAGCACAAAAGCAAGCGAGTCCCTGCCACGTCCCCCCAGGGCCAGATGCAGCCAGAAGCACCCAGCACACACTTACAGAGACAGCCACGTCTCTGGGAGCACTGCTGACAGCCACGGACAAGGAGCCTTCCTCAGGGACGTGCTGCAGAGCCACGGCACTCAGCTGGACTCGTGCTGGCAGCCTGATGACAACCTGGCCAGAATGCCCTGGGAAACACCAGCGCCTGCCCCGGGAGACATCTGTCTGCAAAGCAGCACAGGACAGCACTGAGACAGAAGCGAGTGCTGGGGCCAGCGCCGCTGCTCCTCTGGCCTGGAGCACAGGCGCCGTGTGCCTGGGGCTCTGCTCCAGCTGCAGGAGGAGGCACTGCCATGGCCTTGTGTGGAGCTGCTTTTTGCTTGGCAACAGGGGAAGGGAACTGCAGCGCTGTCCCTGTAAGCAGAGCAGCCCCACACGAGAGGCAGAGAGGAGCTGCAGCATTTGGAGCAAATGAGCGTCGGAGCAGCCAGTGCAGGGCTGCCCTGTGTGTGAGGGACCCCAGGGGCTTGCAGGGAGGACGGGTGCAGAGCCCACCTGCCCTGAGGAGGGACAAAGGGCAGAAGCTATGGTGAACAGACTGACTGAAACCCCCACTCACTGGCCCCCAACCCCCCCAAGCCATTCGGGGTGTGGAGGGGGTAAAGACACTGGGATCAGGGCTCTGAACCAGGGAGGAGGGGAGGTGTGGCAAGAAGGTGTTCTTAAAAGGGCTGGTTGGACTCTTCATTGTTGTATTCATCTGAGTTGGTTTATTTTGGCTATGTTTTGGGTTTTGAGGTTATGTTTCAGTTGATGTGGCATTCAATTATTTTCTGTTTCCTTCCCCAAGCCCAGTAGCCTGCTCTGTTTTGTCCTGAACCTTAAGTTGCAATTAAGCTCTCCCTGCCCTTTGGCAGTTCTCAGCCTCTTCAGTACTTGAGGCTAATGGTGGCCTTTTGTTCCCTGATGGGCCTAAACCAGGACAGTGACCCACAGTGCTCCCCCTCCCCTGGGATGGCCTCTGCAATCATTCCTGGCAATCATTTAGAACTTCAGCTTCTACTAAAGGCACAGCACTGTTCACACTGTCAGCAAAAGTCTAACACTGAGCAGGGCTGCAGGGAGGAGGCAGCTGGGGTGCAAGAAACCCACTCCACAGTGGCTCCCTGGGACAGGAGCACGGAGGCTGGGACAGAGTGGAGACTGCGTGGGCAGCCCTGTGAGCTCTTGCAGAAGAAGGGAGCTGCAGGGTACTGTGGAACTCACAAGCTGCATGTTTGTGATGCCAGGAAAGTGCCAATCAGGACTCAGTAGCCAATGTGACTATCAAGCAGGCCTTTCTGGCAGCGCTGGGCACACAGGGGATGGCTCCACCAAGTGTGTGCCCTGCTTAGAGCAAAACTTTCCACATGTCCCAGACTAGATCTGCATGTTCATTGCACCTTTTCATGAGTTCCCCCCATGGCCCTGCCTCAGCCCACCCAGGTCACAGCTCCCTCACGCCTCCTTCGCTGAGCCACAGGGGCCTCTGAGGATGAAGATCTGAGTCTTCCTCACAGTGTATTTCTCACCTTTGGCTTCCTGGTGTTTGTCCAAACCACAGAACAGGCTTGAGCGGGTGCTGATTCATTTGTCTCACTCTGATGGGTCCAAGATAAGTTCTGCTCTTGCCAGATCACAACAGGAGTGAGATGTGCTGCAGTGACAGCTTCTTGTGACTCTAAGAGATCAGCCATGTCCTGAAGCTTGCACTGCCACAAGGGTAACAAGTTCCTAAATGGCAATATTTCAAACGGTTACAGATGTGTGCTTGCAGTTTTCTGGCCAAATGCTGCTTCTGTAACATCTGCAATTCATTGGACACCCTGGGCCAAGAGTCTGTCACTTGTCTAGCAAGCGCTGGGCTTTGGGTGCACCTTGCTCATCAGACTCTCATTATCATGGGGCTGTTTAGTCTGCAAAAGAGGAGACTGAGGGGGGATCTGATGAATAGTGACAAATATCTCAATGCTGGGTGTCAGGAGGCTGGGGCAGCACTTTGTTGTGTCTAGGAACAGGACAAGGGGTGATGGGATGAAGCTGGAACACAACAAGTTCCACTTAAATAGAAGCAAAGACTCTTTCAGTGTGAGGGGAGGGAGCCCTGGCCCAGGCTGCCCAGGGAGGCTGTGGAGGCTCCTTCCTTGCAGGTCTTCAAGACCCGCCCGGGCACGTTCCTGTGTGACCTGCCCTAGGTTGACCTGCTCTGGAAGGGGCCTTGCACTGGATGATCTCTAAAGGTCCCTTCCAACCCCCACCATTCTGTGATTCTATGATTCTAAGACCCAAACACAGCTCCATCCCAAAGCCCACCCAGCTCCAAGCTGCCACCAGCCCTCACTGAGCGTGTGCTCTGCATTCTCCTTACCCCACACCTTTAAAAGCAAAGCCAGAGCATTTCCCAGCAATCCCGATGAAGGTCTGTGTGCCCAGAGTCACTCCAGCCCCACCTCAAAGGGAAGAAAAGACTATAAAATGGCTTAAGAAAGGGGCTGTTGGGGAAGGCACCATCGTGAATCAGTCAGGGAAGGTTCCATCTCAGGCTGCCTCTGACTCCTGGGAGCAGCCAACGGCTGCAGCTCCCTCCCCCCACAGGGACGCCTCTGGCTCAGAGCTGGTTGTGCCGAGGGCTGGCTGGGGAAGCTCAGAAATCCCTCTGCACAGTCGCTTCTCTCATCTCCTGCTGCACCATTCGCAGTCTCAGCTTCTGCCTGTGCTTTGGCACACGCTGTGTCCATCCCCAGCAGCCCACCAGCACCTGGGGAACCTGTTGCTGCCAGCAACTGCACCTTGGCTTCAGCTGGGTGTCAGAGTCTCAACGCAGCTGGGGAAGGGTCACGAGAACCGGTGTGATGAGGAGAGGCTCAGGGAGCTGGGGATGCTGAGCCTAGAGGAGAGGAGGCTGAGAGGACACAGAATCACTCTCTACAGCTGCCTGAAGGGGGTTGTAGTGACCTGGGGGTCGAGCTCTTCTCATTTTTAGCTTGCAAAGTGGTACCTTTTGGAAGAAATCCTCATTTTCACCATCCAAAGTGAGAGTTTTCTCTTCCAAACCCTCATTTGGGGGCCCATACCCTCCTTTTTAGCTTCCATTGCCTTCTTTGGAGGCCTAAGCCTCCATCTTAAGCTTTCAAACCTCACTTGGTGACCCAAACCCTACTTTTTGCTCCCAAAGCCCAATTTTCAGCTTCCAGACCTTGGGTTTAGATTTCAAATCATCCTTTTCTACATCCAAACCATCATCTTTACTTTCCAAAGTCTCATTTTTGTGTTCAAACCCCCATTTTATGCTTCCTAACCCTCATGTCTTAGCTTCCAAACACTCAATTTTAGCTTCCAAATGCTCGTTTTGTGGCACAGATGCTCATTTTGAGCTTCCAAAGCCTCTTTTTTGCCTTTTTTAACCTTATTGCTTGGATCCCAGCCCTCAAGGTTTTGATTCCAAAGTCTCACTTTGTGGCCCAAGTTCTTATTTTGGGTTTAATCTGTTCCTTTTCAGCTTTCAATCCCTCATTCTCGGGTCTCAACCTCGGTTTTTAGCATCCAAGGCCTCGTTTTTAGCTTTCCAAAGCATCCTATTGGGTAGATTTAGACCCAAACCCAGGTGTTATACACCTAAAAGAAGGATTTAGACCCTAAAAACTAGGCTTTAGGCCCAAAAAGTCAGGATTAAGACCCTTAAACCGGGAGCTTAGACCCAAAAAGGATGATTTAGATCCTAAAAGCTTGGGGTTAGACCCAAAATGGGTCTACAACTGCGGGTTTAGATCCCAAAAACGAGGCTTTACACCCTAAAAGCTAGACTTTAGATCAAAAAAATGAGGGTTTAGACCCCAAAACTAGGGTTTTAGCAATAAAAAAGAGGGTCTAGACCCTAAAACTAGGAGTTTAGACACCAAAAATGCATATTTAGATCCTGAAACCAGGGATTTAGTTCTAAAAATACAGATACAGACCCTAAAACTGGGAGTTTAGACCCGGAAAACAAGGATTTACACCCTAACAACAGGGTTTAGTCCTAAAAACAAGGATCTAGACCCTAAATCTGGGACTTTACACACCAAAAAAAGGGATTTAGACGCTAAAACTGTGGGTTTAGACTAAAAAATGGGGATTGAGACCCTAAAAGAGGGGGTTTAGGCGGAAAACAAGGATTTAGACCTTAAAAACAAGACTTTAGGCCCAAAAAATGAGGATTTAGACCCTAAAACTGTGGGTTTAGACCCAAAAAATGAGGATTTAGATCCTAAATGTTTGGGGTTAGACCCAAAAATGGGTATACAACTGAGTGGTTTTTAGGTTCAAAAAGACCTGCTCCTTTTTAGCTTCCAAACCCTCATGCTAGGGCCCAGGTTTCTTTTTTTGTCTTCCAAAGCCTTGTATCTAGCTCCAAACTTCTGTTTTTAGCATTGAAGGCCTCGTTTTTAGCTTTCCAAAGCACCCCATTGGGTAAACCCCCTCCTTTTGAGCTGCCAAGGCCTCCCCTTGGAGGGCACAAGCAGGAGCTGGGCAGATGCTGCCCTTGTGTGTCTCTGTGCCCGTGCGGCCGCTGCGTGCCGCGTCCCCTCACACCCCAGGCTGCACATGGGCAGTGCCTGGGGGTACCCAGGGAGGGCCTTGGGTGGCCGCCCCTGTGTCAGCGTGTGCCCGGCACCCCGTGTCCCGTCCCTGCCCACCACACAGCACACACCGGCCCCAGCCTCTCGCCCCCCGCCCTGCAGGGAGCCCTCAGCGCTGAGAAGGGCCCCTGAGCTCAGCCTTCTCCTCTGCAGGGCCACAGCAGCTCTGGCTGGGATCTCTGTGCTGTGTCAGTGCCCCACAGAGAGCACAGACACACTGAGGCACAGACAGTGCTGCTGGGCGGGGAAATGAGCCATCGGTGCCCTTGGCTGGCCGTGGGGGGCTGAGAGCTTGAGCAAGGGCGAGACACGGAGTGGTGTGAGGGGGATCCCTCTGCTCTCAGCAGGGGCTGGGGCTGTGCAGGCTCACAGGGGACGGGCACAAAGGGGCAGCAACAGGGCGCTGGGCACCAGGCAGGGGCACAGCCCGGCTGCCCTGGCTCTGCTCTCACCCACAGCCCGTCCTCTGGCCTCGCAGCCCTCGCTCAGTTCTCCCTGAGGGCAGCAGAAACGCTGAGGGCTCCTGTGCAAATCCATCCCTGCACAGACACTGCTCTCTCCTGCTACACTCAGTGCAACTGAACCCCCCTCAACGTCCCGTTTCTGCTCTGTCGCCGCTTCCTCTCAGAGATGCAGCGAGAGAACAGAGCAGGGCAGGAGCAAGTCCTCAGCTGTTTGGTCTCTGCTGCACAAGTACCACAAACATAAAGCCTGGACTACACTCCTTCCTTGAACCATCAGCCATCAGCAGAGGAAGACAGCTTCAGCCAGTCGGTGCACCCCTGCTATTACATCTGGGCAGCAGAGACAGGACTCCAGTTTGGCAGCAAGAAACAGCTGCATTAGCTTATGGCAAGATCCTCCCCAGAAATGTGACACAGAGAGGCCAGGGCACACGGCAGGCTACAGGAATGGCAGCCTTGGTGGTGACCTGCTGATCTGTGCTGATCCACCTGCTCATACACAGAGAGAAAGGGAATTGTCCTCAAGAAATAAAACCCCATCTGCCTGACATCAATGCTGTAACCATGGCTCACAGAAATGCCACGATGAAGTACTCGGGTCACTGGGCCAGTTCAAGGAACGCAGCATTTGCTCTGGCACACCACGCTGGGGAGGGGGCTCAGGATGAGGAGGGAACCCCAAAACACCCCAAAAGTCTTCAACACCCCCCAAGACTCTTCAAGGACTCAAAACAACCCAAAACGCCTAAAAATGCCCCAACTCCCCTCTCCAAAGGCTCCCACATCCTCCCAGTTTATCCCTCAGTAGCCTCTTCTCAGTAGCTCCCAGAAGTCCCAAATCCCAGGAACCCCCAGTTCACCCCTAGAGGCCCCCAGTAGCTCCCAGTGACTCCCAGTTCTCCTCACTGCAGCCCCTTGTGCCTCAGTGAGCCGCCCAGTAATACCCAGTAGCTCCCAGTTCACACCCAGTAACTCCCAGTACTCCCCAGTGCCTCCCAGTAGCCACACAGTTCACCCCTCAGAAGTCCCAAACAGCTCCTCCCCAACTGCTCCAGCGTGGCTCCTTCCCACGGGCTGCAGCTCCTCACCGACTGCTCCAGCCTGGGGCCTGCCATGGGGGCAGCTCCTCACACCCTGCCCCAGCGGGGGTCACCCACCGCCACAACAGTCCCACGGGGACACACTGCTCCAGCCCGGGGCCGTCCCAGGCTCACAAGCGCTGACACAAACCTGCTCTGCACGGCCACCTCCCCACAGGCTCCCAGCTGCTGCCAGGAGCTCGCTCCACGATGAGCTTCCAGCACAGCCACAGCCTCCTGCAGCCCACGCCAGCGGGGCACGAGCAAGGGCTCCGCGCGGGGCACGCTGGGAACCCGAGGCCCCGCCCCCTCCGCCGCACGCCGCCTCCTGCCGGGCGCCGCCGCACAACTACAGCTCCCGGCACGCACCGCGGCTCCCGCCCGCGGCTTTGGGCGGCAGCGACGCGCTGGGGGTGATGGGAAATGGAGGCTGCGGGGCGCCAACGAGCCTCCGCACCTCCCGCTTTTAGGGTCTTTATCCCAGTTTTGCAGATTAAACCCCTGGTTTTAGGGTCTAAATCCTTGTATTTGGGGTCTAAACACCCAGTGTTCGAGTCTAAGTCCTAGTTTTCGGTCTGAACTCCCTGTTTTAGGGTCTAAATCTCCTTTTTTTGGTCTAAACCCACAGTTTTAGGGTCTAAATCCTCATTTTTTGGGCCTAAAGTCTTGTTTTTAGGGTCTGAATCCTTTTTTTGAGGTCTATACCACCTGGTTTTGGGTCTAAATCCTCATTTTTGCTGTCTAAACTCCTGGTTTTAGGGTCTGGATCCTCGTTTTTACAACTATACCCCTGGTTTTAGGGTCTAAATCCTTGTATTTGGAGTCTAAACACCCAGTGTTAAAGTCTAAGTCCTAGTTTTCGGTCTGAACTCCCTGTTTTAGGGTCTAAATCTCCTTTTTTGGGTCTAAACCCACAGTTTTAGGGTCTAAATCCAGATTTTTGCAGCCTAAAGTCTAGTTTTTAGGGTCTGAATCCTTGTTTTGAGGTCTATACCACCTGGTTTTGGGTCTAAATCCTCGTATTTGCTGTCTAAACTCCCAGTTTTAGCATCTGGATCCTCTTTTTTATGGCTAAAACCCTAGTTTTAGGGTCTAAATCCTCATTTTTGGGGTCTAAACCCTCAGTTTTAGCACCTAAATCCCCTTATTTTGGTGTCTTAACTCCCAGTTTTAGGGTCTGGATCCTCGTTTTTAGGACTAACACCCTGGTTTTAGGGTCTAAATCCTTGTATTTGGGGTCTAAAGACCCAGTGTTAGGGTCTAAGTCCTGGTTTTCAGTCTAAACTCCCTGTTTTAGGGTCTAAATCTCCTTTTCTGGGTCTAAACCCACAGTTTTAGGGTCTAAATCCTCATTTTTTGGGCCTAAAGTCTTGTTTTTAGGGTCTGAATCCTTGTTTTGAGGTCTATACCACCTGGTTTTGGGTCTAAATCCTCGTTTTTGCTGTCTAAACTCCCGGTTTTAGGGTCTGGATCCTCGTTTTTACAACTATACCCCTGGTTTTAGGGTCTAAGTCCTTATTTTGGGCATCTAAAAAACCAGTTTTAGCGTCTCAATCCTCCTTTTCAGTATAAATCCTACTGTTTAAGGGTCTAAAGCCTTATTTTAATGCCAAAACTCCTAGTTTTAGGGACTAAATTCTCTGTTTTGGTCAAACCCCCCTGTTTTAAGGTCTATCTATACCACCTAAATCCCTAGTTTCAGGGTCTAAATCCTTGTATTTGGGGGTCTAAACCCACTGTTTTAGGGTCTAAACCCTCATTTTTGGGGTCTAAAGTCTAGATTTTAGGGTCTAAAGCCTTGTTTTGGGATCTAAACCACCAGTTGTATACCCATTTTTGGATCTAACCCCAAACTTTTAGGATCTAAAGCCTCGTTTTTGGGGTCTAAAGTCTTGTTTTTAAGGGGTAAATCCTTGTTTTCGGTCTAGTCCCCCTCTTTTATGCTCTTAATCCCCATTTTTTAGTCTAAACTGACACTTTTAGGGTCTAAATCCTCTTTTTTGGTGCCCGTGCAGAGCAGGTTTGTGTCAGGGCTTGTGAGCCTGGGAGGGCCCCGGGCTGGAGCAGTGTGTCCCCGTGGGACTGTTGTGGCGGTGGGTGACCCCCGCTGGGGCAGGGTGTGAGGAGCTGCCCCCATGGCAGGCCCCAGGCTGGAGCAGTTGGTGAGGAGCTGCAGCCCGTGGGAAGGAGCCACGCTGCAGCAGTTGGGGAGGGACTGTCTCCCGTGGGAGGGACCCCACAGTGCAGCAGTGGGAAGTGTGAGGAGGCCTCTCCCTGAGCAGCAGCAGCGGCAAAGTCCATCTGTGATGAACTGACCACAAGCCCCATGGTCTCCGCTGCTGGGGGGAAGGAAGGGGAGTCCTGGCCAGAGGAGGAGTGGGGGGAGGGGTTTTTCAGATGGTTTTATTTCTCATCTCCCTGCTCTAATTTTGTAATCATGAAACCTTTTTCTGCCCAAGTTGAGTCTGTTTTGCCCGTGACACTCACTGCTGAGTGACCTCTCTGTCCTTAACTCACAAGTGCTTTGTTATATTTCTCTCTCTCTCCAGTTTAGGAGGGGCAGTGATTTAATGACTGGGTGGACATCAGGCTAAACCACCACAAGTAGAAGCACAATTAAAAATGTCCTGATGTTGGTAAAATTTAACAGCACTTGAAATGCTATTGAGAGTGGAATGTAAACCAGCTCATCTTATCTAAAACATGATGTTGTCTTTATGCAGTGTCCAGAAGAAGAGATTTTTCAGGAGTTAGCAAAGTAGTTTAGATTTTAACTTGAAATCTAGATGTCATCATCATTATAATGGACTATTACACAGGAAAGCAAAGTCACTTTCTGAGCAGCTTGGCTATAGAAGTTACTCTACAGTTAAACTAAATCTAGCAGAGAAATAACCATGATGATATTTAGACAAAAATGAAAGTCTTTCAGACATCATAAAAAGTAAAACCCAAGTCTATACAACTCGTCAAAGCCTGCAACAAAATGACTTGAACTTGCAGAAAGCTGTCATGTCAGAATTTGATTAAGGATTGTAAATATTGCCATTTTGTGTCAATACAGATGCTGATTGTGAAATTGGTTCCTTAAGCTCTCTCTTCAAAATGCTGTTGTATTGCAGTAGATGTACTAAGACACAGAAATACTCAGGAAAACTAAAGCAATAAAGCAAATAACTGTATTCTTCTCCACATACTTAGTGGGGAAAGGTGTATTATGTGCTCTCCCCACCTTGAACAACCTGACTGACACTGGAATGCTTTTAAGAGGTGAATTAGTCTACATGTTGGGCCAAGGAATCTCAAAAGCTTTTGCACTGGTTCTGATCCTGAACACCCTAAGGATGCCAGGATCTTGAACTTAGAAGCTGCCAAGAGCTTTATCTGCCACATTACAACAGACTTCTGGATATTTTAAGTTTGTCTCTCCTTTTCATGTCTTCCAAGATGCCAAACAAGATTTAGAGCCTACATGTCTTCTTTGTCATTTGACATCCATGGCAGTCCTGCAACAGCAGCTGCAATGCTAAAAGCCCACGGTCCCCCAGAGATGCTGTGACTCACCTGCTGTATCATCTCTTTGCATCTCATTTGGACTCCTGAGAACTATCCAGGAAAATGTCATTCCATGGTTTTCATGGAGACACAGAAATGGTACTCCCAATCTGAGTCTTGCCTGAGAGATTGCAAAGTGTGGAGTGCAAGATAAAAAGGTTCAGGGTGATGCCACAAAATCATGATCAAAACAATCTGCTAGTGAATGGCTTCCCCTGATACACAGTATGGTTGTAGGATGAACTAAAGTATGATGCTGGTTTGGAGTTTGTCATGCACATTTCACTTCTCTTCATACAGTGAGGGTCATCTAGGTGTGTGTAGGGACTGACTAACCTGGAAAAGCTTAATTAAACTGACCTTGCTATGCACTCTGTAGAAGCTGTCTTAAAGCCATCAGTAGAACAGTCAATATATGAAAAACCTTATTTCCCCTTCAGGATGTGGTTAACTTGTTTTTCAAACAAAGGGGGATTTAGTCTTGCCTGGTGTAACTTAGTCATAAGGTTGACCACAGCATCCTGTCTGTTGCTAGCGAGAGAAAATGAGTCGGGGGATGTGTATGTTGGGGTCTTTTGAATAATAACCAAGTTGCTATGGAAACTGTTTTTCCATCACACCACCTTACATTAATTCCTCTTGGCCTGTTCCTAGTCTCAATGAGTGGAAAAAAAATATGATGCTTTTTTTTCTGAAATGTGCATTTTCCTTCCTCATACTCTTATCAAACTGTCTTTTAACTGATTGCTCCTTAGACATGTGCCTTTCTGTTACCATGCAAAAGAAAGATGCATCAGAAAGGCCAGACCTCATTTGAATTTCTATTCTGACTGATCATTAGGTCAGTTGTGTTTCAGCAATCTCCATCTCAAAGTCATAAGAAAAAGCACAGAACAAACCACAGCATTTAGGCTTAGTAAAGCTTTCTTTTGGTCACCACTTCTGTAGCCTAAACTGCTGTGTGCCACACATTTTGCAGGAGAAATGCAGGTTTAATAAAGAAACACTTCCTTGGCTGAACATTATCTGGTTGAATTGAATCACTTCACATCCAACACAGGTCTCATCTACACTATAAAACTGCTGATGCTAAAGCTATCTAAAAATCATTAAAGCTATAAATAGCATCTCCTCTGCCTGAATTCTCTCAGCAGTAATACATCAATAACGCAACATGCCTGTAAATGCTGTTTTTAAAGGGTCATATATCTATGAGGACTGGATTTTTCAAAGCTATTGAAGCGATGTAGAGCTTTATACTAACATGTACTAATAAACCTTATACGAACTTATCGCAATAGTATCAAGCTTATTTTTTCAGACAAAATAAATTCACACAGGAGCTGTAAAAAGGTCGTGGTTATCTCCTCACACAACCTCCCGGGTCCTCCAACTTCCTTGAGGGCAGAAACCGGTTCTGCAAGGGGCCAAGTGATATCTCAAGTTGCCCAAAGATCAGGGGTGAGAAAGCCTCAGGACTTATCAGCCTTCATCTCCCGAGGCCCCAAAGACCATCACCGGGAGACACCACGCAAAGGAAAGGAAGAAAAGACCTAATTTACATGCCAAATCGGGGACAGGTTGTGTCTTTGTCTAGGTGGATAATGTCACCATACGATTTTGTGACTTTGTAACAAATATAAGTCAAGCAAGTTGCCCAGGCGGGTGGGCAAGTTTATACACCCCCTGCCCCCACCGTGCCGAATAAACATCCTTCCTTAGCACTCTTGGAGCGACAGAGTCTGTTTCCGCGAGTCAGAAGCAGGTTGGATGCTGCTGTCTAGAAGTGAGAACAGTGGCGTGATCAACTTCTACTTAGCAGGGGGTTAAGAAAAAATACAGTCTCCTCAGTTCACAGAGAAAAAGAAACAGCAAAAGCAGCTACAAGTCTTGAAATGAAATCCACTGGCCAGGCAGGACTCGGCAGTACGGAAGGTCTGAAGGGGAGGGTGCTCTGCTGTCTTCTGCGTGGTTGTTGTCAGTAGATTTGACGTTGGCCGTTTGACCCGTTGTGCTGCTGGGACAAGCTCTCCAGCTGCTCTTCACAGTGCTGCTGCCTTGTTTCTACATCGGCCCTTTAATGCAACCGGGGCTACATGCCATTGTCTGACAGCTGTGAGATCAAGACAGGTAGACACTCACAAAGCTTAACCTGGACTATCTTTTGTGCCTCTTTGTATACCTTAATTTAAAAAGCCTCCCCTCTCCTCTCTCTCCTCCCACTACTTCACATGTCAGTGTTTTCAGAGCCTTGCTTTTAACCCCTTATTTGTGTTCATTTTTCTCCAGGCTTTGTGCTCTACCACTTGAAACAGTCAGTGAGATCTCTCTCAGGCACTTCTGGTAATACCTGAGTTGTTCTGGCAAAGAAAGTTTGCTGCAAAGAAAATTTGGGTACCAGACAGCAAGAACTGAGCTTTGGATATGAAAGGGGCTGTTTTCTTGGTGGTTTGGGAGTGACAATGGGACGATTTTCAGGTGGATTTTTTTGGTTGTTGTTGGGGATGAGGTTTAGATAAGCATTGTGCTTTTTCCCAGAAACCTACAAGAGTTATTTAAAGGGAGCAGGAGCAGGTGAACAGGTGTAATGACAGAGAACTACAAAAAGACAAGGGGTCATTCCTGGCATGAGCTTCCAGTTTTTCTATAGATCAAGCTATGTGCTTCCTTACCTCAGAAAAGAAACAGCTTGATGCTCACGAGTGCATTGAAGGCAATACTTTTTGCCAGCAGGACTCTCAAGCCCAACACAGTCACAGAGAGCATGTTTGTTTTCTCCCCTTCAGCATCTGTTCAGTGATAGAGAAAAGATGAGAGAGATCATGGTCTAGATTTGGATATCGTGACACTGTCAGAAAGTGGGAAAAAAACCAAACCCAAAGGTTATCGATTCAGGGGAAGATGACAGAGATACATGACAACAACATGGGAGGAGGATGTCTGTCTACACTGGGTTTTGCTTTATGATGCTTGTCTGCTGCTAAAGCAGCTGCCTTTTAAAGCAGCTGTATTTTGATTCCCCTACCCCTGAGAAAATAGATTTGCATGCATTTACCACCAACATTGTCATGTATCTTCACAATCTATTAGGTAACTAACCTTGCATAGAGATGTCTGTGGTGTTGCAAATGTTCCCTGTTACTGATTCTTCAGCCTCCTTTTCTGTAGCATGATAATAAAAAAACGTTACAAATGATAGTCACATTTTTAAAAGGATTAAACAAAATGTTCACATGACCCTTCCCATAGGAACACGTGGGCAGTACAGCCTGAGGCTCCGCTGACCACTCACTAATTCTAAGGTTAATGAAGAGGAGGAGATTTCTCCATGCATTTGCAGAAAACAGAAGAATTATTGAATTGCTTTGGGTTTAGTGTTTGAATGAGTAAAAAAATCAATCCCCTTTTTCAAGAAAAAGAAACAAAATCCCACCACTGTAACTTTTTGCTGTGTTTACAAAGGCTATTTCAGGCTGTGCCAAGATGTTTGCTTCCAGGGGGAAACTATTTAGTCATAACTAAATGTGCATTTTTAAAAAAGACTGTGCCTTACTTTTCTCCCAAAAAAAGTAACTCCAAGTTGTTAAACAGTTCAGATTGTTTATGCTTTTAAACATCTGTCATCTCCACTTGCTCATGTACCAGATGTCTTCCCCATTTCTGCTGGTTACCCAGCACAGCACTCACTAGCAGGAGAAACAGCAAGCATCAGAAGATGCTGCCTCCAGAAATAAGCTGCAGCTGTACCACAAAACTGTACCTAGCAATGTTTCTTTGCCATCGTGTTTGGCTGTGCAAGCCACCTCTGTGCCTTTTGTTGCACTGACCACCTTAATGGTATCGTACAACCCTTCTGATGTCAAAACGGGGGTATTTTGCTCATATATGGCTTCATTAGAGGACACCTCCAAGATGACATTCTTTGTATAGAACTTCCTTGCCAAACAAGCTACTTTCTCGGTGTTGCCATCTTCTTCCAGTTTCTCGACTTCATCACAATGACTTGTGGGTCAGAACTCCTTATGTTGTCTGTAAAAAAAATAAAGCATTGTTTGGGCATGGTTTGGTTTGATTGCCAACTTGTCTGAGGTGCTGTCACTTAAAGTTCATATATACTCCAGCTGTGACTAATTCCTGGCTTTATCAATGACTAACTGCCTTTTCTTCCTCATTATTTCTTACTGCTGCTTCTAAAAGATCAGATAAAGGCAGAGAGTAGGGGTTTTTATGGGAGCTTTCAGTTCACAGGATTCTAAGCCTCCTTTTTTCCAAAGCTCATTCTTTATTTATAAGTAAAGGACTTGCAAACCAGAAGAGAACATTTATTTATTCCCTTCCAAGAGTCAAATTACACCGCTTTCTCAACAATTTAATTCCTAAAAATAACACTTTGATCAAGGACTGTCTTGCATATTCCAGAGACATAGGAGAATAACTGGTTTTCCTTAACTCTCCCTCCCCTCCCCCAAATCTTCTCCTGATGTGGCTAAAAGGTTTAACCACAGCAAGAGTAACAGGACAAAGAGATGTCAGTTTGTTGCTTCACTATTGTGCAAAGTTACTCCAATGAATGACGTTGCAGAAATGAAGTGCTGCTGCTGGACTGGGGACAAGGTTGATCTTTTCTAGAACAAATGCTCAGATGCAAGAACGACTTTTGTCTCTAAGATGGGGAAGTAGGAGAGAAGCAATCAGAAGTCTGTGAATTGTGGATCTCCACTTCTCCAGGAGTTCCTGACAAGGTCAAGAACTTTCAGCTGTGGGGAAAGTTTTCCTCACTAGACATTGCACGTGCTGTGAGCTATTCCGACACATCAGGAGACAATGAAAAAGAGTAATACTGGTACTTGGTTCAACAAAAATTCTTTTGCTTGTTCTGAAAAGTGTGACCTTTCTCATCCATCTGCTGTGACATACTGTTTGTTCCACAGCTCCAGGGGCAGTTAGAAGTATAATGCAGAATTGGTATAATAAACTGATTTGAAGGGAAGAACAACCCGAGGCCAATGAACTTCTGATGTCCATGGACAAATCTTCTTACAAGCTTCCTTAAATTAGTGCAATAACCTTCAGAGGTAATGTTTTAGTGTTAAGAAACCAACAAACTTCAAGGCATGACAAATGTGCCCGAGCATTGGAGCTTTGAAAGAGCTTAAAAGATGCTGATAAGCTTTCAGAGGATTTGAAATCCCTGCTCTCTCATCTTTCCAAAGAGTTACTCTGAAACTTTTATATACTTTTCTTTTTCAGTTTCGAAGGCATTTTAGAGTTCAGTTCCCAATTCCAAGCAACACACATGAATGATAAAGGTTTCACAACTGCAGAAGCCTTAATTTCAACTACACAGCAGCAGCCTTCTCAAGGAATTTCTTATGACATACAAGTAATGAAACATGATTGCTTAAACTTGAAAGAGATGTCTTTTCAGGAAACAGTGGTCTCAAAATGATTCAGTAGCCAATAAATCATTGTGATTTCTTGAAAAATAAAATATCTTTGCCCTCAGATCATAGATGGAGAAACCAGGCTGGTTCCACATACAAATGTCAGGACAAGATTAGCAACATGAATTTTGATAAAATCAAGAAACTGCAGGGAATCATCCAGCGTGCTTCCTTGCCAGCCAGAGCTCAGCTTATGAAGGCTGGTTAGACAGACAAGAAAAGATTTACATGTCCAGCTTGTCAGGAGCATGCTGATGGATCTCTCTGCTAAAAAGAGGTGCATTAGGCTTTGAATTTTGCATGGCATCTGCCTTGCAGGGTGGTCAAAAGATCTTTCAGGTGTAACATTTTTCTCAACACAGGACACTTTTTTAAGGTTTGATCAAGGGGCTCTGATTTTACTCTCTTTGCCACCAGTACCCCAATACTGAACAACTGAGGTGAAAGCCAAGTAGTACTCTGACATAGCTTCACCTACAGCAAACAGATACCAAACAGGAATCAAACATTCACTGAATTCAGTTGACCTATTCAGTTTAACCCCAACTCTGAATAATTTAGTGTCAGGAGGTTGGGACGTCCCTTTTTTCTATAGTAAGTAGCAACAGGACAAGGGGTGATGGGATGAAGCTGGAACACAAAAACTTCCACTTGAGTACAAGAAAAATCTATTTTCCTGTGAGGGGAGGGAGCCCTGGCCCAGGCTGCCCAGGGAGGGTGTGGAGGCTCCTTCCTTAGAGCTCTTCAAGACTCACCTGGACATGTTCCTGTGTGACCTGATCTAGGTGAACCTGCTTCAACAGGAGGGTTGGACTGGATGATCTCTAAAGGTCCCTTCTAACCCCCACCTTCTGTGATTCTGTGATTAAACTAGTACAGAAATGTTCATAAGGCTCCATTCAATGCTTTTGTATATCATCCTTCTCTCGTCTCAGTGCTGTGTTTCTGATTCTGACATAATAGAAATTCTTAAGGACTTAAATGTCAGCCTGCACAGAAACTTTATTTCCCTTTAAACTGTCAAAGCATGACTTTAATACTTAAATCATCTAACTGCATATGAGAATGTAATAGATAGAAAGCCTACAGTCTAAGTAGCTACTTTAAGGCATTAGGGAGTCTGAGTTACAACTCAGACAAGGTTAGTACATAAAGGACATCTACTTGGCTCCACAGTCAGTTGAGTGCTGTTCCCAAAAACAAGCGCAGCTCTAACAGTTTAAACATGTCAATCAAAAAAGGCTCATTTTGCTATTCCTCCCACATGCATTTCCTTTCCAGGTGCTGTAACATGGTTCTGCCAGAGTCTGCCAGTCCTGTGGTTTCTTTGTTATCTGAGAAGAGGCTTTTCATTTTTTCTCATCTCCAGCATTTTTAAACAGTCAATGTACTAGCAAGCTGCTTCTCTGGCATGATGCACTGGGTAAGACTTTCAGCAGGAGCAAATGTACACAGTGCAATTGTGGTTGATAAAGAGAATTATTTCCAAAAGCATCAACTGAGCCCCATTATTTTGCATTATCTGAAAACACATACACAAATCCCTACAACTGCTTGCTTTTGGGAGGGATTTATGTACATACAGGACTCTTTATGTGAGAAACAAGAGCATCATACCAGCATTTCTGTGAATGTCTGAAATGGCAACACCACTGCTCAGTCTTCCCTCTCCCTGTCTTTTGTTTCCTTCTTGCCACATTCTACTATTCTCTGTGGCATATTTTGCTTCTTTCAACAAACAAACAAGCAAATATCATCTTCCAATCAACGTAGAGTGATGTTAAAATAATGGAATCTGGCAGTTTTGTCTGGCCCTACACTTGCAACTGAGGATTTGCTGGTTGGGAGGAACAAATCTTTCTCCAGAATGATAACTTTGTATTCCTTTAGCCCTTTGGAATTTGAAATGGACTTAAATTGTTCCAAAGCAGACATTTATTCCCATGCAAGACACCCAACAGACCTGGACAGATATTAGGCAGCACCTAAGGGAGTCCCATGACTTTCTGGAAGGAGAGCAGGATGTTTTAGATACGTAACATTACATGGGACATTTTTGCAGCACTTTAAGGACATGCAGACCTCTAAAAGCATCGTAACAAGTCTTAAGGTATGCACCTGGACGTTCAGGATAACGAAGATCTACTTAACAAATTCATCTCCTGTCCCATTATTCATACTTCCACAAAAAACCTTGGGGTGACATCCACCTATTCTTTACATCATAAAATTCCAAATAGAGCTGGGAAGAACTAAGGCTTGTTATAATCCCTGCTCATCACATTTGCATTTTCAGAGCCTAGGCAACTTCACAGCCAATTTTCTTTCATTCTAAGCAGTCTTAGACATGAGGCAGCTGTGAAAATTTAAGCCCAAGGATATTGAAGCTCCTTTCTCCTCTGTTTCCATGCCAGTGGAATTATTTACCTGGTGAAACTATGAATGTGGTGTTAGTGTCACTTATGTTAAAGCTAAACATGAAGAGAAATAACAAAATAACTGTCATGCTCCATTCATCTCCTCTTCAGAGGAGCCTGAGGGGTGACCTCATTAATCTTTACAAATCCATAAAGGCTGGGTGTCAGGAAGATGGAGTCAGGCTCTTCTCAGTAATGTCCAATGACAGGACAAGGGGCAATGGGTATAAGCCTGAACATAAGAGGTTCCAAAGAAACAGAAGGAATAATTTCTTCACTGTGAGGGTGAGGGAGCACTGGAACAGGCTGCCTAGGTGGGTTGTAGAGTCTGGGAACATTCAAAACCCACCTGGATGAGTTCCTGTGCTTCTACTCTAGGTGGTCCTGCTCTGGCAGGGGAGTTGGACTGGATGATCTATCGAGGTCCTTTCCAACCCTTAAGAATCTGTAGTGTCAAAAACTAACTTCTTATACCAGAGAGCTAAAGATCCATCTGAAAACATCTCTCCACTGTCAACTCATGACTAAGTTGTTCATTCCTGCTCAAAATGATTCAGTGAAAATCCACTGGAGGGTAAGACACTTCACAGGAAATTTGGGCCAAATTGCTATCCAGTTAACACGTTAAGTAATGTGAGCCAGCAATGTGCCCTCGTGGCCAAGAAGGCCAATGGCACCTTGGGATGCATCAAGAAGAGTGTGGGCAGCAGGTCAAGGGAGGTTCTTCTCCCTGTCTACTCTGCCCTGGTGAGGCCTCATCTGGAGTCCTGTGTCCAGCTCTGGGCTCCTCAGTTCAAGAGGGACAGGGAAGTGCTGGAGAGAGGCCAGTGCAGGGCCACCAAGATGATCAGGGGACTGGAGCATCTTTCATACGAGAAAAGGCTGCGGGACCTGGGGCTGTTTAGTCTGGAGCAGAGGAGACTGAGGGTGGATCTCAATAGTTACAAACATCTCAATGGTGGGTATCAGGAGGTTAGGACATCCCTTTTTTCTATAGTAAGTAGCAACAGGACAAGGGGTGATGGGATGAAGCTGAAACACAAACAGTTCCACTTAAATATAAGAAAAATCTCTTTTCCTGTGAGGTGAGGGAGCCCTGGCCCAGGCTGCCCAGGGAGGGTGTGGAGGATCCTTCCTTGGAGACTGGACATGTTCCTGTGTGACCTGATCTAGGTGGTTCCTGCTTCTGCAGGGGTTTTGGACTGGATGATCTCTAAAGGTCCCTTCCAACCCCACCATTCTGTGATTCTATGAAGTAATGCACACCCAGTGCTTGGGGATGATGGAGCAATAGCAATATATAGAGGCAGCCTTCCTTAGCAGACTCAAGCTGAGGATTCACCTGGAAACCCTGGACAGAGTGATTATTGCAGCAGAAAGTTCTTACAATGAACCCAAACTGTTAGATTCCTTTGTCCTCCTCCACATTAACAACATTTTACAAATAACATAATGACACTTACTTGGCTCAACTGTGAGAGTCGTCCCTCTTCCAAAAATAAGCTTATCTGTCCTCACACTGCTGATACTTACTGCAATCAATCACTCTTTCCTTGTGGTATTCAAAAATGTTGTAAGAACAGGGGTTGAAAAGCCAGATATTTGTCCTAATCATCCACATGTGCAATCCCATGAGGATTTCCAGATCCACATTTTCTTCCAAAACTGGAAAGGGAAAAACAATAATGATTTCAAAGTGAGGACAGAATTTCCAGCTTCTACCTTTCGTCCACCTTTTAGAGACCCTTTGAGCTCTATTCCCAGGATAAACAGAAATATTAAAAGAATGTTGCATTTGCCTCCTTAATCATTTCAGTCACTCAGCTGCTTTTTTCCCCAAAATATGTTGCCTTTTTTCCTCCTCTAGGTTTTTGTACAGGACCCTATGCTGTTTATATCATTGTGGTGACCCAGCCACCACAGTGATAGATTTCATTGCAAAAAACTGTCACTTCCTGCTTCTTTACTACTCAGAATTTGGATTCTAGTCATGTGACTTCTTGAGTGGTTTCTGATGCAATACACCACATAAAGAAATGTGATATCAGTAAACAGTAAAGAAACATGAAAATCCAGCACTTTTAGTGCTATCTCAAAGCATTTATGACAATCTGCTTCACCTTGAACCTGGTTTCAGTTCTCAGGAGTTTATCTGAGCTCTTATCTGGGCTCTAAAAGTTGGTGTCTGAGGGTCATTTAGTGCCTTAGAAAGTCTTTATGCTGGTTTGAGACAAGGAAGCAGGCAAAATGATTGTTCATAAACACAGACTTATTGTGCACTGTTTGAGCTCAGGATCCAGAGAGGAGAAGACAATGCAGAAAAGCAGGACTGGAGCCCTGGACTTCAGGAGAGCAGAATCTGGGCTCTCCTGCTTAGAAAAATCCCATAGGTTATGGCCTGGGAAAGAAGAGGGCCCTGGAGCTGCTTGATTCTCAGAGATTAACTCCTCCAAGTTCAAGAATGTTTCATCTTGACGATGCAGCAAATGAAGAAACTTTCAAGAACATCTGTGGACCAGTTGCCCCAATCTTACCAATTTCTAACTACTTTCATTCTAAATTTCCTAACTCTTTCTGGACTCTCCAGTATTTATGGTCTCAAAACCTGTTTTCATGGGAAATGACAAACATCACATTTATGAATTGTTAAAACATTCCTTTGGATTAGCTGACAGTGGTTTGATGGAATCTGCCTTGATGTGCTAAAGCTGCTTATGCACTCAGGTATCTGATTTTTACTATCTCTTGAGTTATTTTTATAAGGGTTTTGGAAGGATTTTCCCAATTACTCCAGCACCTTTTTTTGTTTCTCAGTTTCTTTGCTCTTGTGAGCTAGATTATTTGACCACAGTGTTGGCTATTCTGTGGGCTATTATTTATTTACCTAAGCCCTTGGCTGAGCTTGAAGGGGGAAATATCTAGTTATGACTGACCAAAGCTGGCTTTTTAATTGGATCATGGAGCAGTCTCTGCATCTTCACACCCAGTTCTAAGACACAAAACAAAACAGTATTACTTCATCCTATTCACAAATCAGTGACTCCCCACTAATACAGTGGTTCCCCACTGGATTACTCCGTGTTTATTTGCATTACTGTTGTCATTACTCTTTATTGTGTTTAAGTGTTTTCTCCTCCTTATTCCCCCATTCCTCCCAGGAAAATGTTGAGATGTCTGATGTGATACTTTCAGTCTCTTGAAATGTTGGCAGAAGAAAGAGAACAAGCTCTAAATGCCTCCTGTAACAGACCTGGGTACATCCAGGTGCCTCTCTCACAGCCTTTGCCTGCTGCCAAGTCTTCCCAGAGCAGTGAGAACACACCCAGTTTGTCACTGGGCTCTCAGATGCAACTGAACAGCCTTTTCCCTTTGGGTGGCCACAGAAACACACTTGCCATCACAGCCTCCCACAAGTTGTTGCAGTACCTCTATGCCCCTTGCCAGGAAAGTCAGCTCAGAGAGGTGTAGCAAGTGCCTTGCCTTGAGGCCAGCAACAACCATCCATGATGGATTTAACCCCCCTCTTTCCAGGTCTGCTCTGGCCCTGCCTGTGTTGCAAGCACTCTGCCCTTTTCAGCCCTCTGCTGCTGCAGAAACAGGGTAGTGAAGTGACACTCTGTTTCCATGGGGCACCAGAAACCATGGTGTCTCTTTCCCCAAGATGCTGTTTGCTGATGACTCCATCAGCCTCCCACACAATCAGTTCCTTCATCTTGCTCAGAGGCCACCTGGCCAGTGTCTCTCTGCTTCAGTGAGGAGCAATAAACTGTGATCACTCCAAGGAGCAAAGACTGGAGTGATGCTGGTGTAGCATCAGACACTGGACTGGTAGGAGAACTAAATGGTTCTCTGTGAACTCAGCAGAAAAAGTTTAGCAGAGAAATAGAGCTGGCACCAGGAAGGAGGCAACACCTTCCCCTCTTCTGTGTCAGACAGGAGCTTTTTCTGATTTTCCCATTCAAAACAGTAAGTGCATCTGAAGGACAAAGCCCTTTCTTTCCCAAGCTGGGATGGTGAGGAATCCACTCTCCTGCCCCTGGAATGGCTCTGAATGAGCACAGCAGGGACAAGGACCTCTCACAGGCAAGCAGGGAACAACTACACTGCCCTCCTGAAACCTGTTTTTTTTAAGATGGGCTGCAGTGCCCCATGAGCAGTTTCCAGCCCCAGTTACACCACCAGCCCACAAGATGAGTGAGCAGCAGGTTGGTGCATCCCCATCCCACCTCTGCAGAGGCTGGTCAGATGTCCAACACTGCTGTGCCCTGCAGGGATGGCAGGAAGGGAGCCAGGGGCAGGTCAGGCTGCAGCAGCCAGCACAGCTCCACAGAGCCCTGCAGAGCACAGGGGCAAGCTCAGTTCCCAGGAAACATCAACCCTTTCACTTACCTGTGATGGGGAACATCAGCACACACACGGCAGCACACGTGGCCAGAGCCGCTCGCTCTTGCCTCTCTGCCCGCAGATCAGCTCTGCCCACATCTTCCCTGCCTCAGCTTTGGTCACTGTACTCACCCCAGGCAGTGCTACAGGCTGGGACAGAGAGGCTGGAAAGCTGCTCAGAGGGAAAAGACAGGAGTGTTAATTGGCAGCAGCTGAACATGAGCCAGCGGTGTGCCCAGGTGCCCAAAAACGCCAATAGATTCCAGGCTTGGGTCAGAAATAGTGTGGCCAGCAGAACCAGTGATGGAGGTAACGCCTCTGTGAAGAACAGATTTGAGAAGGGAGGTTGTTGGTCAGTTGCAAAACTGCAGCAGCCACAGGGAGGGAGAATGTGAAAACATCTGGGCAGACCCCAAGGTCAGTGGAGAAGGAGGGGGAGGAGGGTGCTTGGGCACTGGAAGAAAGACTCCTCTGTGATATGTGGTGAGGACCATGGTGAGGCAGCTGTGCCCCTGCAGTCCATGAGGTCCTCAGGGAGCAGAGACCCACTGGCAGCCCGTGGAGGAGCCCAGGCCGCAGCGGGTGGATGCCTGCAGGAGGCTGTGACTGTGCTGGAAGCTCATCGTGGAGCGAGCTCCTGGCAGCAGCTGGGAGCCTGTGGGGAGGTGCCCGTGCAGAGCAGGTTTGTGTCAGCGCTTGTGAGCCTGGGAGGGCCCCGGGCTGGAGCAGTGTGTCCCCGTGGGACTGTTGTGGCGGTGGGTGACCCCCGCTGGGGCAGGGTGTGAGGAGCTGCCCCCATGGCAGGCCCCAGGCTGGAGCAGTCGGTGAGGAGCTGCAGCCCGTGGGAAGGAGCCACGCTGCAGCAGTTGGTGAGGGACTGTCTCCCGTGGGAGGGACCCCACAGTGCAGCAGTGGGAAGTGTGAGGAGGCCTCTCCCTGAGCAGCAGCAGCGGCAAAGTCCATCTGTGATGAACTGACCACAAGCCCCATGGTCTGCGCTGCTGGGGGGAAGGAAGGGGAGTCCTGGCCAGAGGAGGGGTGGGGGAAGGTGTTTTTCAGACGGTTTTATTTCTCATCTCCTTGCTCCTCTTTTGTAATAATCAAACCTTTTTCTCCCCAAGTTGAGTCTGTTTTGCCCGTGACGCTCACTGCTGAGTGACCTCTCTGTCCTTAACTCACAAGTGGTTTGTTCTATTTCTCTCTCTTTCCTGTCCCATTTAGGAGGGGGAGTGATTTAATGACTTGGTGGACACTGGTCTAAACTACCACAACTCACCTGGCAGCAAAACCTCTCTGGGCAAAAAGAGATGTGCTGTAGGGCCACCCCAAGTTTTCTCTGGAGCAGCACTGCACGCCGTTGCTGCTGGGATTCTGAAGATGGCCCCACAGCTCTCAAGCTGTCCCTTGCTCCTGTTACAGTCTCAGATCTGGGAAAAAAAAAGCACAAATTCCCTATTCTGCTCCAAAGCTTCCAAATGACACTGTATTTCCCTCATTTTCTCTACCCAGTCCTCAGGCAGCTAAGTTGTGGGCTACACTGAGTGAGCCTGAGCCATGCCCAAAACCACAGCAAGGCTATTTACAGACCCCACCAGCTGGGCCATGGCTGGGTGGGAACCAAAGCTAACAGCAAAAACTGTTTACAAAGGCCAAAAGGTTATGGAGTGTGACAGGGGTAAGGATCAGCCTGAGACATGGGGAGATGGCAATCAGAAGGGTCAGGACAGAAAGGGACAAAACCAACTGAAATGACCCTTTCAGAATCAACACTGGAAAACTGATGCTGTAACTACACAACTCTCCGGGGAGCAGCACTGAAAAAGTGTGGGAATAGTCCCCAGTTTTGAGGCCCAGAGTTGGGGCAGTGCCAGGAGGTTTCTGATGAAACTCATTTACATTTCCCGTCCCTGTGTGTGCGAACAGCACAGAAGTAGCGGGCAGAGTCCTGTGGGCTCGGGGCACTTAGAGACAGAGCTGTCCTAAACCGGGAATTGTCCCGGGACACAGAGGCTCGACCATTCACTGCCGGTGCACGTTGAATCAGTGATGAACTAGGGGAGATAAAGGACACCCACTCCAGCCTGCCTCCGGGTGCCTGACGGTACCATCTCATTGCACATTTCCCGAAGTCGAAGCCGTGTCCGCGGCAGAAGAGGAGCACGGAGTCCCCGGGCGCTCGCTGCCCTCCGCCGGCCTCCACCAGCCTCAGCTGCGCCCACACGCCTGCGGACGGACGGACGGACGGAGAGCGCGGGCACCGGGCACGGCGCGCCCACGGCCCGAGGACGGGCACCCGCCGCCCCAGCGCCCCCCGCCCGGCCCGGACACAGCCGCAACAGCGGGGCAAGCCCTGCACCCGAACCCTCCCTCACCCTGCTCTTCCCTCTCTCCTTCTCACTTTCCCTCGCCCTCTCCCGGCTTCTCCTTCTCTCTCCACCCGTCCCTCTCCCTGTTCTCCCCCTCCCTGTCCCCCTCCCTCCCGCTGCCGCTGCCCCCGCCCCGGGCTCGCCGCCCTCCCCGCCCGCCGCCTCTCACCTGCCGGCCCCAAGGCCAAGCCCGAGCCCAGCAGCCACGGCCCCGGCCCGGCCGCCATCGGCGGAACAAGGGCCCGGCGGGGCCGCACACGAGCCGAGCGGAGCCGAGCTCGGGCCCGCCGCTACCCGCCCCGTCGCCTCGGCCCCTCGCCGCCACAGCGCCCGCGCCTCTGCCCGAAGCCCGCACGGCCGCCCCGGCCCGGCCCCCCGGCGACAGGGCCCCTCCGCGCAGGAGAAGGGGCGGCGCCACAGCACCGGCGCGGGCTGGCCCCCTGCTCGGCCCCAGCGCTCCTGCGCACACGCTCAGCCCCTGCCGAACGGTGCTGGCGAGCTTCAGAGCTGCAGGAAACGAGGGGACGGTGCCGCAGATGACCCGACGGCATCAAAAGGCTGCTCCGTTCCATCGGCGCTAAGAGCCGCGGCAGAGATGTGGCGGGGGGAGACGTGCGGGAACGGACAGCATTTGCCTTCAGCACATGTGCGGGTGACAGCGCTCTGCAACGAGCGGCTGATCCAGCGCAGGGTTGTGCTGCTGATAGCCTGAGGCACCTCAGCCGGCTGCAGCAGTGGGCTGCCAGCAGCCTCACAGAGCTCAACAAGCACTTAGGACACATTGCTGCACCGGGAGCAGAACAGCCCTAAGCACCAGGACAGTCCATGCTCACCCAGCTGGAAACAGCTCTGCAGAGAAACACCTCGGGGTTGTGGTGGACACCAAAGTTTCCGTGAGCCAGCAACGTGCCCTGGCGGCAAGGGCAGCCAGCGGCATCATGGGCTTCTCCTCTCTCTACTCCTCCCTCTCCTCCCCGCCTGCGCGCCACCAACAGCCCTGCGCAAGGGACGGGCTGTCAGCCGGCAGCGGCAACTCGCGGGTGTCTCCCCGTGCCCCGCACCCCCAGCCCGCTCTCTTTGACAACTTCCATCTCTTCTATCAGTTTCTAACCATCCTTTGACCAATTCTGTCTGTCTCTTTAGGATCACCCCAATTCAAGCTAACTTGAGGCCAGGCTGATTTGTTCAGGCTATAGGGTTTATGGCACATTCCTGCCAAATCTCTTCTCTCTGGACTGAACAACTCTCAATGGCATGTCACCATCAACTCAAGCTTTGACCTTGAACAAATATTGGAGAATGTTGACACACATTACCCACATTTTTCCTGACCCTGAACACTGATTTCCTCACACACATCACACCAGAGGGGCTTCAAATACCCTGGACACTGATTCCCTCACACACATCACACCAGAGGGGCTTCAAACACCCTGGACACTGATTCCCTCACACACATCACACCAGAGGGGCTTCAAACCTTTTATGTTCACACACTGGGCACAAATCATTTCCCACAGACACACACTGGCTGTTACAGAACAGTGGGGAGAGCAGCGGGGAGGGTGCTGCAGAGGCCGGCTCTGCAGGACGCCTCAGTCTGATCCCTCACCAGTGACCTCTCCTCCTTCCTCTCCTTCCTTCCCCTGTTGCCATGTTGGGCTCCCTGGCCTCACCTTCCCTCTGTGCCCTGAGGCGAGCCCGCCTCTGATTGGCTGCGGGGCTGTCACTGCCCTGGCTGGGCCCGCCCTCCCTGAGGCAGCGTTTTCTCTGATTGGCTGAGGAGCTGTCACTCTCTCCTGGGCTGGGCCCGCCCTCCCTGAGGCGATGGTGTCTCTGATTGGCTGCGGGGCTGCCACAGCTGTGGCTGGGCCCGCCCTCCCTGAGGCACCGCCGCCTCCGATTGGCCGCGGCGCACACGTCAATCACGGCTGTGCCCGCGTCCTGGGCTGCCATTGGCTGTGCGGGGCTCTGGCTCCCCTGTGGGCAGCCGCTGCCAGGACAGCAGCTCTGCCTCTGGGCTCGGCGCTGCCCGAGCCAGGCTGTAACAAAGACGCGATGGACACGGAGGGACAGGAGAAAGCCCCCAGCCCTTCAGGAAGGTCTCAGAGCAGCCTGTCAGGCAGCAAGGGCTGGGAGGGTGGAACTTGGCTGGCTGACATGGATCCTAGGACCTCTCTACAAGGGTAGGACACCCGGGGCTGAGGGCTTCCTTCTATCCCTCAGCGTCCTGGCGTTTGCAGGGTGGGCTGAGCAGACTCGCTGTGCACCATGAGGGACACCTCACACCGCAAAAGAGGGAAGTGAGGCAGAGCTTGGCTGGCTGAAAGGGTCCCCTGGCATCTCTCTGGAGGGGAAGGAAAGCTGCGACTGCCGGCGTTCCTCTGCCGCTCAGGCTCTGCCGCTGATTTCTTGTCTCCGAGCCCCTCCTTCTGGCAGAGCAGCCGTCCTGCATGCGACTGACACCCCTCCCGCAGCCAAAGGGACGAGCAAAGTCCCTCACAGCCAGCCAGACTCCACATCTTGTCCCACAACACTCCAGCAAAAGACACCTTTCCCCTCAAAAACCCACCTGAACCCCACTTTTCCCCTCAAAACCTCACCCAAACGCCACTTTTCCCCTCAGAATCAGGAATTGTTTGGTGGTTAAAGCCCCTGAAGCTGCTGCAGTCCCAGCGCTCCCCACACCCTGCCCAGCCCAGCACTGACCCACGGCCTCAGCACCTCAGCCCCACGGCTTTGGGGTCCCTCCAGGGCTGGGCACTACCCCAGCTCCCTGGGCAGCCTGGCACAGGGGCTCACACCCCTCTCAGGGAAATGGTTCTGCCTCAGCTCCAGCCTCAACTCCCATCCAAACTGCACTTATTCCCCTCAAAACTCCACCAATAACTCCACTTTGCCCTCAATTCTCCACTAAACTCCCACTTTCTCCTCAAAACTCCACCAAAACCCCCTTTTCCCCTCAATTCTCCACTAAACTCCCACTTTCTCCTCAAAACTCCTTGAAAACCCCACTTTTCCCCTCAAATCTCCACTAAACTCCCACTTTCTCCTCAAAACTTCTTAAAAACCCCGCTTTTTCCCCACAAAACCCCCAAAGCCCCACTTTTCCCCTCAAAACTCTAACAAACACTTTTTCCTCTAAATTCCAAGAAATCCTTTTTTTTTCCCACAATACTCCACCAAAATCCTACTTTTTCCCTCAAAACTCCTTCAAGATATGACTTTTTCCCTCCAAAACACCACAAAAACCCCACTTTTTCCTCAAAACTCCACTGAAACCCCTTTTTTCCTAAAAACTCCATCAAAATCCCACTTTTTTACTCTGAAAGCCCCCCAAACCCCCAGTTTTTCCCTCCAAACTCTGCCAGAATCTCAATTTGCCTTCAAAATTGCACCACAACTCCATCAAAAACCCCCTTTTCCCCTCAAATCTCTACTACCACTTTTTCCCTCAAAACCCCTTCAAAACCCAACTTTTTCCCACTAAAACACACCTTTTCTCCTCAAAGGTCCACTGAACTCCACCTTCTCCCCTCAAAACCCCCCTTTTATCCCTTAAGACCCCAAAACCTCCCCTCTTTCCCCTCAAAACCTCCGTTTTTCCCCTCAACCCCCCCTTTTCCCCTCAAAAACCCCTCTTTTAACCCTTAAGACCCCAAAACCTCCCATTTTCCCCTCAAAACCGCATTTTTTCCCATCAAACACCCATTTTCCCCTCAAAACCCCTCTTTTATCCCTTAAGACCACAAAAACTCCCCATTTTCTCCTCAAAACCCCCTTTTTGCCCTCGAAGGACCCCTTTCATCCCTTAAGATCCCCAAATCTCTCCTTTTTCTCCTCAAAACCTCCCTTTTTCCTCCTAAAACCCCCTTTTTCCTCTCAAAAACTCCTCTTTTAACCCTTAAGACCCCAAAACTTCCCCCTTTTCCCCTCTAAACCCCCCTTTTATTCCTTAAGACCCCCAAACCCCCCTTTATCCCCTCAAAATCTCCGTTTTTCCCCTCAATGCCCCCTTTTTCCCTTCAAAACCTCTCTTTTATCCCTTAAGATCCCCAAACCTCCCTTTTTTCACCTCAAAACCACTTTTTATCCCTTAAGATCCTAAAACTCCCCCTGTTTTGCCCTCAAATCTTGCCTTTTATCCCCTAAGACCGCAAACCTTCCTTTTTCCCCTCAAAACCACCTTTTATCCCTTAAGATCCCCAATCTCCCCCCCTTTCCCCTCAAAACCCCCCTTTTATCCTTTAAGACTCCACAACTCTCCCTTTTTCCCCCAAAAGTCTCCTTTTATCCCTTAAGACCACAAAATCTCCCCTTTTTCCCCTCAAAACCCTTTTTCCCCTCAAATCCTTCGTTTTTCCCCTCACCCCAGCCCTTTTTCCCTCAAACTCAACTTTTTCTCTCAAAACTCCACCAAAACTCCCCTTTTCCCCTCAAAACTCCTCTAAACTCCCACTTTTGCCTCAAAACTTCACCAAACCTCACGTTTTGGCTCAAAACTCCCCCCAAACCCCCCTTTTTCCCCTCAATACCCCACTTTTGCCCCTCAAGACCCTCAAACACCCCCTTTATCCCCTCAAAACCCCCCTTTTCGACTCAACCCCCCCTTTTATCCCTTAAGACCCCAAAACCCCCCTTTTTCCCCTCAAAACCCCTCTTTTATCCCTTTAGACCCCAAAACCTCCCATTTTCCCCTCAAAGCCTCCATTTTTCCCCTCAAACCCCCCCTTTTCCTCTCAAAACCCCTCTTTTATCCCTTAAGACCCCAAAACCCCTTTTTCCCCTCAAAACCCCCTTTTTCCCGCCTTTAGATCCAAAGCCGCCCCTTTTCCCCTCAGCGCCAGGCCCCGCCCCGCCCCTCCCCTCGGCCCGTCCATTTCTCACGGGGGGGGTGCGAAACAAACCCCCCTCATTTTATACAAAACCTTTATTCTGTAACAGTGTGTGTTGGGGTGGGGGGTCCCCCAAACCTCCCCCCGCGACCCCCCAACACTGAGAGGGGGGAGCACAGCGGGTGCCAAGGGGGGACACACACATAGGTGCCCCCCCCCCCCCGCCATCATCCCGAGGGCCACAATGCCGCCCCCCCCCGCCTTAAATCTCTTGATCTACACAATGAATACGGCGGGGGGCGGCTCAGGCGCGGGGGAGGCAGCGGCGGGGCCAGGCCGGGGGGGCACAGGCAGCGGAACGAGCCCGCGGTGTCGAGGCAGCGGCCGGGCTGGCAGCGGGGGGGGCCCGAACACTCGTCCACGTCTGGGGAGGGCGGCGGCACAGAAGGGGTTAATGGGGTATTGGGGGGGGATGGGATGGGGGATGGGGAGGGCTCAGGGTGCTGGGGAGGGGGTTTGGGTGCTGAGGAAGGAGTTTTGGAGGGGGGCTGGGTGCTGGGGTGGGCTGGGTGCTGGGGAGGGGGTTTAGGTGCTGGGGAAGGAGTTTGGGTGCTGGGGAAGGAGTTTTGGAGGGGGTTTGGATGCTGAGGGAGGGGGTTTGGGTGCTGAGGAGGGCCCTGGGAGCTAGGGAGGGGATTTGGGTGCTGGGGAGGGGATTTGGGTGCTCGGGAGGGGATTTGGGTGCTGGGGAGGGGGATAGGGAGGGGGTTTGGGTGCTGAGGGAGGGGGTTTGGGAGGGGGCCTGGGTGCTGAGGGAGGGGGTTTGAGTGCTGGGGAGGACTCTGGGTGCTGGGGAAGGGGACCCGAGTGCTGGGGAGGGGATCAGGGTGCTGGGGAGGGGGTTTGGGTGCTGAATGAGGGGGTTTGGGTGCTGGGTTGGGCTCAGGGTGCTGGGGAGGGGGATAGGGAGGGGCTTTGTGTGCTGGGGAAGGAGTTCGGGAGGGGGTTTGGGTGCTGGGGAGGGGGTTTGGGTGCTGGGGAAGGAGTTTTGGAGAGGGGCTGGGTGCTGGGGAGGGCTCTGGGTGCTGAGGGAGGGGGTTTGGGTGCTTGGGGAAGGGATTTGGGTGCTGGGGGAGGGCTCAGGGTGCTGGGGAGGGGGATAGGGAGGGAATTTGGGTGCGGAGGAGGAAATTTGGGAGGGGGTTGGGTGCTGGGGCGGGCTCAGTCTTGAAAGGGGGCTCCTGGTGTTGGGGGGTGGTCAGGGTGCTGGGGGAGGGGTCAGTCTGGTTGGGGGGGGTCAGACTGAAAGGGGGCTCAGGCTGATCTGAGGGAGTCAGGCTGGTTTGGGGGCTCAGGCTGGTGTGGAGGTGTCTGTTTTGGGGGGCTCAATCTGGTGTGGGGGTGTCTGTGTTTTGGGGGGCTCAGGCTGGTTTGGGGGATTCAGGCTGGTTTGGGGGTGTCTGTGTTTTGGAGGGCTCAGGCTAGTTTTGGGGGGCTCAGGCTGGTGTGGGGGTGTCTATGTTTTGGGGGCTCAATCTGGTGTGGGGGTGTCTGTGTTTTGGGGGGCTCAGGCTGGTTTGGGGGCTCAGTGTGTTTTGAGGGGCTCAGTCTGGTTTGAGGGCTCAGTGTGTTTTGGGGGGCTCAGGCTAGTTTGGAGACTCAGGCTGGTTTGAGGGCTCAGTCTGATTTGGGGGTGTCAGTGTGTTTTGGGGGGCTCAGTCTGGTTTGGGGGCTCAGGTTGGTTTTGGGGGGCTCAGTCTGGTCTGGGGGGCTCAGTGTGTTTTGGGGGACTCAGGCTGGTGTGGGGGTGTTTGTGGTTTGGGGGAGCTCAGGCTGGTTTGGGGGGCTCAGACTGGTTTTGGGGGCCTCAGGCTGGTGTGGGGGTATCTTTGTTTTGGGGGGCTCAGGCTTGTTTGGGGGGCTCAGGCTGGTGTGGGGGTGTCTGTGTTTTGGGGGGCTCAGGCTGGTTTTGGGGGACAGTGTGTTTTGAGGGGCTCAGGCTGGTGTGGGGGTGTCTGTGTTTTGGGGGACTCAGGCTGGTTTTGGGGGATAGTGTGTTTTGGGGGGCTCAGGCTGGTGTGGCAGTGTCTGTGTTTTGGAGGGCTCAGGCTTGTTTGGGGGGCTCAGGCTGGTTTGGGGGTGTCTGTGTTTTGGAGGGCTCAGGCTGGTTTTGGGGGGCTCAGGCTGGTTTGGGGGACAGTGTGTTTTGGGGGGCTCAGAGTGGTATGGGAGTGTGTGTTTTGGGAGGCTCAGGCTGGTGTGGGGGTGTCTGTGTTTTGGGGGGCTCAGGCTGGTTTTGGGGGACAGTGTGTTTTGGGGGGCTCAGGCTGGTGTGGGGGTGTCTGTGTTTTGAGGCGCTCAGGCTGGTGTGGGGGTGTCTGTGTTTTGGGGGGCTCAGGCTGGTGTGGGGGTGTCTCACCGACACAGTCGAGCTGCGCCGGGTCCAGCCGGTAGCCGGGGTCGCAGCTGCAGGTGAAGCCGTCGGGGAGCCGGACGCAGCGCCCGTGGTGGCACCCAGTGAGCACCCCACACTCCTCCCCTGGGCCTGGGGGGGTCAGGCTGGGGGTCAGCACCCCAAAATCCACCTCCCCTCCACCCCACCCACTCCCCAAACTCACCCTCCTCCTCTTCCTTCTCCTCTTCCTCCTCCACCAAGGCTCCGTGGGCTTGGTAGGACCAGGCGTGGGGGTCGGGGTGGGGTCAGGGTGGGGGTCGGGGGGTTCATAACGGAGTCCCCGAGGTCGGTGAGGGATGAAAGGTAAAGGGGGGGCCTCAAAATCATCCCCCTCGTACCGAGGGGAGGGGATGTAAAGAGGATCGTGAGCGCCGATGCCGCCAAGCCCCGCCCCGAAGGAGTAAGGGTCGTATTCGGAACGGGGGGGCAGAGTGGAGGGGGCGAGGTGGGACCCCCCCGAAATAGTCGGGACTGTAAGGTGGGGGTGGGGGGGGCATAAGGGGGGGGGTGCTCGAAGGGGGGCACGGCGTAGCCCGGGGGGCGCAGAACTTTGCACAGGAACTCGAAGTCGTCTGGGGAAGGGGGAGGAGAGAGAGAGGAGAGAGGGGAGTTATGGGGGACCCCCACACACAGTAAACGGGAATGGGAGGGGGTTGGGGGGCTGGGGAGGGGGTTGGGGTGGGGGTTTGGATGCTGAGGAGGGAGTTTGGGTGCTGGAGGTGGGCTCAGGGTGCTGGGGAGGGGATTGGGGAGGGAGTTTGGGTGCTGGGGAGTGGGTTTAGGTGTTGGAGGTGGGCTCAGGGTGCTGGGGAGGGGGTTGGGAGAGATCAGGGTGCTGGGGAGGGGGTTGGGAGGGCTTGGGATGCCGGGGAAGAGGGTTATGTGTTGGGGGTTTGGGTGCTGGGGGTGGGCTCAGGGGGTCTGGGTGCTGGGAGGGGGTTGGGGGGGACAGGGTGCTGGGGAGGGGGTTTGGGTGCTGGGGGTGGGCTCTGGGTGCTGGCCCAGCACGTCCGTGTCACTGGCGTGAGATCATGGGCGCCCTGTCTCTGCACCCACATCTCTAGTTCCCCCTGCTCACTCCCCAGGCTGTGTGCGTTGGTGTACAGGCAACACAGGGGCTCCCTCCAGCAGATGGGTTTCCCTGGCCCCTGGCAGGCCACACCTTTCCCCACTCCTTGTCCCATCTACGGACGGGTGTCTCGATGCCTCTTCACAGTGAGTCACCCCCAAGGAGCAGCCCTTGCTTTT
Source organism: Colius striatus (assembly GCF_028858725.1). Classification (NCBI taxonomy): domain Eukaryota; kingdom Metazoa; phylum Chordata; class Aves; order Coliiformes; family Coliidae; genus Colius; species Colius striatus. Next base: position 717,713 of record NW_026908524.1, on the reverse strand, counting down.
TACAGGGCCTGTTGCCAGGGGCACAGTTGGTGGTGTATTGGTTGTTGAGATTTCCCCACCCAGACCGTGTTCATTCATGACCACATTTATTAGAGCTACAAAGGTATAATTTATTGGAACACGGGAGGGAGGGTCACGAAGGGGAGAGGGTCGTGTACCAGAGAGTGGCAAAGCGGAGAGGGGAGAGGGTCGCGATGCGGAGAGAGTCTTGAAGTGGAGAGGGACGTGGAGAGTGTCATGAACATAGAGAGCCTTGTGAAGCGGGGAGTCCTGAAGCTGGAGTCCTGAAGCGGGGAGTCCTGAATCTGGAGTCCTGAAGCTGGAGTCCTGAAGCGGGGAGTCTTGAAGCTGGAGTCCTGAAGCGGGGAGTCCTGAAGCGGGGAGTCTTGAAGCTGGAGTCTTGAAGCTGGAGTCCTGAAGCGGTGAGTCCTGAAGCTGGAGTCCTGAAATAGGGAGTCCTGAAGCTGGAGTCCTGAAGCGATGAGTCCTGAAGCTGGAGTCCTGAAGCGGGGAGTCCTGAAGCGGGGAGTCCTGAAATAGGGAGTCCTGAAGCTGGAGTCCTGAAGCGGGGAGTCCTGAAATAGGGAGTCCTGAATCTGGAGTCCTGATGCGCAGAGTCCTGAAGCGGTGAGTCCTGAAGCTGGAGTCCTGAAGCGGGGAGCCTTGAAGTGGAGAGGGTCACATAGTAGAGAGAGTCGTGAAGTGTAGAGGGTCGTGGAGGGGGTCGTGAACTGGAGGGTCTTGAAGTGGAGAGGGTCGTTAAGCGTGAGTCGTGGAGACAGTCTTGAAGTGGAGAAAGTTGTAAAGCTGCAAGGCTCTTGGAGAGGGTCTTGAAGCGGTGAGTCATGAAGCGCAGAGGGTGCCCGAAGTGCAGAGTCTTGAAGTGGAAAGGGTCATGAAGCAGAGAGTCGTGACCTTGAGATGTTTGTGAACTATAGAGTGTCGAGAAGCAGAGAGTCGTGAAGTAGAGAGGGTCGTGAAACTGAAAGGATAGTGGAGAAGGTCCTGAAGTGGTGAGTGATGGAGGGTCGTGGAGAGGGTCGGAAGCATCGAGTCTTGGAAGTGGAGAGGGTCGTGTAGTGGAGAGTTGTGAAGTTGAGAAGTTTGTGAAGTGTAGAGAGTCTTGGAGAGTCGTAAAGTGCAGGTGGTGGGAAGCACAGAGTGGTGAAGTGGAGAGGGACGCGAAGCGGAGAGTGGTGGAGAGAGTGGTGGAGACAGTCATGAAGCTGAAATAGTGAAGAGGGTCGCGAAACGGAGAGTGGTGGAGAGAGTCATGTACCTTAGAGTCCCGGAGTGGAGAGTGGGGAAGTGGGGAGGGTCGTTTACCTTAGAGTCATGAAGTGGGGAGTCGGGAAGTGGGGAGGGTCGTAAAGCAGAGAGGGTCCCGAAGCGGAGGGTCCAAGGTCTTGTGCTGCAATGGATTCTGACACTAGAGTGGCACTCTGACATCAATATTTCCGTGGTGTTGCAAAGAGGAGCCTTGGCATTCGTTTGTAGTGCCGGGACCCATACTGTGGTGGATCGACCTCCATGGGCTCTTCCCGATCCTGAGGTGGATCCACCTCCATGGGCTCCTCCTCATCCTTTGGTGGATCCACTTCCATTGGCTCCACCCTGTCAGCTGCTGGAGGAAAAGCCATTGCAGCAGGAGCAAGAAGAGTTGCGGGAGGAGGAAAAAATGGTGCAGTAGGAGGAAAAGGGAGGGGAAAGGCAGCCATCGGTGCAGGGGGGCAAGTCGTTGTTGCAGGCATTGCTGGAGGAAAGGCAGGAGGTGCTGGAGGAGGAAAGGTGAACGTTGGTGGTACAGGAAAAGCCATTGGTGCAGGGGGAAAAGCTGGCGGAAAGGCAGGTGCTGCTGGAGGAGGAAAGGTGAACATTGGTGGTACAGGAAAAGGCATTGGTGCAGGGGGAAAAGCTGGCGGAAAGGCAGGTGCTGCTGGAGGAGGAAAGGCAGGTGTTGCTGCTGCTTTGTTGATCTTGAGAAGTCTCTGAAGCCACATCTTCACCCTCCTGAACTTCTTCCCTTCTTGGCCAGGCAGAGATGAGCAACTGCTGTCTTTGGTGCTAAGGATCCCCATCCAAGTGTGCGGAGGTCACGACGCCAGGAGCTCTGCAGCTGAGAGTCAAGTGCCGTGTGTCGGTTGGTATGCTAATGGGGTTAACGGACATGGCAGGAGACAGCGTGATGTCAGCAGCACACGCTGGGGTGAATGCAAATGTCCACGCGGACGACTGTGATTGGCTCGTGTGTGTGTTGGCTTGGCAGCGTGAGCTTAGGACTAGATGATGGTCAAGGCCTTTTCCAAGCAAACTAATGCTATGATTTGATGAAAGGTAGCGTGGTGTGGGAGGAAGAGGAGGGCTGTGGAGGGGCAGAGGGCCCCTTCCTGGGAGTGTCCCCTCTGTGTCCATTGCTAAAGGAGGGCCGTAGCAGGGATTGGGTCTGACCTGTGGTTTCTGGGTGTTAAGTAGGAGAAACACAGCACGTCACAAGGCAAGGCTGCTGCGGCTTTCAAAGCTACCCTTGAACTCGATTTGTGACGTAGGCACCTTGATCTTGTAGAGAGGGCTTGGATGGGATTGCCGAGTGGGTGGCCTCCACAGTGCTCCAAAATATGCCTTTCTTGGCTGCTGAGAAGTGCCAGTGGGCTGATGCTTCTTGTCCAAGTGGTGCTTTGCAGCCCTACTTTCCTGACTTTGGGCCAGAGCCCTTCCGAGTGGGCTTGTCAAGCCCCAGAAGTGCCTTCTAAGCTGCACTGGATCTCATGGATGTGAAGCCGTGCCGTTGGTTGCCTTCTCTCCTTTGGCACTTAGTGCAGGGAGCTTTGGCTGCTTGTCTGTCAGCATCAGGATGTTGTGAGTTCAAGGCTCCTGCCTTCCATTGGCTGCATCCTGTTGGCTCTGCAGACTGGGAGCAGGCTGGCATTTTTCAGGCAGGAGCAAGGTAGTTCTGATCCTCTGGCACTATCAGAAAGCATCAGTGTTTGTGCTGTAGCAAGACTGAAAAGAGTCCCCCGCAGAGAGTGACTGGGAAGAACAGGCAAGCTGCTGCTGCCAAGGAAGGCTACGTCTTTCTGTCCAGCAAAGGCTTTCACGTTTATTGCCAAGGCATAAGGTGCCCGTCATGCGCAAACAGTTGCAAGGTGTCTTTGGAAGGCAGCAAAACCTGTTGCTTCCTGATCTCGCTTCACGTCTCCAACGTTGCTCTGCATGAAGCATCTGAAGGGTGGAGAGGAGTGGGTTGATATCTAAAAATCAATCCTGGTTTTGCTTTAATTCTAAAGCAAAGATATCCTTGTGTCCTCTCATCTGGAGAAAGAGGATCCTGTGTGTAGTCAGGCACATAGTTAAATACCTTTATCTGGTAAGGCCATTGTTGCTGCCTGCAAGAAGATAATGTGCCCAGAGCTGCTGGAGGTGGGATTTGAACTCCTTCTCTTGTTGCAGATGGCGGAAGCTGTGCAGACTCAAGATCAACCAATGGAGGAGGAGGTGGAGACCTTTGCCTTCCAGGCAGAGATTGCTCAGTTGATGTCTCTGATGATCAACACTTTCTGTTCCAATAAGGAAATCTTTCTGAGGGAGCTGATTTCCAACTGATCAGAGGTAAGTCCTTTAAAGTCTGCCCTCATTCATGTCAATAAAGCTGCTATAATGTTAAAAACCAGGCAATGCTAAAGCCTGCGTCTTCTTTTAAAGGCTCTGGACAAGATAAGGTACGAGAGCTTGACAGACCCAAGCAAGCGGGATTCTGGAAAAGACCTGAAAATTGACTTGGTTCCAAACAAGCACGATCGCCCACTGTGGATACAGGCATAGGGATGAGCAAAGCTGACCTGGTCAACAACCTTGGTACTATTGCCAAAGGTGGTGCTAAGGCTTTCATGGAAGCACTGCAGGCAGGAGCTGATATGTCCATGATTGGGCGGTTTGGTGTTGCTTTCTACTCGGCCTACTTGGTTGCAGAAAAAGTGCCAGTGATCACCAAGCACAATGATGATGAGCAGGACGCTTGGGAGTGGTCAGCTGGAGGATCTTTCACTGTCAGACTTGATAATGGTGAGTATGAAATGTCTCTACTCAAGTATGCTTTCTAGAAGGTTTTTGGTACTGGGATACCTAATGTATTCATTGAAAATGAAAGGAATTGGGACTAGTCATGTGTCAGGTGAAGCCCAGGCCCAGTTGTTCTTATACCATTCCTGTTTGAGTAGCTGTTGGTACCAAAGGGAATGCTTCATAATGAACAGTAAGCTTTCAAAGCTTGTAGATATCAATATTTCTGTAGGTTCCTACAGTTTATCTACAGAAACTTGAAAGAGACCATGTGAGTAGATGAATGAGTTTCAAATCTCTTAGACTTGCCTGAAGTACCTTCTAGGTACGGTCAGCCCGAGGAAGTGTCTGTGAGGCTGTTCCTGTGCCCAGAAGTTTCCCTTCTCCCAGTAAAGATACTGCAGGACTTAGTCAAAGAAAATCTGCTTTAGTATTCATTCCAAAGTCAAAGTGTAGGCTTCTGCTGCACAAATTAAAGCCGTCAACACTGTTCTAGGTGAACCTTTGGGCCCTGGAACAAAAGTCATCCTGCATCTGAAGGAAGATCAGACTGAATACCTGGAAGAGCGGCGAATCAAGGAGATTGTGAAGAAGCACTCTCAGTTCATTGGCTACCCCATCACACTCTTTGTACGTACCTTGCTTCAAGTTTTTACAAGGCTATTAATACATTTCACAAGATCTAGGTAAGTCATGTCATTTTAAGGGTTGGAAGGGACCTGGAAAGCTCATCCAGTGCAACCCCCCTGCCAGAGCAGGACCACCTAGAGTAGGTCACACAGGAACGGATCCAGATGGGTTTGGAATGTTTCCAGAGGAGAGTCCACAGCCCATCTGGGCAGCCCCTGCCAGTGCGGCCTCACCTGAACACTGAAGAGGTGTGTTTCTTTGGAAGCTCTTACGTTCCAGCTTGTACCCATTGCCCCTTGCCCTAGAGCACAGCCTGGCTCTATGCTCCTCACACGCAGCCTTTATGGCTTTGTCAACATGAATGAGGTCACTGCTCAGTCTCCTCCAAGCTCAAGAGCCCCAGCTCCCTCAGCCTTTCATCACAAGGGAGATGCTCCACTCCATCATCTCTGTGGCCCTGTGCTGAACTGTCTCCAGGAGCTCCCTGTCCTTCTGGAACTAAGGAGCCCAGAACTGTGCTGCCCGTTCCCAAAGGAAAACACAAAACAACCGAGGTCGTTTCATGCGGTGCTTTATTGAGGGCCCTGGGGACCTGAGGACTAGTGTCCAAAGTCAGAGCCCCCACTAACAGAAAATTTTAGAGTTTGTATACTTTCCACAAATGATTACTTCATCAGGTGCCCGTGATGTTTACCAGTTTTCTTAGACTTTAGGATTATGTCGTGCTCTTTCATGTAGTTACTTGAGACTATGCTTATCTGAATCCACAGCCAGAAATTTCCATAGATAACAAACAGGTAAACATTCGAGATAACGATTTCTTTGAGAAAAACAAGATTCAGATTCAGCATTCTTCACTAATCTCTTTGCTTTGTTTAAGCAAGAATGCACAAGCTCAGCATGCCCCACTAGTTCCCTAGACTGCTAGGTTACATCAACATCCCACACTGCTCACTAGGCCTGGATACAGACCTTAGCCTAACTACTTCTAACTTTCCATATACAGTAATGCTAACAACTGGACACTATTCCAGATGTCGTCTCACGAGGGCAGAGTGGAGGGGGAGCAGAAGCTCAGGATCACAGTCTCCAAATCACTGAGAAAAATGAAACACATCTTGATGTGTTGTCAGTGGTAGTTGAGTGTAATTGAAACGAGACAGTATAAATGACATCAGCACATGGAAATACACCAGCACTTGTGCCTGGGCACGCAGAATGCAAGGAGGAAAGTACCGTTTCCCTGGTGCCATTTTCAGGCCAAAGAAGAGAAAGCGGCCTCGTTATCCCAGGAGATTTGTCCAAGCAGGTCTTTGAAGAGGCCCAAGTCAGCTGGCCGAAGCCCAGGCTTGCAAGCCAGTTTGGCATCCTGCTGCTTCTCCATAGCAGCTGGAACTGCACCATTTCATGGTCACTGCAGCCAAGGCTGCCTCCAACCTCCACATCCCCAAGCAGCCCTTCTTTCTTGGTCAGCACAAGGTGCAGCAGCACACCCCTCCTCCTTGGCTCACAACATTTGTCCAGTGCAACAGCTTAGTGTTATTGCTTGTGTTTCCAGACCAGTAAGGAATGCACAAAGAGGTCAAGAGACTTGCTGGAGGGGAGGAGGAGCGTGGATGAGACAGCTGGCAAGAGACCTCAAGTCTCCTTCCTCCTATCCCTGTAGTTTTCCCTGAAGACCGTTGTTGTGCGTATGAAATAAGACGGGGACAAAGGCTGTTTTCCTGGTAGTCTGATGTAGTCTTGAGGTCTGTGTAATAAACCCGGAGTCTGTTAGAATTCCAGCATATAATATAAGGACCCTGTAATGAAATGAGTAATACAGACAGAGAGATATTTGTAACTGTTAATAAGATCCCTACTCAGTCTTCTCTTTTCTAGACTAAACAGCCCCAGTTCCCGCAGCCTTTCCTGGTATGAGAGATGCTCCAGTCCCCTGATCTTCTTGGTGGCCCTGCGCGGGACTGTCTCCAGAAGTTCTCTGTCCCTCTAGAGCTGAGGAGCCCAGAACTGGACACAGGATGTCATTGCTGTGAGTTTCATCTTTAGAAACATTTCCCTTCAAGGTGTTTACATTGAAATTCAAGGTGTTCTAGATGTGCCAAACCACTCGGGAAAAACCACTGGGTTTTGCCCTCTTAAGACTCAGCTGGTGGTGTTGGTAACCTCAACCATCTTTTGAGATGAGTTGAGATAGAACTGTGCATGCTCAGGTTCTCAGCTGTGCTCGTCACCAAATGTTCACTTGAAATATTCCATCATTCACTTCCTCTTCTCACTTACCTTGGGGTCTGCGTAGACACTTGTCCCTCATGCAACTCCTTCCACTTCCCAGAAAAATAAGCTTCCTCTACTTTCTTCGTCTGACAAAGGGGTTGTGGAGGGTGCCCAATTGGCTCAGCCCCAGAGGTGGGTCTTACTTAGAGACAGGGAAATTTTTGAGCAACTTAGCATTACCATAAGGACCAATATTACAGCTCCTTCCCTGGGACCAGAACCAGCTCTACACAGAGCCAAGACGTTAGCTAATGTTGTTCCTTGTGTGTGTTTGTGTTTGTTTGTCTTGTTATTCAACCAGTTGCAAAACCTTGTTTTCAAATAGAGTCCTAGAATCATAGAATGGTAGGGGTTGGATTGTTGACGGATCCGCAATCCATGAAAAACTTCCCTACACAGGAATGCAGAGAAGCAGGCACTTCTTTATTATGCAGCGCTGGGAAGACACGAGGGATAGCTCCTCCATAGGTGCTTCCTTGTTAGTTACCATTTTCAGGGTTTTTACAGAGCTGAAAGAAAAGGATCACATTTGCCAACACAAGCATGCATAAAATGTCCATCTGTCAGTTTAGCCCTTCACCTTGATTGGTTCCCAACAAACACAAAATTTCCAAAACCACAGTGATTGGTCAAAGAAAGATATCAGTCCCTTTGTTTTAGTAACAACTAAGGTAACAGCCAAGGTAACCTAAGGAATACATTGACCAGGGTCTTGTAGTTAAGGTAACAGCCAAAGTAACCTAAGGAATACGTTGACCAGGGTCTTGTAGTTAAGGTAACAGCCAAGGTAACCTAAGGAATACATTGACCAGGGTCTTGTGGCTAAGGTAACAGCCAAGGTAACCTAAGGAATACGTTGACCAGGGTCTTGTGGTTAAGGTAACACGTCCCCATCAGGTGTGGTATGTAACTCTTGCAGTTTGATCCTTATGTGATTCAAAGGAATACTTACTTAATCCATAGGTGTGTGAGTTATTTGAAGTGCTGAGCTAACTGATTGGTCTCTTAGTAACTAGGTGCTTAACAAGTACTTCTGGTGGTGATAAGTGGTTCACTAAAATAATTGTGTGTGTGCAACAAGAAGGGACCTTTAGAGATGATCTAGTCCAACCTCCCATGGCAAAGCAGGTCCACCTAGATCAGGTCACACAGGAACATGTCCAGGTGTGTTGGGAAGCCCCCCAGAGAAGGCTACTCCCCACCCTCCCTGGGCAGCCTGTGCCCATGCTCTGTCACCCTGACAGTGAACTAGTTTTTCCTTAGGGTTAAATCATAGAATGATAGAATGGTAGGGGTTGGAAGGGAGCTTTCCCCTTCTCCTTGGCTCCTTGACCACTTGTGAGAGTTGGTTGTCACGAGCACTGTGCAGGAAGCTCCTGGCCTGTGTGTGCTTGGCTGAGTGGCTTTGCCAGCAAATATCAGGGGTGTTGAGGTCCCCGTGAGGACCGGGGATGATGATTGTGAGGCAGCTCTGAGCCGTTTCTTCGAAGGCCCGATGCGCTTCTTCTTCCTGCTCAGGTGGCCTAGAGTAAAGTGCCATAGTAGGATCACCCACACTAGCCTGCCCCTTTGTTTTCACCCAGAAGCACTCACCCCAGCCCTCATCCCCACCCAGGCAGAGCTCAATGTGCTCTAACTGCTCTCTCACCTAGAGAACAACTCCAGCCCCTCGGCCCAGTTGCCTGTGTTTCCTAAACAGCACGTAGCCATGGCTGGCTGTGCTCCAGCCCCGTGAGCTGGCCCAGCACGTCCGTGTCACTGGCATGAGATCATGGGCGCCCTATCTCTGCACCCACATCTCTAGTTCCCCCTGCTCACTCCCCAGGCTGTGTGCGTTGGTGTACAGGCAACACAGGGGCTCCCTCCAGCAGATGAGTTTCCCTGGCCCCTGGCAGGCCACACCTTTCCCCACTCCTTGTCCCATCTACGGACGGGTGTCTCGATGCCTCTTCACAGTGAGTCACCCCCAAGGAGCAGCCCTTGCTTTTTACAGGGCCTGTTGCCAGGGGCACAGTTGGTGGTGTATTGGTTGTTGAGATTTCCCCACCCAGACCGTGTTCATTCATGACCATATTTATTAGAGCTACAAAGGTATAATTTATTGGAACACGGGAGGGAGGGTCACGAAGGGGAGAGGGTCGTGTACCAGAGAGTGGCAAAGCGGAGAGGGGAGAGGGTCGCGATGCGGAGAGAGTCTTGAAGTGGAGAGGGACGTGGAGAGTGTCATGAACATAGAGAGCCTTGTGAAGTGGGGAGTCCTGAAGCTGGAGTCCTGAAGCGGGGAGTCCTGAAGCGGGGAGTCCTGAAGCGGGTAGTCCTGAAATAGGGAGTCCTGAAATAGGGAGTCCTGAAGCGGGAGTCCTGAAGCGGGGAGTCCTGAAGCGGTGAGTCCTGAAGCTGGAGTCCTGAAGCGGTGAGTCCTGAAGCTGGAGTCCTGAAGCGGGGAGTCTTGAAGCGGAGAGGGTCACATAGTAGAGAGAGTCGTGAAGTGTAGAGGGTCGTGGAGGGGGTCGTGAACTGGAGGGTCTTGAAGTGGAGAGGGTCGTTAAGTGTGAGTCGTGGAGACAGTCTTGAAGTGGAGAAAGTTGTAAAGCTGCAAGGCTCTTGGAGAGGGTCTTGAAGTGGTGAGTCATGAAGCGCAGAGTTGTGGAGGGTGCCCGAAGTGCAGAGTCTTGAAGTGGAAAGGGTCATGAAGCAGAGAGTCGTGACCTTGAGATGTTTGTGAACTATAGAGTGTCGAGAAGCAGAGAGTCGTGAAGTAGAGAGGGTCGTGAAACTGAAAGGATCGTGGAGAAGGTCCTGAAGTGGTGAGTGGTGGAGGGTCGTGGAGAGGGTCGGAAGCATCGAGTCTTGGAAGTGGAGAGGGTCGTGAAGTGGAGAGTTGTGAAGTTGAGAAGTTTGTGAAGTGTAGAGAGTCTTGGAGAGTCGTGAAGTGCAGGTGGTGGGAAGCACAGAGTGGTGAAATGGAGAGGGACGCGAAGCGGAGAGTGGTGGAGAGAGTGGTGGAGACAGTCATGAAGCTGAAATAGTGAAGAGGGTCGCGAAACGGAGAGTGGTGGAGAGAGTCATGTACCTTAGAGTCCCGGAGTGGGGAGTGGGGAAGTGGGGAGGGTCGTTTACCTTGGAGTCATGAAGTGGGGAGTCGGGAAGTGGGGAGGGTCGTAAAGCAGAGAGGGTCACGAAGCGGAGGGTCCAAGGTCTTGTGCTGCAATGGATTCTGACACTAGAGTGGCACTGTGACATCAATATTTCCGTGGTGTTGCAAAGAGGAGCCTTGGCATTCGTTTGTAGTGCCGGGACCCATACTGTGGTGGATCGACCTCCATGGGCTCTTCCCGATCCTGAGGTGGATCCACCTCCATGGGCTCCTCCTCATCCTTTGGTGGATCCACTTCCATTGGCTCCACCCTGTCAGCTGCTGGAGGAAAAGCCATTGCAGCAGGAGCAAGAAGAGTTGCGGGAGGAGGAAAAAATGGTGCGGGAGGAGGAAAAAATGGTGCGGGAGGAGGAAAAAATGGTGCGGGAGGAGGAAAAGGGAGGGGAAAGGCAGCCATCGGTGCAGGGGGGCAAGTCGTTGTTGCAGGCATTGCTGGAGGAAAGGCAGGAGGTGCTGGAGGAGGAAAGGTGAACGTTGGTGGTACAGGAAAAGCCATTGGTGCAGGGGGAAAAGCTGGCGGAAAGGCAGGTGCTGCTGGAGGAGGAAAGGCAGGTGTTGCTGCTGCTTTGTTGATCTTGAGAAGTCTCTGAAGCCACATCTTCACCCTCCTGAACTTCTTCCCTTCTTGGCCAGGCAGAGATGAGCAACTGCTGTCTTTGGTGCTAAGGATCCCTGTCCAAGTGTGTGGAGGTCACGACGCCAGGAGCTCTGCAGCTGAGAGTCAAGTGCCGTGTGTCGGTTGGTATGCTAATGGGGTTAACGGACATGGCAGGAGACAGCGTGATGTCAGCAGCACACGCTGGGGTGAATGCAAATGTCCACGCGGCCGACTGTGATTGGCTCCTGTGTGTGTTGGCTTGGCAGCGTGAGCTTAGGACTAGATGATGGTCAAGGCCTTTTCCAAGCAAACTAATGCTATGATTTGATGAAAGGTAGCGTGGTGTGGGAGGAAGAGGAGGGCTGTGGAGGGGCAGAGGGCCCCTTCCTGGGAGTGTCCCCTCTGTGTCCATTGCTAAAGGAGGGCCGTAGCAGGGATTGGATCTGACCTGTGGTTTCTGGGTGTTAAGTAGGAGAAACACAGCACGTCACAAGGCAAGGCTGCTGCGGCTTTCAAAGCTACCCTTGAACTCGATTTGTGACTTAGGCACCTTGATCTTGTAGAGAGGGCTTGGATGGGATTGCCGAGTGGGTGGCCTCCACAGTGCTCCAAAATATGCCTTTCTTGGCTGCTGAGAAGTGCCAGTGGGCTGATGCTTCTTGTCCAAGTGGTGCTTTGCAGCCCTACTTTCCTGACTTTGGGCCAGAGCCCTTCCGAGTGGGCTTGTCAAGCCCCAGAAGTGCCTTCTAAGCTGCACTGGATCTCATGGATGTGAAGCCGTGCCGTTCGTTGCCTTCTCTCCTTTGGCACTTAGTGCAGGGAGCTTTGGCTGCTTGTCTGTCAGCATCAGGATGTTGTGAGTTCAAGGCTCCTGCCTTCCATTGGCTGCATCCTGTTGGCTCTGCAGACTGGGAGCAGGCTGGCATTTTTCAGGCAGGAGCAAGGTAGTTCTGATCCTCTGGCACTATCAGAAAGCATCAGTGTTTGTGCTGTAGCAAGACTGAAAAGAGTCCCCCGCAGAGAGTGACTGGGAAGAACAGGCAAGCTGCTGCTGCCAAGGAAGGCTACGTCTTTCTGTCCAGCAAAGGCTTTCACGTTTATTGCCAAGGCATAAGGTGCCCGTCATGCGCAAACAGTTGCAAGGTGTCTTTGGAAGGCAGCAAAACCTGTTGCTTCCTGATCTCGCTTGACGTCTCCAACGTTGCTCTGCATGAAGCATCTGAAGGGTGGAGAGGAGTGGGTTGGTATCTAAAAATCCATCCTGGTTTTGCTTTAATTCTAAAGCAAAGATATCCTTGTGTCCTCTCATCTGGAGAAAGAGGATCCTGTGTGTAGTCAAGCACATAGTTAAATACCTTTATCTGGTAAGGCCATTGTTGCTGCCTGCAAGAAGATAATGTGCCCAGAGCTGCTGGAGGTGGGATTTGAACTCCTTCTCTTGTTGCAGATGGCGGAAGCTGTGCAGACTCAAGATCAACCAATGGAGGAGGAGGTGGAGACCTTTGCCTTCCAGGCAGAGATTGCTCAGTTGATGTCTCTGATGATCAACACTTTCTATTCCAATAAGGAAATCTTTCTGAGGGAGCTGATTTCCAACTGATCAGAGGTAAGTCCTTTAAGGTCTACCCTCATTCATGTCAATAAAGCTGCTATAATGTTAAAAACCAGGCAATGCTAAAGCCTGCGTCTTCTTTTAAAGGCTCTGGACAAGATAAGGTACGAGAGCTTGACAGACCCAAGCAAGCGGGATTCTGGAAAAGACCTGAAAATTGACTTGGTTCCAAACAAGCACGATTGCCCACTGTGGATACGGGCATAGGGATGAGCAAAGCTGACCTGGTCAACAACCTTGGTACTATTGCCAAAGGTGGTGCTAAGGCTTTCATGGAAGCACTGCAGGCAGGAGCTGATATGTCCATGATTGGGCGGTTTGGTGTTGCTTTCTACTCGGCCTACTTGGTTGCAGAAAAAGTGCCAGTGATCACCAAGCACAATTATGATGAGCAGGACGCTTGGGAGTGGTCAGCTGGAGGATCTTTCACTGTCAGACTTGATAATGGTGAGTATGAAATGTCTCTGCTCAAGTATGCTTTCTAGAAGGTTTTTGGTACTGGGATACCTAATGTATTCATTGAAAATGAAAGGAATTGGGACTAGTCATGTGTCAGGTGAAGCCCAGGCCCAGTTGTTCTCATACCATTCCTGTTTGAGTAGCTGTTGGTACCAAAGGGAATGCTTCATAATGAACAGTAAGCTTTCAAAGCTTGTAGATATCAATATTTCTGTAGGTTCCTACAGTTTATCTACAGAAACTTGAAAGAGACCATGTGAGTAGATGAATGAGTTTCAAATCTCTTAGACTTGCCTGAAGTACCTTCTAGGTACGGTCAGCCCGAGGAAGTGTCTGTGAGGCTGTTCCTGTGCCCAGAAGTTTCCCTTCTCCCAGTAAAGATACTGCAGGACTTAGTCAAAGAAAATCTGCTTTAGTATTCATTCCAAAGTCAAAGTGTAGGCTTCTGCTGCACAAATTAAAGCCGTCAACACCGTTCTAGGTGAACCTTTGGGCCCTGGAACAAAAGTCATCCTGCATCTGAAGGAAGATCAGACTGAATACCTGGAAGAGCGGCGAATCAAGGAGATTGTGAAGAAGCACTCTCAGTTCATTGGCTACCCCATCACACTCTTTGTACGTACCTTGCTTCAAGTTTTTACAAGGCTATTAATACATTTCACAAGATCTAGGTAAGTCATGTCATTTTAAGGGTTGAAAGGGACCTGGAAAGCTCATCCAGTGCAACCCCCCTGCCAGAGCAGGACCACCTAGAGTAGGTCACACAGGAACGGATCCAGATGGGTTTGGAATGTTTCCAGAGGAGAGTCCACAGCCCATCTGGGCAGCCCCTGCCAGTGCGGCCTCACCTGAACACTGAAGAGGTGTGTTTCTTTGGAAGCTCTTACGTTCCAGCTTGTACCCATTGCCCCTTGTCCTAGAGCACAGCCTGGCTCTATCCTCCTCACACGCAGCCTTTATGGCTTTGTCAACATGAATGAGGTCACTGCTCAGTCTCCTCCAAGCTCAAGAGCCCCAGCTCCCTCAGCCTTTCATCACAAGGGAGATGCTCCACTCCATCATCTCTGTGGCCCTGTGCTGAACTGTCTCCAGGAGCTCCCTGTCCTTCTGGAACTAAGGAGCCCAGAACTGTGCTGCCCGTTCCCAAAGGAAAACACAAAACAACCGAGGTCGTTTCATGCGGTGCTTTATTGAGGGCCCTAGGGACCTGAGGACTAGTGTCCAAAGTCAGAGCCCCCACTAACAGAAAATTTCACAGAGTTTATATACTTTCCACAAATGATTACTTCATCAGGTGCCCGTGATGTTTACCAGTTTTCTTAGACTTTAGGATTATGTTGTGCTCTTTCATGTAGTTACTTGAGACAACGCTTATCTGAATCCACAACCAGAAATTTCCATAGATAACAAACAGGTAAACATTCGAGATAACGATTTCTTTGAGAAAAGCAAGATTCAGGTTCAGCATTCTTCACTAATCTCTTTGCTTTGTTTAAGCAAGAATGCACAAGCTCAGCATGCCCCACTAGTTCCCTAGACTGCTAGGTTACATCAACATCCCACCCTGCTCACTAGGCCTCGATACAGACCTTAGCCTAACTACTTCTAACTTTCCATATACAGTAATGCTAACAACTGGACACTATTCCAGATGTCGTCTCACGAGGGCAGAGTGGAGGGGGAGCAGAAGCTCAGGATCACAGTCTCCAAATCACTGAGAAAAATGAAACACATCTTGATGTGTTGTCAGTGGTAGTTGAGTGTAATTGAAACGAGACAGTATAAATTACATCAGCACATGGAAATACACCAGCACTTGTGCCTGGGCACGCAGAATGCAAGGAGGAAAGTACCGTTTCCCTGGTGCCATTTTCAGGCCAAAGAAGAGAAAGCGGCCTCGTTATCCCAGGAGATTTGTCCAAGCAGGTCTTTGAAGAGGCCCAAGTCAGCTGGCCGAAGCCCAGGCTTGCAAGCCAGTTTGGCATCCTGCTGCTTCTCCATAGCAGCTGGAACTGCACCATTTCATGGTCACTGCAGCCAAGGCTGCCTCCAACCTCCACATCCCCAAGCAGCCCTTCAGCACAAGGTGCAGCAGCACACCCCTCCTCCTTGGCTCACAACATTTGTCCAGTGCAACAGCTTAGTGTTATTGCTTGTGTTTCCAGACCAGTAAGGAATGCACAAAGAGGTCAAGAGACTTGCTGGAGGGGAGGAGGAGCGTGGATGAGACAGCTGGCAAGAGACCTCAAGTCTCCTTCCTCCTATCCCTGTAGTTTTCCCTGAAGACCGTTGTTGTGCGTATGAAATAAGACGGGGACAAAGGCTGTTTTCCTGGTAGTCTGATGTAGTCTTGAGGTCTGTGTAATAAACCCGGAGTCTGTTAGAATTCCAGCATATAATATAAGGACCCTGTAATGAAATGAGTAATACAGACAGAGAGATATTTGTAACTGTTAATAAGATCCCTACTCAGTCTTCTCTTTTCTAGACTAAACAGCCCCAGTTCCCGCAGCCTTTCCTGGTATGAGAGATGCTCCAGTCCCCTGATCTTCTTGGTGGCCCTGCGCGGGACTGTCTCCAGAAGTTCTCTGTCCCTCTAGAGCTGAGGAGCCCAGAACTGGACACAGGATGTCATTGCTGTGAGTTTCATCTTTAGAAACATTTCCCTTCAAGGTGTTTACATTGAAATTCAAGGTGTTCTAGATGTGCCAAACCACTCGGGAAAAACCACTGGGTTTTGCCCTCTTAAGACTCAGCTGGTGGTGTTGGTAACCTCAACCATCTTTTGAGATGAGTTGAGATAGAACTGTGCATGCTCAGGTTCTCAGCTGTGCTCGTCACCAAATGTTCACTTGAAATATTCCATCATTCACTTCCTCTTCTCACTTACCTTGGGGTCTGCGTAGACACTTGTCCCTCATGCAACTCCTTCCACTTCCCAGAAAAATAAGCTTCCTCTACTTTCTTCGTCTGACAAAGGGGTTGTGGAGGGTGCCCAATTGGCTCAGCCCCAGAGGTGGGTCTTACTTAGAGACAGGGAAATTTTTGAGCAACTTAGCATTACCATAAGGACCAATATTACAGCTCCTTCCCTGGGACCAGAACCAGCTCTACACAGAGCCAAGACGTTAGCTAATGTTGTTCCTTGTGTGTGTTTGTGTTTGTTTGTCTTGTTATTCAACCAGTTGCAAAACCTTGTTTTCAAATAGAGTCCTAGAATCATAGAATGGTAGGGGTTGGATTGTTGACGGATCCGCAATCCATGAAAAACTTCCCTACACAGGAATGCAGAGAAGCAGGCACTTCTTTATTATGCAGCGCTGGGAAGACACGAGGGATAGCTCCTCCATAGGTGCTTCCTTGTTAGTTACCATTTTCAGGGTTTTTACAGAGCTGAAAGAAAAGGATCACATTTGCCAACACAAGCATGCATAAAATGTCCATCTGTCAGTTTAGCCCTTCACCTTGATTGGTTCCCAACAAACACAAAATTTCCAAAACCACAGTGATTGGTCAAAGAAAGATATCAGTCCCTTTGTTTTAGTAACAACTAAGGTAACAGCCAAGGTAACCTAAGGAATACATTGACCAGGGTCTTGTAGTTAAGGTAACAGCCAAAGTAACCTAAGGAATACGTTGACCAGGGTCTTGTAGTTAAGGTAACAGCCAAGGTAACCTAAGGAATACATTGACCAGGGTCTTGTGGCTAAGGTAACAGCCAAGGTAACCTAAGGAATACGTTGACCAGGGTCTTGTGGTTAAGGTAACACGTCCCCATCAGGTGTGGTATGTAACTCTTGCAGTTTGATCCTTATGTGATTCAAAGGAATACTTACTTAATCCATAGGTGTGTGAGTTATTTGAAGTGCTGAGCTAACTGATTGGTCTCTTAGTAACTAGGTGCTTAACAAGTACTTCTGGTGGTGATAAGTGGTTCACTAAAATAATTGTGTGTGTGCAACAAGAAGGGACCTTTAGAGATGATCTAGTCCAACCTCCCATGGCAAAGCAGGTCCACCTAGATCAGGTCACACAGGAACATGTCCAGGTGTGTTGGGAAGCCCCCCAGAGAAGGCTACTCCCCACCCTCCCTGGGCAGCCTGTGCCCATGCTCTGTCACCCTGACAGTGAACTAGTTTTTCCTTAGGGTTAAATCATAGAATGATAGAATGGTAGGGGTTGGAAGGGAGCTTTCCCCTTCTCCTTGGCTCCTTGACCACTTGTGAGAGTTGGTTGTCACGAGCACTGTGCAGGAAGCTCCTGGCCTGTGTGTGCTTGGCTGAGTGGCTTTGCCAGCAAATATCAGGGGTGTTGAGGTCCCCGTGAGGACCGGGGATGATGATTGTGAGGCAGCTCTGAGCCGTTTCTTCGAAGGCCCGATGCGCTTCTTCTTCCTGCTCAGGTGGCCTAGAGTAAAGTGCCATAGTAGGATCACCCACACTAGCCTGCCCCTTTGTTTTCACCCAGAAGCACTCACCCCAGCCCTCATCCCCACCCAGGCAGAGCTCAATGTGCTCTAACTGCTCTCTCACCTAGAGAACAACTCCAGCCCCTCGGCCCAGTTGCCTGTGTTTCCTAAACAGCACGTAGCCATGGCTGGCTGTGCTCCAGCCCCGTGAGCTGGCCCAGCACGTCCGTGTCACTGGCATGAGATCATGGGCGCCCTATCTCTGCACCCACATCTCTAGTTCCCCCTGCTCACTCCCCAGGCTGTGTGCGTTGGTGTACAGGCAACACAGGGGCTCCCTCCAGCAGATGAGTTTCCCTGGCTCCTGGCAGGCCACACCTTTCCCCACTCCTTGTCCCATCTACGGACGGGTGTCTCGATGCCTCTTCACAGTGAGTCACCCCCAAGGAGCAGCCCTTGCTTTTTACAGGGCCTGTTGCCAGGGGCACAGTTGGTGGTGTATTGGTTGTTGAGATTTCCCCACCCAGACCGTGTTCATTCATGACCATATTTATTAGAGCTACAAAGGTATAATTTATTGGAACACGGGAGGGAGGGTCACGAAGGGGAGAGGGTCGTGTACCAGAGAGTGGCAAAGCGGAGAGGGGAGAGGGTCGCGATGCGGAGAGAGTCTTGAAGTGGAGAGGGACGTGGAGAGTGTCATGAACATAGAGAGCCTTGTGAAGTGGGGAGTCCTGAAGCTGGAGTCCTGAAGCTGGAGTCCTGAAGCGGGGAGTCCTGAAGCGGGTAGTCCTGAAGCTGGAGTCCTGAAGCGGGGAGTCCTGAAGCGGGGAGTCCTGAAGCGGGAGTCCTGAAGCGGGGAGTCCTGAAGCTGGAGTCCTGAAGCGGTGAGTCCTGAAGCGGTGAGTCCTGAAGCGGTGAGTCCTGAAGCTGGAGTCTTGAAGCTGGAGTCCTGAAGCTGGAGTCCTGAAGCGGTGAGTCCTGAAGCTGGAGTCCTGAAGCGGGGAGTCTTGAAGCGGAGAGGGTCACATAGTAGAGAGAGTCGTGAAGTGTAGAGGGTCGTGGAGGGGGTCGTGAACTGGAGGGTCTTGAAGTGGAGAGGGTCGTTAAGTGTGAGTCGTGGAGACAGTCTTGAAGTGGAGAAAGTTGTAAAGCTGCAAGGCTCTTGGAGAGGGTCTTGAAGTGGTGAGTCATGAAGCGCAGAGTTGTGGAGGGTGCCCGAAGTGCAGAGTCTTGAAGTGGAAAGGGTCATGAAGCAGAGAGTCGTGACCTTGAGATGTTTGTGAACTATAGAGTGTCGAGAAGCAGAGAGTCGTGAAGTAGAGAGGGTCGTGAAACTGAAAGGATCGTGGAGAAGGTCCTGAAGTGGTGAGTGGTGGAGGGTCGTGGAGAGGGTCGGAAGCATCGAGTCTTGGAAGTGGAGAGGGTCGTGAAGTGGAGAGTTGTGAAGTTGAGAAGTTTGTGAAGTGTAGAGAGTCTTGGAGAGTCGTGAAGTGCAGGTGGTGGGAAGCACAGAGTGGTGAAATGGAGAGGGACGCGAAGCGGAGAGTGGTGGAGAGAGTGGTGGAGACAGTCATGAAGCTGAAATAGTGAAGAGGGTCGCGAAACGGAGAGTGGTGGAGAGAGTCATGTACCTTAGAGTCCCGGAGTGGGGAGTGGGGAAGTGGGGAGGGTCGTTTACCTTAGAGTCATGAAGTGGGGAGTCAGGAAGTGGGGAGGGTCGTAAAGCAGAGAGGGTCACGAAGCGGAGGGTCCAAGGTCTTGTGCTGCAATGGATTCTGACACTAGAGTGGCACTGTGACATCAATATTTCCGTGGTGTTGCAAAGAGGAGCCTTGGCATTCGTTTGTAGTGCCGGGACCCATACTGTGGTGGATCGACCTCCATGGGCTCTTCCCGATCCTGAGGTGGATCCACCTCCATGGGCTCCTCCTCATCCTTTGGTGGATCCACTTCCATTGGCTCCACCCTGTCAGCTGCTGGAGGAAAAGCCATTGCAGCAGGAGCAAGAAGAGTTGCGGGAGGAGGAAAAAATGGTGCGGGAGGAGGAAAAAATGGTGCGGGAGGAGGAAAAAATGGTGCGGGAGGAGGAAAAGGGAGGGGAAAGGCAGCCATCGGTGCAGGGGGGCAAGTCGTTGTTGCAGGCATTGCTGGAGGAAAGGCAGGAGGTGCTGGAGGAGGAAAGGTGAACGTTGGTGGTACAGGAAAAGCCATTGGTGCAGGGGGAAAAGCTGGCGGAAAGGCAGGTGCTGCTGGAGGAGGAAAGGCAGGTGTTGCTGCTGCTTTGTTGATCTTGAGAAGTCTCTGAAGCCACATCTTCACCCTCCTGAACTTCTTCCCTTCTTGGCCAGGCAGAGATGAGCAACTGCTGTCTTTGGTGCTAAGGATCCCCGTCCAAGTGTGTGGAGGTCACGACGCCAGGAGCTCTGCAGCTGAGAGTCAAGTGCCGTGTGTCGGTTGGTATGCTAATGGGGTTAACGGACATGGCAGGAGACAGCGTGATGTCAGCAGCACACGCTGGGGTGAATGCAAATGTCCACGCGGCCGACTGTGATTGGCTCCTGTGTGTGTTGGCTTGGCAGCGTGAGCTTAGGACTAGATGATGGTCAAGGCCTTTTCCAAGCAAACTAATGCTATGATTTGATGAAAGGTAGCGTGGTGTGGGAGGAAGAGGAGGGCTGTGGAGGGGCAGAGGGCCCCTTCCTGGGAGTGTCCCCTCTGTGTCCATTGCTAAAGGAGGGCCGTAGCAGGGATTGGATCTGACCTGTGGTTTCTGGGTGTTAAGTAGGAGAAACACAGCACGTCACAAGGCAAGGCTGCTGCGGCTTTCAAAGCTACCCTTGAACTCGATTTGTGACTTAGGCACCTTGATCTTGTAGAGAGGGCTTGGATGGGATTGCCGAGTGGGTGGCCTCCACAGTGCTCCAAAATATGCCTTTCTTGGCTGCTGAGAAGTGCCAGTGGGCTGATGCTTCTTGTCCAAGTGGTGCTTTGCAGCCCTACTTTCCTGACTTTGGGCCAGAGCCCTTCCGAGTGGGCTTGTCAAGCCCCAGAAGTGCCTTCTAAGCTGCACTGGATCTCATGGATGTGAAGCCGTGCCGTTCGTTGCCTTCTCTCCTTTGGCACTTAGTGCAGGGAGCTTTGGCTGCTTGTCTGTCAGCATCAGGATGTTGTGAGTTCAAGGCTCCTGCCTTCCATTGGCTGCATCCTGTTGGCTCTGCAGACTGGGAGCAGGCTGGCATTTTTCAGGCAGGAGCAAGGTAGTTCTGATCCTCTGGCACTATCAGAAAGCATCAGTGTTTGTGCTGTAGCAAGACTGAAAAGAGTCCCCCGCAGAGAGTGACTGGGAAGAACAGGCAAGCTGCTGCTGCCAAGGAAGGCTACGTCTTTCTGTCCAGCAAAGGCTTTCACGTTTATTGCCAAGGCATAAGGTGCCCGTCATGCGCAAACAGTTGCAAGGTGTCTTTGGAAGGCAGCAAAACCTGTTGCTTCCTGATCTCGCTTGACGTCTCCAACGTTGCTCTGCATGAAGCATCTGAAGGGTGGAGAGGAGTGGGTTGGTATCTAAAAATCCATCCTGGTTTTGCTTTAATTCTAAAGCAAAGATATCCTTGTGTCCTCTCATCTGGAGAAAGAGGATCCTGTGTGTAGTCAAGCACATAGTTAAATACCTTTATCTGGTAAGGCCATTGTTGCTGCCTGCAAGAAGATAATGTGCCCAGAGCTGCTGGAGGTGGGATTTGAACTCCTTCTCTTGTTGCAGATGGCGGAAGCTGTGCAGACTCAAGATCAACCAATGGAGGAGGAGGTGGAGACCTTTGCCTTCCAGGCAGAGATTGCTCAGTTGATGTCTCTGATGATCAACACTTTCTATTCCAATAAGGAAATCTTTCTGAGGGAGCTGATTTCCAACTGATCAGAGGTAAGTCCTTTAAGGTCTACCCTCATTCATGTCAATAAAGCTGCTATAATGTTAAAAACCAGGCAATGCTAAAGCCTGCGTCTTCTTTTAAAGGCTCTGGACAAGATAAGGTACGAGAGCTTGACAGACCCAAGCAAGCGGGATTCTGGAAAAGACCTGAAAATTGACTTGGTTCCAAACAAGCACGATTGCCCACTGTGGATACGGGCATAGGGATGAGCAAAGCTGACCTGGTCAACAACCTTGGTACTATTGCCAAAGGTGGTGCTAAGGCTTTCATGGAAGCACTGCAGGCAGGAGCTGATATGTCCATGATTGGGCGGTTTGGTGTTGCTTTCTACTCGGCCTACTTGGTTGCAGAAAAAGTGCCAGTGATCACCAAGCACAATGATGATGAGCAGGACGCTTGGGAGTGGTCAGCTGGAGGATCTTTCACTGTCAGACTTGATAATGGTGAGTATGAAATGTCTCTGCTCAAGTATGCTTTCTAGAAGGTTTTTGGTACTGGGATACCTAATGTATTCATTGAAAATGAAAGGAATTGGGACTAGTCATGTGTCAGGTGAAGCCCAGGCCCAGTTGTTCTCATACCATTCCTGTTTGAGTAGCTGTTGGTACCAAAGGGAATGCTTCATAATGAACAGTAAGCTTTCAAAGCTTGTAGATATCAATATTTCTGTAGGTTCCTACAGTTTATCTACAGAAACTTGAAAGAGACCATGTGAGTAGATGAATGAGTTTCAAATCTCTTAGACTTGCCTGAAGTACCTTCTAGGTACGGTCAGCCCGAGGAAGTGTCTGTGAGGCTGTTCCTGTGCCCAGAAGTTTCCCTTCTCCCAGTAAAGATACTGCAGGACTTAGTCAAAGAAAATCTGCTTTAGTATTCATTCCAAAGTCAAAGTGTAGGCTTCTGCTGCACAAATTAAAGCCGTCAACACCGTTCTAGGTGAACCTTTGGGCCCTGGAACAAAAGTCATCCTGCATCTGAAGGAAGATCAGACTGAATACCTGGAAGAGCGGCGAATCAAGGAGATTGTGAAGAAGCACTCTCAGTTCATTGGCTACCCCATCACACTCTTTGTACGTACCTTGCTTCAAGTTTTTACAAGGCTATTAATACATTTCACAAGATCTAGGTAAGTCATGTCATTTTAAGGGTTGAAAGGGACCTGGAAAGCTCATCCAGTGCAACCCCCCTGCCAGAGCAGGACCACCTAGAGTAGGTCACACAGGAACGGATCCAGATGGGTTTGGAATGTTTCCAGAGGAGAGTCCACAGCCCATCTGGGCAGCCCCTGCCAGTGCGGCCTCACCTGAACACTGAAGAGGTGTGTTTCTTTGGAAGCTCTTACGTTCCAGCTTGTACCCATTGCCCCTTGTCCTAGAGCACAGCCTGGCTCTATCCTCCTCACACGCAGCCTTTATGGCTTTGTCAACATGAATGAGGTCACTGCTCAGTCTCCTCCAAGCTCAAGAGCCCCAGCTCCCTCAGCCTTTCATCACAAGGGAGATGCTCCACTCCATCATCTCTGTGGCCCTGTGCTGAACTGTCTCCAGGAGCTCCCTGTCCTTCTGGAACTAAGGAGCCCAGAACTGTGCTGCCCGTTCCCAAAGGAAAACACAAAACAACCGAGGTCGTTTCATGCGGTGCTTTATTGAGGGCCCTAGGGACCTGAGGACTAGTGTCCAAAGTCAGAGCCCCCACTAACAGAAAATTTCACAGAGTTTATATACTTTCCACAAATGATTACTTCATCAGGTGCCCGTGATGTTTACCAGTTTTCTTAGACTTTAGGATTATGTTGTGCTCTTTCATGTAGTTACTTGAGACAACGCTTATCTGAATCCACAACCAGAAATTTCCATAGATAACAAACAGGTAAACATTCGAGATAACGATTTCTTTGAGAAAAACAAGATTCAGGTTCAGCATTCTTCACTAATCTCTTTGCTTTGTTTAAGCAAGAATGCACAAGCTCAGCATGCCCCACTAGTTCCCTAGACTGCTAGGTTACATCAACATCCCACCCTGCTCACTAGGCCTCGATACAGACCTTAGCCTAACTACTTCTAACTTTCCATATACAGTAATGCTAACAACTGGACACTATTCCAGATGTCGTCTCACGAGGGCAGAGTGGAGGGGGAGCAGAAGCTCAGGATCACAGTCTCCAAATCACTGAGAAAAATGAAACACATCTTGATGTGTTGTCAGTGGTAGTTGAGTGTAATTGAAACGAGACAGTATAAATTACATCAGCACATGGAAATACACCAGCACTTGTGCCTGGGCACGCAGAATGCAAGGAGGAAAGTACCGTTTCCCTGGTGCCATTTTCAGGCCAAAGAAGAGAAAGCGGCCTCGTTATCCCAGGAGATTTGTCCAAGCAGGTCTTTGAAGAGGCCCAAGTCAGCTGGCCGAAGCCCAGGCTTGCAAGCCAGTTTGGCATCCTGCTGCTTCTCCATAGCAGCTGGAACTGCACCATTTCATGGTCACTGCAGCCAAGGCTGCCTCCAACCTCCACATCCCCAAGCAGCCCTTCAGCACAAGGTGCAGCAGCACACCCCTCCTCCTTGGCTCACAACATTTGTCCAGTGCAACAGCTTAGTGTTATTGCTTGTGTTTCCAGACCAGTAAGGAATGCACAAAGAGGTCAAGAGACTTGCTGGAGGGGAGGAGGAGCATGGATGAGACAGCTGGCAAGAGACCTCAAGTCTCCTTCCTCCTATCCCTGTAGTTTTCCCTGAAGACCGTTGTTGTGCGTATGAAATAAGACGGGGACAAAGGCTGTTTTCCTGGTAGTCTGATGTAGTCTTGAGGTCTGTGTAATAAACCCGGAGTCTGTTAGAATTCCAGCATATAATATAAGGACCCTGTAATGAAATGAGTAATACAGACAGAGAGATATTTGTAACTGTTAATAAGATCCCTACTCAGTCTTCTCTTTTCTAGACTAAACAGCCCCAGTTCCCGCAGCCTTTCCTGGTATGAGAGATGCTCCAGTCCCCTGATCTTCTTGGTGGCCCTGCGCGGGACTGTCTCCAGAAGTTCTCTGTCCCTCTAGAGCTGAGGAGCCCAGAACTGGACACAGGATGTCATTGCTGTGAGTTTCATCTTTAGAAACATTTCCCTTCAAGGTGTTTACATTGAAATTCAAGGTGTTCTAGATGTGCCAAACCACTCGGGAAAAACCACTGGGTTTTGCCCTCTTAAGACTCAGCTGGTGGTGTTGGTAACCTCAACCATCTTTTGAGATGAGTTGAGATAGAACTGTGCATGCTCAGGTTCTCAGCTGTGCTCGTCACCAAATGTTCACTTGAAATATTCCATCATTCACTTCCTCTTCTCACTTACCTTGGGGTCTGCGTAGACACTTGTCCCTCATGCAACTCCTTCCACTTCCCAGAAAAATAAGCTTCCTCTACTTTCTTCGTCTGACAAAGGGGTTGTGGAGGGTGCCCAATTGGCTCAGCCCCAGAGGTGGGTCTTACTTAGAGACAGGGAAATTTTTGAGCAACTTAGCATTACCATAAGGACCAATATTACAGCTCCTTCCCTGGGACCAGAACCAGCTCTACACAGAGCCAAGACGTTAGCTAATGTTGTTCCTTGTGTGTGTTTGTGTTTGTTTGTCTTGTTATTCAACCAGTTGCAAAACCTTGTTTTCAAATAGAGTCCTAGAATCATAGAATGGTAGGGGTTGGATTGTTGACGGATCCGCAATCCATGAAAAACTTCCCTACACAGGAATGCAGAGAAGCAGGCACTTCTTTATTATGCAGCGCTGGGAAGACACGAGGGATAGCTCCTCCATAGGTGCTTCCTTGTTAGTTACCATTTTCAGGGTTTTTACAGAGCTGAAAGAAAAGGATCACATTTGCCAACACAAGCATGCATAAAATGTCCATCTGTCAGTTTAGCCCTTCACCTTGATTGGTTCCCAACAAACACAAAATTTCCAAAACCACAGTGATTGGTCAAAGAAAGATATCAGTCCCTTTGTTTTAGTAACAACTAAGGTAACAGCCAAGGTAACCTAAGGAATACATTGACCAGGGTCTTGTAGTTAAGGTAACAGCCAAAGTAACCTAAGGAATACGTTGACCAGGGTCTTGTAGTTAAGGTAACAGCCAAGGTAACCTAAGGAATACATTGACCAGGGTCTTGTGGCTAAGGTAACAGCCAAGGTAACCTAAGGAATACGTTGACCAGGGTCTTGTGGTTAAGGTAACACGTCCCCATCAGGTGTGGTATGTAACTCTTGCAGTTTGATCCTTATGTGATTCAAAGGAATACTTACTTAATCCATAGGTGTGTGAGTTATTTGAAGTGCTGAGCTAACTGATTGGTCTCTTAGTAACTAGGTGCTTAACAAGTACTTCTGGTGGTGATAAGTGGTTCACTAAAATAATTGTGTGTGTGCAACAAGAAGGGACCTTTAGAGATGATCTAGTCCAACCTCCCATGGCAAAGCAGGTCCACCTAGATCAGGTCACACAGGAACATGTCCAGGTGTGTTGGGAAGCCCCCCAGAGAAGGCTACTCCCCACCCTCCCTGGGCAGCCTGTGCCCATGCTCTGTCACCCTGACAGTGAACTAGTTTTTCCTTAGGGTTAAATCATAGAATGATAGAATGGTAGGGGTTGGAAGGGAGCTTTCCCCTTCTCCTTGGCTCCTTGACCACTTGTGAGAGTTGGTTGTCACGAGCACTGTGCAGGAAGCTCCTGGCCTGTGTGTGCTTGGCTGAGTGGCTTTGCCAGCAAATATCAGGGGTGTTGAGGTCCCCGTGAGGACCGGGGATGATGATTGTGAGGCAGCTCTGAGCCGTTTCTTCGAAGGCCCGATGCGCTTCTTCTTCCTGCTCAGGTGGCCTAGAGTAAAGTGCCATAGTAGGATCACCCACACTAGCCTGCCCCTTTGTTTTCACCCAGAAGCACTCACCCCAGCCCTCATCCCCACCCAGGCAGAGCTCAATGTGCTCTAACTGCTCTCTCACCTAGAGAACAACTCCAGCCCCTCGGCCCAGTTGCCTGTGTTTCCTAAACAGCACGTAGCCATGGCTGGCTGTGCTCCAGCCCCGTGAGCTGGCCCAGCACGTCCGTGTCACTGGCATGAGATCATGGGCGCCCTATCTCTGCACCCACATCTCTAGTTCCCCCTGCTCACTCCCCAGGCTGTGTGCGTTGGTGTACAGGCAACACAGGGGCTCCCTCCAGCAGATGAGTTTCCCTGGCCCCTGGCAGGCCACACCTTTCCCCACTCCTTGTCCCATCTACGGACGGGTGTCTCGATGCCTCTTCACAGTGAGTCACCCCCAAGGAGCAGCCCTTGCTTTTTACAGGGCCTGTTGCCAGGGGCACAGTTGGTGGTGTATTGGTTGTTGAGATTTCCCCACCCAGACCGTGTTCATTCATGACCATATTTATTAGAGCTACAAAGGTATAATTTATTGGAACACGGGAGGGAGGGTCACGAAGGGGAGAGGGTCGTGTACCAGAGAGTGGCAAAGCGGAGAGGGGAGAGGGTCGCGATGCGGAGAGAGTCTTGAAGTGGAGAGGGACGTGGAGAGTGTCATGAACATAGAGAGCCTTGTGAAGCTGGAGTCCTGAAGCTGGAGTCCTGAAGCTGGAGTCCTGAAGCGGGGAGTCCTGAAGCGGGTAGTCCTGAAGCTGGAGTCCTGAAATAGGGAGTCCTGAAGCGGGGAGTCCTGAAGCGGGGAGTCCTGAAGCGGGAGTCCTGAAGCTGGAGTCCTGAAGCGGTGAGTCCTGAAGCT
The DNA here is from genome assembly GCF_028858725.1 of Colius striatus. Lineage (NCBI taxonomy): Eukaryota > Metazoa > Chordata > Aves > Coliiformes > Coliidae > Colius > Colius striatus. The sequence continues at coordinate 690,820 of NW_026908524.1, read as the reverse complement.
GGAGTCCTGAAATAGGGAGTCCTGAAGCTGGAGTCCTGAAGCTGGAGTCCTGAAGCGGTGAGTCCTGAAGCGGTGAGTCCTGAAGCGGTGAGTCCTGAAGCGGTGAGTCCTGAAGCTGGAGTCCTGAAGCGGTGAGTCCTGAAGCTGGAGTCCTGAAGCGGGGAGTCTTGAAGCGGAGAGGGTCACATAGTAGAGAGAGTCGTGAAGTGTAGAGGGTCGTGGAGGGGGTCGTGAACTGGAGGGTCTTGAAGTGGAGAGGGTCGTTAAGTGTGAGTCGTGGAGACAGTCTTGAAGTGGAGAAAGTTGTAAAGCTGCAAGGCTCTTGGAGAGGGTCTTGAAGTGGTGAGTCATGAAGCGCAGAGTTGTGGAGGGTGCCCGAAGTGCAGAGTCTTGAAGTGGAAAGGGTCATGAAGCAGAGAGTCGTGACCTTGAGATGTTTGTGAACTATAGAGTGTCGAGAAGCAGAGAGTCGTGAAGTAGAGAGGGTCGTGAAACTGAAAGGATCGTGGAGAAGGTCCTGAAGTGGTGAGTGGTGGAGGGTCGTGGAGAGGGTCGGAAGCATCGAGTCTTGGAAGTGGAGAGGGTCGTGAAGTGGAGAGTTGTGAAGTTGAGAAGTTTGTGAAGTGTAGAGAGTCTTGGAGAGTCGTGAAGTGCAGGTGGTGGGAAGCACAGAGTGGTGAAATGGAGAGGGACGCGAAGCGGAGAGTGGTGGAGAGAGTGGTGGAGACAGTCATGAAGCTGAAATAGTGAAGAGGGTCGCGAAACGGAGAGTGGTGGAGAGAGTCATGTACCTTAGAGTCCCGGAGTGGGGAAGTGGGGAGGGTCGTTTACCTTAGAGTCATGAAGTGGGGAGTCGGGAAGTGGGGAGGGTCGTAAAGCAGAGAGGGTCACGAAGCAGAGGGTCCAAGGTCTTGTGCTGCAATGGATTCTGACACTAGAGTGGCACTGTGACATCAATATTTCCGTGGTGTTGCAAAGAGGAGCCTTGGCATTCGTTTGTAGTGCCGGGACCCATACTGTGGTGGATCGACCTCCATGGGCTCTTCCCGATCCTGAGGTGGATCCACCTCCATGGGCTCCTCCTGATCCTTTGGTGGATCCACTTCCATTGGCTCCACCCTGTCAGCTGCTGGAGGAAAAGCCATTGCAGCAGGAGCAAGAAGAGTTGCGGGAGGAGGAAAAAATGGTGCGGGAGGAGGAAAAAATGGTGCGGGAGGAGGAAAAAATGGTGCGGGAGGAGGAAAAGGGAGGGGAAAGGCAGCCATCGGTGCAGGGGGGCAAGTCGTTGTTGCAGGCATTGCTGGAGGAAAGGCAGGAGGTGCTGGAGGAGGAAAGGTGAACGTTGGTGGTACAGGAAAAGCCATTGGTGCAGGGGGAAAAGCTGGCGGAAAGGCAGGTGCTGCTGGAGGAGGAAAGGCAGGTGTTGCTGCTGCTTTGTTGATCTTGAGAAGTCTCTGAAGCCACATCTTCACCCTCCTGAACTTCTTCCCTTCTTGGCCAGGCAGAGATGAGCAACTGCTGTCTTTGGTGCTAAGGATCCCCGTCCAAGTGTGTGGAGGTCACGACGCCAGGAGCTCTGCAGCTGAGAGTCAAGTGCCGTGTGTCGGTTGGTATGCTAATGGGGTTAACGGACATGGCAGGAGACAGCGTGATGTCAGCAGCACACGCTGGGGTGAATGCAAATGTCCACGCGGACGACTGTGATTGGCTCCTGTGTGTGTTGGCTTGGCAGCGTGAGCTTAGGACTAGATGATGGTCAAGGCCTTTTCCAAGCAAACTAATGCTATGATTTGATGAAAGGTAGCGTGGTGTGGGAGGAAGAGGAGGGCTGTGGAGGGGCAGAGGGCCCCTTCCTGGGAGTGTCCCCTCTGTGTCCATTGCTAAAGGAGGGCCGTAGCAGGGATTGGGTCTGACCTGTGGTTTCTGGGTGTTAAGTAGGAGAAACACAGCACGTCACAAGGCAAGGCTGCTGCGGCTTTCAAAGCTACCCTTGAACTCGATTTGTGACTTAGGCACCTTGATCTTGTAGAGAGGGTTTGGATGGGATTGCCGAGTGGGTGGCCTCCACAGTGCTCCAAAATATGCCTTTCTTGGCTGCTGAGAAGTGCCAGTGGGCTGATGCTTCTTGTCCAAGTGGTGCTTTGCAGCCCTACTTTCCTGACTTTGGGCCAGAGCCCTTCCGAGTGGGCTTGTCAAGCCCCAGAAGTGCCTTCTAAGCTGCACTGGATCTCATGGATGTGAAGCCGTGCCGTTCGTTGCCTTCTCTCCTTTGGCACTTAGTGCAGGGAGCTTTGGCTGCTTGTCTGTCAGCATCAGGATGTTGTGAGTTCAAGGCTCCTGCCTTCCATTGGCTGCATCCTGTTGGCTCTGCAGACTGGGAGCAGGCTGGCATTTTTCAGGCAGGAGCAAGGTAGTTCTGATCCTCTGGCACTATCAGAAAGCATCAGTGTTTGTGCTGTAGCAAGACTGAAAAGAGTCCCCCGCAGAGAGTGACTGGGAAGAACAGGCAAGCTGCTGCTGCCAAGGAAGGCTACGTCTTTCTGTCCAGCAAAGGCTTTCACGTTTATTGCCAAGGCATAAGGTGCCCGTCATGCGCAAACAGTTGCAAGGTGTCTTTGGAAGGCAGCAAAACCTGTTGCTTCCTGATCTCGCTTGACGTCTCCAACGTTGCTCTGCATGAAGCATCTGAAGGGTGGAGAGGAGTGGGTTGGTATCTAAAGGCTCTGGACAAGATAAGGTACGAGAGCTTGACAGACCCAAGCAAGCGGGATTCTGGAAAAGACCTGAAAATTGACTTGGTTCCATATACAGTAATGCTAACAAGTCCCCCCTTTTGAGCATTCTTCTATCTTGCAAGGATGCTCAACATCATCTGTTTCTATTGTCCGTGTCTCAAGTAGTGGTTTCCTTATATGATGGAGGAGGAGACCCATTTCCAGTTCCATTTCTGGTCATCGCATTCATTAATCTGCAGGTGTTGAGCTTTTCTCTGGTAATGGTTCCTAAAATACACTTGTAAACTATATAAATTATCATCAATAGTATAACAAACATAATTACATATTGGATGACTGAGGAAATCCACCCAGAGACCTGGAGCCCCAATGAATCAAATATTGCTCCTATCCAATTATGTTGAGCTTCTTCTTCAATTTCTTTGGCTTCGGTTTCAACCTTCTCCAATTGTAAAATATCTTTTTCTACTTCGATTGTCATGTTTGGAATATGGATACAGCAGTGATCAATTCTTTTGCTCAGGTAACCACAGACCCCATGTTCCCGCAGCAGCAACATATCTAAGGCCATTCTATTCTGCAAAGTCATTCTGCTAGTTGCCTGTAGCTGCAAATTCATATCCTTAAACCCTTTCTTGGTGGCTGCTGCTAATCTTTTAGTTTGGCCAAGTAGCTTATACAACATTTCCCTATTACGGTAGGATGCAACCTGTGCAAACAAAGACTCTAAAGCCCAGCCAAAGTTTACTCCATCACTTGGTTCATGCCACTCATCTTCTACCTTGATATCATCACCTATTTCCCTTTTCTTCCGAGCTGTCCTTGTTTCTAATTTAGATTGTCTCCAAAATGGGCATCATGTGGGAACTCCCAAGGTTATTTGAGTTACTGGACCATCAAATGGTAAATGGGTGGTCCATTGCCCATGACCCATAACCCAAACTAAGTTTCCTGGACTTCTGATTGTGGTGGATTTACAATTAATGACCCTTTTTCCATACATCCCTTTCTCATGTACATCTCCCTTTATTTTGTCTTTAATCGTATGATTGTATCACCGACATTCACACCCCCATTTCAGCAGAACTCTAACAGGGACTAAACCTATCTGACTCTCTGGGGAGTCATAAATAAAAACTTTCGTACAGTTCCATATTTCTTTCTGATCTCTGGATGGTCTCACGGAGGTGTATGTAGCCATCACACTATCGTGAGTCTGATCTTTCTCTCCTATCCATTGTATACACCATTGTACTGGACCTAGGTAACTATATAATTCCAACAAACCAGGTCCCCATACTGTGTCCCATTCATCTTCCAAAGTTTGTTGTTGTGTAACATTCTGGAAGATCTCTTCATTCCTAATCTTTTCAACTTTTATTTTTGTGCTACTACACCAATATCCACTTATTGGAATAGTACCATCTACTGTACAGCGACCTTTAATATTGCCACCTCTCCCATAAGGACCTGTTCTAACCCATCTATAATACCCCGGCAATGATCTACACTCCTTTTCCGTTAAATCCCCCTTTATTAAACACCCGTTTGTCCACTCTTCATACTTTATTGATACTTGCCTGCAGTTCCAAGTAAAATTAACAGAGGTTTCTGGCATGGTTGTTATTGGAATAATTCCCCAGGGTATAGGTTCACCTGCAGCCTGAGGTAGTGGCAAACATGCTGTAATCTTAGATACATTCTGAACCATTCCAAAATCTCTAATCAACCTGACCACTAAGTTTTCCCGTCCTTCATCTCGATGGAAGTTTATTGTCCCATTTCCTAGATCCCGTATTCTCCTTCGGCTATATTTGCCTCTAATTAATGATACTAACATCCTAGAGCGGGCCCACCACGCATCTTTGGCTATCCAACACCAATACATCCCTTCATCATCTGACTCTACGTCATTTATTATTAATACTATGGTGCCGCCTAACCTCTTCTCTATCCGATATTTCCTTCCAGGCTGTATACTGCTATCTCCAAACCACCACCCAAAATCTGAAAAACTCATTCTGGGATTCACTTTACATGTTAAAATAACTATTTTCCCTTCATTGGCCTGATACACCCCTTGTGTGGCCCTAATTCCTTGATTCAAATGAGGTCGGCCCTGCACATTTCTTTTTCCATAATTAGAGTAGGGTCCACATACAACTACACATAGATATTGTCCATCCACCTTACCCAACAGAGGTTGAGTCTAATTCAGCCATCCTATCCCTCTGTTCCCCACATTCCACCAACTGATTCCTTCCTCGATCCTGTCCCACAATCCTTGAGGTCCCATTTTCCACCATTTAACTTGAACCGGGGCTTCACATTCTCTTTGTGAAGTAAAAGCACAGTTTATCCTCAAGGGTGGGCCATCCCACATATCCACTAAAGCTATTTTTGGTATTACTTCTACTCCCTCCTGAATCGGGGACCAAGGTACTACTCTCAAATCTATTCGCTTATAATCAAAATTTTCCCGAATTAACACCAAACACATGTATACTCCTGCTTCTCCTAACGTTAAATTAGTCAATTGCAAGGTAACACTTCCTTTTTTGGGTATCCTTATTCCAAACAGTAACAATACTTGCAGTCAATCTGGTTTGTCCTTGTTTCCAAATCGCAATTATTTCCTCGGCTCCAGCTCCTTGGTCATCAGCAATGTCACAGGTTAAATTGTCACAGGTTAAATTGACATCCATCCCTTCCATAACAGTAACCACAGGCTCTGTAACAGTGACAAATACAAATCCATTGACCGATACCATTTTCAATAATATCAACAGTACAACAGTTAAGAATGCGGTTTGGCTCGAAATATCGTTCGAGTGGGGGATACCACTTGGGTTTCCCATTCGGTTGGAACCTTCTTGACTCGAGTGTAGTGGATCCAAGCGTCGATTCCCGCTACCTTTATGGCTGTGAAAGTTGTCAAGATCACTTGATGGGGACCGTCCCATGTCTCTCTCAGTGGGTCTGTGAACCAATTCTTCACATAGACCTGATCTCCCGGTTGAATATCATGCACTGGATTTTCCAGCGGGAGCGGCCGATTCCATTGAAGGGCACCCCGTAAGGCGTTGAGAACTCTATTGAGCGACATAACATAGTTAAAAATCACCTGGTCTCCCAATACATGCGGGTCTCCTTTTAACACGGTGGCATGATAAGGCTTGCCGTACAGTATCTCGTACGGACTTACTCCTATCCTTTCCCTAGGTTTTATCCTAATCCTAAGTAAACACTAATGGCAAAGCTTGGGGCCACTGAAGTTTGGCCTCCTGACATATCCTTTTGATCTGATTTTTCAATGTTTGGTTCATCCTTTCTACTTGACCACTAGACTGGGGTCTCCATGGAGTGTGTAAATTCCAGGTAATGTGTAACGTCCTAGCCACCTCCTGAACTACCCCTGCCACAAAATGTGGGCCTCTATCTGATGATAATCCCAGTGGTACTCCAAATCTAGGTATTTGCTTGGTTTGTTCTACAAGGGAAAGCTTCTGGCCACCCTGAAAAGGTGCACACATACACCAACAGGTATTTAAGTCCCTGAGCCCTTGGAAGTTCTGAAAAGTCGACTTGCCAATAATCTCCAGGCTCTGGTCCTATTTGTAATTTTCCCAACTGCACCTGTTTCCTTACAATAGGATTATTCTTTAAACAAACTGGGCACATGGCATTCACCCTTTTCGCCAGCGTTAACATTTGGTTGGAAATTATTTCCTTTTTCAAAAATTTTACCAACACCTCTGCTCCCCAATGGCATTTATTGTGTCCAGTCTCTAATATGGACTTCATAACATTTTTGGGCACCACCACTTGTCCCATTGTCGTTACATACCATCCAACTGCATTCTTCTGGGCCTTTAGATATGTTGCCAATTTCTCATCATCGGCAGAATAGCTCGGTTTCCGAATCATATAACAAGAAACAGGGCTCACCTTGGTTGGTATTAAAGCCATCTGAGTCCAAACCTGTCGAGCAGCTTCTTTAGCAGTGATGTCTGCTAGTTCATTCCCTCGATATATCTTTCCTTCTTCTTTACAATGTCCCCTGATGTGCATTACTGCTGCCTTTTCTGGTTTATGTACCGCATCCAACAGGGCGAGAACTTCCAATCTATGTTTTATCATAGTCCCTTGTGAGTTTAACAGTCCCTGTTCTTTCCATAAGGCACCGTGAACATGTACAACTCCAAAGGCATATTTCGAGTCAGTCCATACATTTACCTTTTTTCCAGTACTCAAAATTAATGCCCCGGTAAGTCCAATTATCTCTGCCTTTTGAGCAGATGTCCCAGGGGCTAAAGCCTTTGCTTCAATCACTTGTGCAGCTGTGACCACCGCATATCCCGCATACCTGGTTCCATTTTCCACAAAGCTGGATGCATCGGTAAAGAGATCCCAATCTGAATCTTCTAACGGTGTGTCCTTTAGTTCTGCTCGGCTCGCATACACCTGTTCAGTTGTTTCTACACAATCATGAACCAGCTCCCCTTCTTCCTGTTTGCTGTGAAGAAATTCTGCTGGGTTGATATGGTTAGTTATCTTAAGTTCCACATCATCTTGTTCTCTTAACATAGCTTGATATTGTAACATTCTGCTGGATGATAACCAGTGACCCCCCTTTTGTTCCAGGACAGCCAAGACCATATGGGGCACAAAGACCTCCATTTTCCTTCCCAAAGTCAGTTTTCGGGCTTCCTGTATGAGGATCACTGTGGCCCGTAACTGCCCTCAAGCATGACGGCCAACCAGCACTAACATTGTCCAGTTGTTTTGAAAAATATCCCACTGGGCGTTTCCATGACGCTATTTTCTGGGTCAACACTCCCAGAGCCAGATTCTGCCTTTCATTTACATAAAGCTGAAAATCCTTATTTAAGTCCGGCAACCTTAAGGCAGGTGCTTCGTCTTATGAGCAGGCACCCATACCAGAAAATAAAGCCCCTATGGGCTTACCTTATAGCAGTCGTCCGCCAGGTGCGGGGGTCGGGCACGAACCGATGACTCCCCGAGAATCTCTCGGTGCCGGCGTGGAGTAAATCAGCACGCGAAGCGCCCCAGCTGCCTTCGGAGTCCTGCCGCGTCGCCAGAAAACTGCTGCCCGTTCCCGAAGGAAAACACAAAACAACCGAGGTCGTTTCATGCGGTGCTTTATTGAGGGCCCTAGGGACCTGAGGACTAGTGTCCAAAGTCAGAGCCCCCACTAACAGAAAATTTCACAGAGTTTATATACTTTCCACAAATGATTACTTCATCAGGTGCCCGTGATGTTTACCAGTTTTCTTAGACTTTAGGATTATGTCGTGCTCTTTCATGTAGTTACTTGAGACAACGCTTATCTGAATCCACAGCCAGAAATTTCCATAGATAACAAACAGGTAAACATTCGAGATAACGATTTCTTTGAGAAAAACAAGATTCAGGTTCAGCATTCTTCACTAATCTCTTTGCTTTGTTTAAGCAAGAATGCACAAGCTCAGCATGCCCCACTAGTTCCCTAGACTGCTAGGTTACATCAACATCCCACACTGCTCACTAGGCCTTGATACAGACCTTAGCCTAACTACTTCTAACTTTCCATATACAGTAATGCTAACAGGCTCAGTCTTGAAAGGGGGCTCCTGGTGTTGGGGGGTGGTCAGGGTGCTGGGGGAGGGGTCAGTCTGGTTGGGGGGGGTCAGACTGAAAGGGGGCTCAGGCTGATTTGAGGGAGTCAGGCTGGTTTGGGGGCTCAGGCTGGTGTGGGGGTGTCTGTTTTGGGGGGCTCAATCAGGTGTGGGGGTGTCTGTGTTTTGGGGGGCTCAGGCTGGTTTGGGGGGCTCAGGCTGGTTTGGGGGTGTCTGTTTTGGAGGGCTCAGGCTAGTTTTGGGGGGCTCAGGCTGGTGTGGGGGGCTCAGGCAAGTTTGGGGGCTCTGTGTTTTGGGGGGCTCAGGCTGGTTTGGGGGTGTCTGTGTTTTGGGGGGCTCAGTCTGGTTTGGGGGGCTCAGGCTGGTGTGGGGGTGTCTGTGTTTTGGGGGGCTCAGCCTGGTTTTGGGGGACAGTGTGTTTTGGGGGGCTCAGTCTGGTCTGGGTGTGTCTGTGTTTTGGGGGGCTCAGGCTGGTGTGAGGGTGTCTGTGTTTTGGGGGGCTCAGGCTGGTGTGGGGGTGTCTCACCGACACAGTCGAGCTGCGCCGGGTCCAGCCGGTAGCCGGGGTCGCAGCTGCAGGTGAAGCCGTCGGGGAGCCGGACGCAGCGCCCGTGGCGGCACCCATTGAGCACCCCACACTCCTCCCCTGGGGCTGGGGGGGTCAGGCTGGGGGTCAGCACCCCAAAATCCACCTTCCCTCCACCCTACCCCCTCCCCAAACTCACCCTCCTCCTCTTCCTTCTCCTCTTCCTCCTCCACCAAGGCTCCGTGGGCTTGGTAGGACCAGGCGTGGGGGTCGGGGTGGGGGTCAGGGTGGGGGTCGGGGGGTTCATAACGGGGTCCCCGAGGTCGGTGAGGGATGAAAGGTAAAGGGGGGGCCTCAAAATCATCCCCCTCGTACCGGGGGGGGGGCGTAAAGAGGATCGTGAGCGCCGATGCCGCCAAGCCCCGCCCCGAAGGAGTAAGGGTCGTATTCGGAACGGGGGGGCAGAGTGGGGGGGGCGAGGTGAGGCCCCCCGAAATAGTCGGGGCTGTAAGGGGGGGGTAGGGGGGGTGTAAGGGGGGGGGGTGTTCGAAGGGGGGGGGCGGCGTAGCCCGGGGGGCGCAGAACGTTGCACAGGAACTCGAAGTCGTCTGGGGAGGGGGGAGGAGAGAGAGAGGAGAGAGGGGGGTTATGGGGGACCCCCACACACAGTAAATGGGAATGGGAGGGGGTTGGGGAGCTGGGGAGGGGGTTGGGGTGGGGGTTTGGGTGCTGGGGAGAGGGTTGGGGAGAGGGGCTGAGTGCTGGGGAGGGGGTTGTGGAGGGGTCAGGGTGCTGGGGAGGGGCTAGAGGAGGGAGTTTCGGTGCTGGGGAGGGGTTTGGAAGACGTTTCGGTGCTGGGGAGGGGGTTGTGGGGGGTCAGGGTGCTGGATAGGAATGCTGGGGGTGGGCTCAGTGTGCTGGGGAGGGGGTTGGGGTGGGGGTTTGGGTGCTGGGGAGGGGGTTGTGGGGTGGGGTTGGGTGCTGGGGAGGGAGTTTGGGTGCTGGAGGTGGGCTCTGGGTGCTGGGGAGGGGGTCTGGGCACTGGGGTGGGCTCTGGGTGCTGGGAGGGGAGTCAGGGTGCTGAGGGGGAGGGGGATTGGTGCTGGGGGGATAAAAACGCCTCCCAAAGGGGTCGTGAGATGGGGGGGTGGGGGGGCTACGCGCGACTTTCTTAGTGAGGCACTTGGGGTCCCATCATGGGGGTGCATGGAGGGGTCAGCTGGATCCCTCCCATCGCCACGGGGTGAGTGGGGGATGTTGAGGGGTCCCTGTGTTAGCGGGGGGTGCCCCGAGGCTCCCACCTGAGCGGCGCTCAGGGCACAGGGCGCAGTCCACGCCCCAGGCGTGTCCGTACAGGCAGCAGCACTCGCTGTACGGCACCTGCCCGTCCCGCCGCGCCCCCCGCACACCAGGTCCGGCCGCAGCTCCTGCCAGCACACGGCCCGCGCCGCCGCTGCGCGGGGGGCTGCCGTCACGCGCCGCGACCACCCCCCGCACAGCGCCACACACCCCCAGATCCGCGCTGGCCCCGCAGAATGCGCTTGGGGACTCCAAAGGCTCCCCCAAAAACACCCCAAAACTCCCCCTTTTGTCCCTCGCAACTCCACCAAAACGCAACTTTTTCACTCAAAACTCCACCAAAACTCCCCTTTTCCCCTCAAATCTCTAAACTCCCACTTTTGCCTCAAAGCTTCACCAAACCTCACTTTTTGCCCTCAAAAGTCCCCCCAAACCCCCCTTTTATCCCTTAAGACCTCAAAACTCCTCCTTTTCTCCTCAAAAGTCCTCTAAACTCCCATCTCTTTCCTCAAAACTCCCCCAACACTCACTTTTTGGCTCAAAACTCCCCCAAAACCTCATTTTTCCTCTCAAAACCCCCCTTTTATCCTTTAAGACACCAAATCTCCCCCTTTTCCCCTCAGAACTCCCCCAAAACCCAACTTTTCCCCTCAAATCTCCTCCAAGTTCCCACTTTTGCCTCAAAACTTCACCAAACCTCACTTTTGGACTCAACCCCCCGCCCCCAAAACCCCCCTTTTCCCCCTCAAGACCCCCAAACTCCCCATTTATCCCCTCAAAACTCCCCCAACCCGCACTTTTTGACTCGGGTACCCCCCCCAAATCCCCCCTTTTTTCCCTCAAAACCCCACTTTTGCCCCTCAAGACCCCAAGACTACCCCTTTTCCCCTGAAAACTGCCCCAAAACCACCCTTTTTCCCCTCAAAACCCCAAATTCCCCATTTATCCCCTCAAAACTCCGCCAACCCTCACTTTTGGACTCAAAACTCCCCCAAAACCCCCTTTTTCCCCTCAAAACCCCCCTTTTATCCTTTAAGGTCCTTGAAACTTCCCCTTTTCCCCTCAAAACGCCACTTTTCCCCTCAAATCTCCACTAAACTCCCACTTTCTCCTCAAAACTTCTTAAAAACCCCACTTTTTCCCCACAAAACCCCCAAAGTCCCACTTTTCCCCTCAAAACTCTAACAAACACTTTTTCCTCTAAATTCCAAGAAATCCTTTTTTTTCCCACAATACTCCACCAAAATGCTACTTTTTCCCTCAAAACTCCTTCAAGACATGACTTTTTCCCTCCAAAACACCACAAAAACCCCACTTTTTCCTCAAAACTCCACTGGAACCCCTTTTTCCTAAAAACTCCATCGAAATCCCACTTTTTTACTCTGAAAACCCCCAAATCCCCAGTTTTTCCCTCCAAACTCTGACAGAATCTCAATTTGCCTTCAAAATTGCACCACAACTCCATCAAAAACCCCCTTTTCCCCTCAAATCTCTACTACCACTTTTTCCCTCAAAACCCCTTCAAAACCCAACTTTTTCCCACAAAAACACACCTTTTCCCCTCAAAGGTCCACTGAACTCCACCTTCTCCCCTCAAAACCCCCCTTTTATCCCTTAAGACCCCAAAACCTCCCCTCTTTCCCCTCAAAACCTCCGTTTTTCCCGTCAAACCCCCCCTTTCCCCTCAAAAACCCCTCTTTTAACCCTTAAGACCCCAAAACCTCCCATTTTCCCCTCAAAACCGCATTTTTTCCCATCAAACTCCCCTTTTCCCCTCAAAACCCCTCTTTTATCCCTTAAGATCCCAAAAACTCCCCATTTTCTCCTCAAAACCCCCTTTTTGCCCTCGAAGGACCCCTTTCATCCCTTAAGATCCCCAAATCTCTCCTTTTTCTCCTCAAAACCTCCCTTTTTCCTTCTAAAACCCCCTTTTCATCTCAAAAATTCCTCTTTTAACCCTTAAGACCCCAAAACTTCCCCCTTTTCCCCTCTAAACCCCCCTTTTATTCCTTAAGACCCCCAAACCCCCCTTTATCCCCTCAAAATCTCCGTTTTTCCCCTCAATGCCCCCTTTTTCCCTTCAAAACCCCTCTTTTATCCCTTAAGATCCCCAAACCTCCCTTTTTTCACCTCAAAACCACTTTTTATCCCTTAAGATCCTAAAACTCCCCCTTTTTTGCCCTCAAATCTTGCCTTTTATCCCCTAAGACCGCAAACCTTCCTTTTTCCCCTCAAAACCACCTTTTATCCCTTAAGATCCCCAATCTCCCCCCCTTTCCCCTCAAAACCCCCCTTTTATCCTTTAAGACTCCACAACTCTCCCTTTTTCCCCCAAAAGTCTCCTTTTATCCCTTAAGACCACAAAATCTCCCCTTTTTCCCCTCAAATCCTTTGTTTTTCCCCTCACCCCAGCCCTTTTTCCCTCAAACTCAACTATTTCCCTCAAAAGACCGCCAAAACTCCCTTTTTCCCCTCAAAACTCCTCTAAACTCCCACTTTTGCCTCAAAACTTCACCAAACCTCACGTTTTGGCTCAAAACTCCCCCCAAACCCCCCTTTTTCCCCTCAATACCCTACTTTTGCCCCTCAAGACCCTCAAACACCCCATTTATCTCCTCAAAACTCCCCCAAACCCCCCTTTTTCCCCCTCAAAACCTCTCTTATCCCTTAAGACCCCAAAACCTCCCCATTTTCTCCTCAAAACCCCCTTTATCCCCTCAACCCCCCCATTCGACTCAAACCCCTCTTTTATCCCTTAAGACCCCAAAACCCCCTTTTTCCCCTCAAAACCTCCCTTTTAACCCTTCAGACTCCAAAACTCTCCCTTTTCCCCCTCTAAAGTCTCCTTTTATCCCTTAAGACCCCAAAATCTCCCCTTTCTGCCCTCAAAACCCTTTTTCCCTTCAAAACCTACTTTTTCCCTCAAAACACCACCAAAACTCCCCTTTTCCCCTCAAAACTCCTCTAAACTCCCACTTTTGCCTCAAAACTTCACCAAAACCTCACTTTTTGGCTCAAAACTCCCCCCAAACCCCCCTTTTTCCCCTCAAAAGCCCCCTTTCATCCCTTAAGATCCCCAAATCTCTCCTTTTTCTCCTCAAAACCTTCCTTTTTCCTACTAAAACCCCCCTTTTCCTCTCAAAAAACTCCTCTTTTAACCCTTAAGACCCCAAAATCTCCCCTTTTTCCCCTCAAAATCCCCCTTTTATTCCTTAAGATACCCAAACCTCCTTTTTTTCACCTCAAAACCCCTTTTTATCCCTTAAGATCCTAAAACTCACCCTTTTTCCCTTCAAAACCCCTCTTTTATCCCTTAAGACCCCAAAACCCCTTTTTCCCCTCAAAACCCCCTTTTTCCCGCCTTTAGACCCAAAGCCGCCCCTTTTCCCCTCAGCGCCAGGCCCCGCCCCTCCCCTCGGCCCGTCCATTTCTCACGGGGGGGGGGTGCGAAACAAACCCCCCTCATTTTATACAAAACCTTTATTCTGTAACAGTGTGTGTTGGGGTGGGGGGTCCCCCAAACCTCCCCCCGCGACCCCCCAACACTGAGAGGGGGGAGCACAGCGGGTGCCAAGGGGGGGGACACACATAGGTGCCCCCCCCCCGCCATCATCCCGAGGGCCACAATGCCGCCCCCCCCGCCTTAAATCTCTTGATCTACACAATAAATACGGCGGGGGGCGGCTCAGGCGCGGGGGAGGCAGCGGCGGGGCCAGGCCGGGGGGGCACAGGCAGCGGAACGAGCCCGCGGTGTTGAGGCAGCGGCCGGGCTGGCAGCGGGGGGGGCCCGAACACTCGTCCACGTCTGGGGAGGGCGGCGGCACAGAAGGGGTTAATGGGGTATTGGGGGGGGGGGGATGGGGAGGGCTCAGGGTGCTGGGGAGGGGGTTTGGGTGCTGAGGAAGGAGTTTTGGAGGGGGGCTGGGTGCTAGGGTGGGCTGGGTGCTGGGGAGGGGGTTTAGGTGCTGGGGAAGGAGTTTTGGAGGGGATTGGGTGCTGAGGAGGGCCCTGGGAGCTAGGGAGGGGGTTGGGTGCTGGGGAGGGGATCAGGGTGCTGGGGAGGGGGTTTGGGTGCTGAATGACGGGGTTTGGGTTCTGGGTTGGGCTCAGGGTGCTGGGGAGGGTGATAGGGAGGGGGTTTGGGTGCTGGGGAAGGAGTTTTGGAAGGGGGCTGGGTGCTGGGGAGGGGGTTTGGATGCTGGGGAAGGAGCTAGGGAGGGGGTTGGGTGCTGAGGGAGGGGATCAGGGTGCTGAGGGAGGGGGTTTGGATGCTGGGGGAGGGGGGTTGGGTGCTGGGGAAGGAGCTAGGGAGGGGGTTGGGTGCTGAGGGAGGGGCTCAGGGTGCTGGGGAGGGGGATAGGGAGGGAATTTGGGTGCCGAGGCGGGAATTTGGGAGGGGGTTGGGTGCTGGGGCAGGGCTCTGGGTGCTGGGGCGGGCTCAGTCTTGAAAGGGGGCTCCTGGTGTTGGGGGGTGGTCAGGGTGCTGGGGGAGGGGTCAGTCTGGTTGGGGGGAGTCAGACTGAAAGGGGGCTCAGGATGATTTGAGGGAGTCAGGCTGGTTTGGGGGCTCAGGCTGGTGTGGGGGTGGCTGTTTTGGGGGGCTCAATCGGGTGTGGGGGTGTCTGTGTTTTGGGGGGCTCAGGCTGGTTTGGGGGGCTCAGGCTGGTTTGGGGGCTCTGTTTTGGGGGGCTCAGTGTGTTTTGGGGGGCTCATTGTGTTTTGGGGTGTCTGTGTTTTGGAGGGCTCAGGCTAGTTTTGGGGGGCTCAGGCTGGTGTGGGGGTGTCTGTGTTTTGGGGCGCTCAGGCTGATGTGGGGGTGTCTGTGTTTTGGGGGTGCTCAGGCTGGTGTGGGGGTGTCTGTGTTTTGGGGGGCTCAGGCTGGTGTGGGGGTGTCTCACCGACACAGTCGAGCTGCGCCGGGTCCAGCCGGTAGCCGGGGTCGCAGCTGCAGGTGAAGCCGTCGGGGAGCCGGACGCAGCGCCCGTGGCGGCACCCAGTGAGCACCCCACACTCCTCCCCTGGGCCTGGGGGGGTCAGGCTGGGGGTCAGCACCCCAAAATGCACCCCCCCCCCCCCAAACTCACCCTCCTCCTCTTCCTTCTCCTCTTCCTCCTCCACCAAGGCTCCGTGGGCTTGGTAGGACCAGGCGTGGGGTCGGGGTGGGGGTCAGGGTGGGGGTCGGGGGGTTCATAATGGGGTCCCCGAGGTCGGTGAGGGATGAAAGGTAAAGGGGGGGCCTCAAAATCATCCCCCTCGTACCGAGGGGAGGGGATGTAAAGAGGATCGTGAGCGCCGATGCCGCCAAGCCCCGCCCCGAAGGAGTAAGGGTCGTATTCGGAACGGGGGGGCAGAGTGGGGGGGGCGAGGTGGGGCCCCCCGAAATAGTCGGGGCTGTAAGGGGGGGGGGTGCTCGAAGGGGGGGGGCGGCGTAGCCCGGGGGGCGCAGAACGTTGCACAGGAACTCGAAGTCGTCTGGGGAGGGGGGAGGAGAGAGAGAGGAGAGATGGGGGTTATTGGGGACCCCCACACACAGTAAACGGGAATGGGAGGGGGTTGGGGAGCTGGGGAGGGGGTTGGGGTGGGGGTTTGGGTGCTGGGGAGAGGGTTGGGGAGAGGGGCTGAGTGCTGGGGAGGGGGTTGTGGGGGGTCAGGGTGCTCGGTAGGGATGCTGGGGGAGGGCTCTGGGTGCTGTGGAGGGGGTTGGGGAGGGAGTTTGGGTGCTGGGGAGGGGGTTTAGGTATTGGAGGTGGGCTCAGGGTGCTGGGGAGGGGGTTGGGAGGGCTCTAGGGTGCTGGAGAGGGGGTTGGGGTGGGGGTTTGGGTGATGGGGAGGGGGTTTGGGTGCTGGAGGTGGGCTCAGGGTGCTGGGGAGGGGGTTGGGAGAGATCAGGGTGCTGGGGAGGGGGTTGGGAGGGCTTGGGATGCTGGGGAGGGGGTTAGGAGGGCTTGGGATGCTGGGGAGGGGGTTTAGGTGTTGGGGATGGGCTCAGGGTGCTGGGGAGGGGGTTGGAGAGGGTGTTTGGGTGCTGGGGAGGGGGTTTGAGTGCTGGGGGTGGGCTCTGGGTGCTGGGAGGGGAGTCAGGGTGCTGAGGGGGAGGGGGATTGGTGCTGGGGGGATAAAAACACCCCCCAAAGGGGTCGTGAGATGGGGGGGTGGGTGGCTACGCGCGACTTTCTTAGTGAGGCACTTGGGGTCCCATCATGGGGGTGCATGGAGGGGTCAGCTGGATCCCTCCCATCGCCACGGGCTGAGTGGGGGATGTTGAGGGGTCCCTGTGTTAGCGGGGGGGTGCCGCGACTTTTCGGCTTTTGGCCTGAGAAACCAGACTCGAAGTCTGCAACCCAGACTCTAAGTCTGAAAAACCCAGGCTCGAAGCCTGAAACCAGACCCTAAGTCTGAAACCAGACCCTAAGTCTGAAACCAGACCCTAAGTCTGAAACCAGACGCTAAGTCTGAAGAACCCAGGCTCAAAGCCTGAAAAATCCAGGCTCCAAGCCTACTTCATGCGGCGATCAACCCAGGGTCTGATTCTCAGCTGGGTGGGAAGAAATCAGTCCTACTCAATGTGAGTGATAGCAGAAATCTTCTCTTTATTGAGAGCAGGCTCTAACTTATATCCAGCAGCTTCAAAGCTGGCTCAGCAACAGCAGCTAATAGATTACATTCTCATGTTCATCCTACTTGCGGTTTCTGCCATAAGCAAGCTCCCTCACATTTTCCCATCTTGTTTCTCTCCAAAGTTGTTTTCGACCTTGAGCTGTTAGCTCGTTAGCTGAAAACAGCCCGACCTTGAGGGAGCAGAAAGCGGCCTGCTGTCTGTGTGACAGCAACTGCTTTAACCATGGCTCTGACTCTGGTCTTGATTGTGCATTAAATTCATATAACTAGAACTCAGATTGCCTTGCCCCATCAGGCCTAACATTATACCCTGGGATCCATGTCCATTCTCCCTTAACCACTCCTCGACAAATCCCCCGTTTTGTTTTTGCACGATCAAGACTGAGTCAGTCAATTTAGGCACTGCCTTCATAATACAACTATATACTATTCTAAACATTACAAGCAAAAGCAAAATAACCAAAATCCATCTTAACCCTTCTTTGATTAACATAGTCAACCAAGGTGACAACCCCCCAAAAGCTGATTGAAGCCAATTATCAAAAGGGTTATAACCCACCATAATATTCTTAGCATGAACCTTTAAATATGCCAAAGCTTTGTGAATAGATTCACTGTGATCAGAAAGATTAAAACAACACGTGCCTTCAAAGTCTTGGCATCCATGCCCTTGTGCCAATAGCAAAAAATCAATAGCTGCACGATCTTGCAATAAGGCATGTCTAAGGCTTTTTTGGTCTGCTAACAATTTTTCAATAACATCAGTAGTAACATTAGCTTGCTGCTCCGACCAACACACTGATTTTTCTAACTCTTGTAAGGCCTGGGCTGCAGCCAACCCAGGTACAAATGCTGAAGCAAATACATTCGCCGTAATGGACCACAATTGTACTTTACCATCACAATCTCCTTTTAAGTTGTGGGTGTTTCTTGTTTTCTGTAACTTGGTAATTTTTAACCAGTCCTGCTGTCGAGGAGCAAACAAAGTTAGTTTCCCTAAATAACATGGTTTCTAGATCTTTCTCTTGATCTACAGTAAATGCCTCCTCCTGAGCAATGAGGATATCATCCATAAAATGATACACAAGTGCATGTCTAATACTACTTACATCACTAATCAAGCCTTCTAATGTCATTGAGGTTTGGTTACTTTGTTTGCTAAGCCAGCATCCTAATTTGCATAGCTGAGTTAATAAAGCAGATACTCCTACACCTGGAGCAAATATACTAGTTGCTATTATTGCTGAGGGAGACCAAAGGTAACATGGTCATCACATTCACCAGTAAATGCATGCACAAATTGTTTTGGACAATGATGTTTCTAAATCACTGTGTGATTAGGCATCAAGATCGTCAGTTGTCCCAAACTGCGTGGTTCCCTTTGTAATCTCGAGGGTATCCCAGGCCATGCTTGGTCCCCACAGACCAGAAAAATTCCCTTTGGTAACTGTACAGGCACAAGACTAGACCTGGGTCTTTTTGGTGAAGTATAATTGCACTGAGATGTTGCGTTCTTATACACGCCCAGGATGGGATCCACATTCTGTCCCAAATGTTTTGGTATTGCTGGTAAAATTAAACATAACACAAAAATCCATCTTTATAGATCCCAATAATTCTAACTCCTGTGGCTCTGTGGTCATTATTGGCAACCATGAAATGATCAAATCCCAGCTGTCAACTTTGCCATTACCCTTAACTAAGGGATTTGTTTTTAATGCATTTGGTACAGGCCATTGTGCCACATCTGATGGAACTCCCACCAAACAGGTAGAAAAAGGACTATCTGGAGTGGCCATTGATAAACATATTGTAGACTGATTGACTGCTTTGGCCAGTGTAACCCACATGTTTTGCTTGGGTTGTTGAAATTGCCTAAAACTATTTACTACAATCATTTGAAGCATCAACATAAACCACCTTTTAGCTTCTCAATGCCAAAATGTTCTGTTCTTCCAAGTTCCATTCCTGACACCTAAAACGACTTAGAGAGTTTCCACTGTAAGAAAACCACTATTCATCATGAAATTTACAGCAAAATGCATAACATCACGACCAACAGTTTTTACACTCGTTGAGGCAAGGGACTGAGGATGGAAAGGACGAGCCCAGCGGTCCGTGAGGGCCGGGGCCGGCGGTGTCGGCGCGGTGTGTGTGGGGGGGCTCCGGAGACACCGACCGGGCGCGGGAAGCGGCTGCGCGGCGGCGGCTGCGGATGGAAGGGGCAGGGGGGGTCTGGCTCACTCCGTGCCGTCCCCGGCGGCGCAGTCGGTATTAGTCTCTCCCGTGTTTTCTTGGTCTCCCCTCACATGCCCGATGGTGTCGAGTCTAACACGGGGTTGCGCTCCCCCACTCTCCTCTGATCATCCTGCGCTGCACCCCGCCCGACTCCGCCCGCTCGGCATTGCCCTGCGAGTCGTCCCAGGGGTAACTCGGCGGGCTGGGCTCGAATGGGAAGCAGCTCTCCCGCGGGGGCTCTGCTCCGAAGCCCCTTCGCCTCTCTGACTTTGTAAAACTCTTGTGTAGAGAAGAACCTTTTTCTTTTTTCTCGGTATCATCCGCCTCAGCGCCGCTCCCGGCACTACTCTCGGTGCTGCTCCCGGCACCTCTCCCGGCGCCTCTCCCGACACTACTCTCGGTGCTGCTCCAGGCGCTGCTCTCGGCACCTCTCCCGGCACTACTGTCGGTGCCTCTGCCAGTTCACTCTCTGCCCCAGGGACAGGCTCACTATGTGGGGGGGGCAGAGGTGGGGGCTCTTTAGGCCGGCACTCTCGTTCCCCGGGAGGGGCCGATGACTCACATGGCTCCCGCACCCCATTTTCTACACGCGGGGGGTTGAGCATTACTTTTGAGACGGTAGGAGCCAGCGGGGTGGATTGGAACCAGTCACGCTCATTGTTTTTGTTCTTACTCTGTGCTGCTGATGCGTGCTCAGCAGCCTTCTTTTATGCCTGATGTTGCAACAACTCATTGCGCACTATCCGCCAAAGCTTCCCTAACTTTTCAGCTATCTCATCGTCCTCCAGGGTACCTTCCCAGAGTTTATCCCCAAACTTTCGCCATTCACTTAACTCATGAACAGTATGTGGGTTCTGAAAACAACCCTTAGCATGCCCATAGACTAAAAGCCCAGGGAGATCCTTTTCCAAATCTATTCCCTTAACCTGTCGCTTCTTTAAAAAGCAAGTAAATAAATCATATGCTGCTTGCCTTTCCATTTTCAGAAGTCGTCAGCGCTGTTGCAGCCCCACAAGGTCTCGGCAGCACGTATCAGCCGGGCTCGTCTGTACGGTCACCCAGGGCACGGCACCACCCCTTCCTTCTCTTTTCTGGTGCTTAGTTGCCGTCCTCGCTGCTAGGACCCGAGCTCCTTCGCGGCTCCGCCGTGGTTGCCAATCTTGTATCACGTCGTTCGTGTATCACGTCGGTATATCACGTCCCCCATGTATCACGTCGAGGTCACCATTTGTCGGAGACGGCGGGAGAAATGCAACACGACCAACAAGGATGATCAGCAAATCTCACTTTATTTGCAAAGACACCACTCTTTTATAGCATCAATACTCAGCCTGATACATATTGCCAAAGCTAAGCTCATCATTGGCTATTTGTCTAAATGTCAACTCCTCTTAAGAAACATCTTGCTCTACATTTTTGTGGTTAATACATCCTCTTTTTATATCCTGTCTACATGCAGCTGCAAGCAGTCCCTTATCTCAAGGACAATGCGCCCTTGGGCTAACCTTTTTTCTATTTAAGACATTTCTATTAGGTTAACATTGCTATGACCTCTTTCTTTCAGCCATACTTGAGCAACACTCTCCACAGTGGTGCAAGGAGTAGGAACAGTGAGAGAAACAACCACGCAGACTCCAAGGTCAGTGATGAAAGAGAGGAGGAGGTGTGCTGGAGCAGAGACTCCCCTGCATTCTATGGAGAGAACTGGGGAAGCTGAGGTTTGTTTGCATTTCTCTAAAGACCCTACAGCAGCGGTAGAGACTCATTTTGCTAAAGCTGGCCCCAGTCCAGGGGCAGCGATTCACTTCATTATTGGCCCTGAGCAGGGGAAGTGATTTCCTTCTTTATCACTATGGCCAGAGCAGGCCGTGTCCCGAAGGAGGGACCCAACATCCACAGCTGTAACTGTGGGGAGGAACCATATTGGGATTTATCAAAATGAGACAGAACATAGTTAAAAATGTCATCATGAATGCATTCTGTGTCAGACATTCCTGTCAGCCTTTCTTCAGGCTGGCAGAAGGGCAGGGTTTGGGCTATTTTTAGCAGAAGTAGTTAAATTACAAATTCACAAATCTCCTTTATTCTTAGAAGTCAAGATATTTTAGTTTGTTATATCTTAATAATTAAAAACCCCACTTACCTGTGTAAAATGATGCTCACCCGATGAACCATTTCTGCCTCATCTCCTGAATTAGTGAATGTCAGCACCTTCTGAAGATTACTGCGGGTAAAAGCCAGTATTTTGAGTAACACAGCGGTTCTTTCACTGTCCATACAAGGCTGTACAACCTAAAGGTGGATACAAACCAGAGGGCTGGTAATTCATGTAATCTAGACATGCTTTACTGTGTATTTCTTCTTCTAAGAAGCACAAAGCATTGTTATATGCCAAAGAACATTGGTAAATCCTAAATCTTCTGTTAAACTTGTACAATATACAATGTACAATATACAACTCTCACAAAGGGTGTGAATTTCTGACAGCTTCCAGAAGCAAAATTAAAACCCATCACAATCAAAATCTCACATCGGTATTTTCTTATACGTGTGATTTTTGATGATTTGTCAGTGTTGAAGTTTCTCACTGAAGTACCACTGAAGAAGTTTCACACTCCATAAGCACAGTGCACTACCTCAGATAGTCTTAAAAAAAGCCCCAAAACATGGACATTTGCAGTGCTGCCAAATCACTAGACTTTTCACAAAAAGTGATGTTTTTCCAGTTTCATGTCATGCTCAGAATGTCTGGTCTTAGAGACTTCCCAACATTTTCAATCCCCAAATGATTATGTTTTGAGTCACTGAAGAATTCAGATCATACTTGTAACATTTGATACAATTCTTCAGCTCTATACCACACTGACTGGAAGTTCCATGAGAAGACACCTCAGGATATACAGTAGCTTTCTCAAAATATTAGGTCAAATTAATTTCTGCACTGTGTGGCACAGAGCAGTCAAAGAAGCATTTTACTAGCTCTGTCTTTGGAAAACTCACTTGTAGTTCTGCCACTCAATCAACAACCACAAAAACATTCTGAACATTCTGGTCACAAACAACTAAGACAGCCTACATTGCATTCAAGTGGCATTAAGACGACAGAAGTATTCTTACTTCCTCAGATTTTCACACTTTTAGCTGCTTCTTTGTTCTGCCCAAGTATTAACAACATTGGATGAAGCTGTCTGGAGCATCTCTGGTATGTTTTCAGTAGCTCAAAAACAAGTTGTGCCTTCTTCCACCCAGGACACAAGATAAGTGCTAGTGGCTAGGTGTGTATGTACAAAAGAGTTACAGTAGAGCATGAGACAACTGTTTAGAATCTTAGTCATTGTACTATTTCAGAATTTAGGGCAAAACTAAAATCCGCAAAACAGGCCTTTCAATGCTTCAAACAGAAGCTTTTAACACATATCACCTCTTCAATGCAGATGGTACAGGCCCGAGGAACCGTGCACCAAGCTGGAGACAAATGCATGTGCAGCAACACACGGTGAAAGGTCCAAAAGTTTCATAGAAGCAGAAACATCTTGTCTTACTTGGAGCTGTGTGAGCCATTTTCAGTGGTCCCTTACAGCCTCAGTGAGTCTATGTTTCTGTGATCTAATGCATTAGAAAATGAATGACAATGTTTTAAAAATCAAACCAGACATTTCCATTTCACTATGTAACAGCCCCTTAAAAATCAAGCTTCATCGAGTATCAAAGTGATATGACATTAACCACTTGTTAGATATTACTTGATAAATAAGTTACAGACTCCCACACTCATGCAGTCCATCTCTGTCAATGTCTAAGCAGATGGCCTAAATAACCTGGGAAGCATCATGAAGATACTCTAAGATGACATCAGATGCACCCATTCTCAACATGCACTACCTTTTGGATCATTCATTGACATTTGCACCTTAGAACACAAAACCTGCAGTACTCTAATATATACATCCTCCACTCCTGTTTCTCAAGGCTTTGTAGCAACTGCTCAACTGCAAAAGTATAAGAACTGGTGGAATATACAAGAAAGGATTATTTCCCTGACATGAGATGGCAACTACATCACATCCTTGAGCTATTGGTGGCCAACAGTAAGATTCAGTGGAGTTAGGGCCTACAACTTTTTTCCAAGTAAGTTCCTACAGAAAGAGAAATAAAGAGTTCTACCTGAAAATCGTGTGCTTGAAACACCAACAAGGCAACACAAAGCACTGAGCAATTTAAAAGCCTTTGACCCACTGCATAATACATTTCCTTAACACACAATATGATAAGAGTTCTTCTGGGATGAGGAGTTAAATTCTTACATCTAATTCAAATGCCATCATTTGTAGCAGTGGTTGATAGATCAGATGAAACTGTACAATTCTACAGTCTCTCTGAAGCATAATTTACTCAACCGTATGAACAACCTCCTACACATTCCTCAATCAAAATTAGCTACTATAATATTTAGTATCTGAAAGTTAAGGTATGATACTAGTCTTAAAAATACTAAATGTAATGTATTACGTTAGCATTACCCTTCCCAGATCTTCAAGAAGTGGTGCTGTTTCCAGAATTGATGGTGGCTTCATTTTCTTGCCAAGAAAGACAAAGTTTCTTTCTTCAAGATTTTGAAAACTCTGAAACCATATGAAATAGATGACAAAGGCAATACTTAGTAAATGGGTTTGAGCTTACAGCCAACTTAAAAACTGGTTTATTGAGAAGAATTAGCCAAAGAAATGGTAAACAGAAATGAAGTACAACTCACACACACGTCACACAGCACAGTGCTGAGACTCCTACTGTCCCCTGACTTGGCCATTGCCTCTGTTTCTTGCTTTTTTTCTTTTTGTCTCTTCCCCTGCATTTTTTTTTGCCCTTCATATTTTCACAGAGGCACCATCAACTTTGCTGGCTTGCTGACCTTTGGTCTGGTCTTGTTGCTGATGTGGCTGGATTCAGTCCCTGATGTCCCTCCACAGAGTCCCTCCACAAAGACCACTCTTGTAGCCTCAACACTACCCACACCTTCCACATATATGACACACGTTTGCAGAGGTTTAAATGGAAGTTATATCCTGGAATTACCTGTTGCTCATTTTCAGTTCTATGTGTCTTCAAAGGATCAGAATTTAAGCACTGCTGAAGCCTGAGAAATATACCAATATTAAATTCAATGGAAATGCAAAAGGAAAGTGTAATCGATAAATATCACCAATATTTCTAAAATGGCACTAAATGTTTCTAAAAACACTCCTCAGGTTGTTTACATATGCAGCAAATGATTTGCAGCATAATAAAAGACTTGCACAACTCAACTCAGTCAGATTTCATTCAGCTTGAAAATTTTATCAATCACACTAAGAATAAAATAAGGCAACTGAATATGCTGAGTGTGCAGAAACGTACTGCCTCATCACAGCCTTGTTTAGAAAGAATTGCTATTTTTACTGTGGTCTGGATAAGTATCAGCAGCTTCTAATGGCCTCCTTCCCCAATACCATGTGCACACATCTGGTCTTACCCTCTGCCCTTTTAGCTGTCTAAGAAGAGTAACTGGAAACATACTACAGCTCCTAATTATCTGGCTACACAATTGGTTCAAATATGTAACATACTGTACCATACCTGTCTGTGTGAACTGCTGGATTTTCCTTGAAAGGCAATCCTGGGATTGTTTTGACAATCTATCAAGAAAAGACAAACCCTTTTCTGGCAGTAAAATACTGTTTAAGAGCAACATTTTAGAAAAAAAAGATTACTGAGCTCAAGGTGGTTTTCTTACCTAACCGAATTTTCTTCATTAAGAATCAAGCATGCAACGAGAACATCAACCACACAGGAGAACCAGTTCATGTTCACAGCTCAAGCTATAGCTTCTGGCAGCTCTTTCTTTGAAGAATCCGCCCCTGTATTCCCCCAACAACTACCAAAAGCTGGCCACACAAAACCACTACACATCTTCACAGCACTAGAGCAAGTGAGCACAAAAGGAGACACAACCTGTTCAAAGTCCATCGTTGCAATCTAAAAAACCAAAACCACCAGAACCACAAACTTGAAGGACAACGTTCTCTTTTAACTAGATCAAGAGTTAGTCCCAGATTTGTTACAGAAAAGGACGTGATAGCTGACTACAGTATTCCTAATCTGCCTTACAGATGCTTCACTTAATTCATTCTGACATTTGAAGAGAAAATCTAACACTTACAGATGTGGTAGTTTCACTGTCATCTGTGTTGGAGCTTTGTCGTGTCTTTTCAAGAACAGAACCAGATACAGCAAGATCTAGAAAGACAATTTTAAAAGATGCAGAAACACGTTTGTGATTATCTGAATCTATGAAAGGTCAGTCTTTTTACAGTTGGTTGCAACTGACTTCTTTCTCTGCTTGTCTCATTTTCTAATGGCAAAAAGAACAACCAAAAGACAGTTGTATTTACATAAAGATATCTTGTCTTGTACTTGTCTTATCAAGTACAAAATGCTTTAGAATATTCCTGCATCTGCTGATTTGATTGCTCTTTGTAAACTCTGATACATAGGCAGTGTTTGTTAGGATACCTTTTGTTCCACTTGTTGGATTCCAACTGATACAGTAGGTCAATATATCCAGGTAAAGACAAATGATGCACTGCATGAATGATTGCTGCCAACACACACGGTTCCCACTTGTTTCAGGATCTGTTGATACCTTCTGCTGGAGCAGCACTGTCCTCAAACCAAGTGCAGGATTAACAACTTTCATTGGAAGAGAGTCAAGATTTAATGATGTTTGGGTCTCCTGATAATCTGCTGAACTCACTGCATTCTCTTCAGCTTGCTCAAAATGAGAAAAGCTGCTTAAGACGAGATCATCATTAATGCATACCTAAAAAACCCAAGTATTTGACTGACCAGAATCAACAAGCAAATCACCATCACATACTGCTTTAGAATTTACTTGAAGCTGGAGACAACAGGAAGACATATGCAGTATGTACAAATGCTTTCTGAAGAGTACTCATTCCAGGGCAGGAAAGTTGGTCATATCTTCCTCTATGTTCTCCAAACAGGTGTTACTTACCAGTTTCATGCTTTTGCCTAAAATTCTGTGCTCAGTTTTCCATGAGCTTTCAACATTTTTAGAAAAACTATCTTAGTTTTGTGTCCCTTTGATTCAGAGTGCATCCAAACCTGGCAGGAAAAAACAATATTCAACTTAAAAGTTCTCACTGGCTCAGAGAGAAGTGACACTTGCCAACTGTGATTCTGAACAGAGAAGGTATTCAAATTAAGATGTAATCCAAGTTATTGTCTACAGTGAAGACCACAGCTCTAATGTTAAAAGTCTTGGTAAAATACTCCAAATGGCAGCAGTTTTCAAACACATTTATTTTTGTCTACTAGGCA
Source organism: Colius striatus (assembly GCF_028858725.1). Taxonomy (NCBI): domain Eukaryota; kingdom Metazoa; phylum Chordata; class Aves; order Coliiformes; family Coliidae; genus Colius; species Colius striatus. Next base: position 664,388 of record NW_026908524.1, on the reverse strand, counting down.
GCTGCTTAAGTCTGACAGTAGCGGCAGCAGATATTTAGCAGGAGTTACGCACTTTGGTAAGTGCAATGAGCTTTCTTCCTTTCTCCCAACTGTTTGGGAATTCAGCCTTATGCACATATGAACTTGTATTTATTTTCATAACACCATGCAACTGCCTTCTTGAAATATCTTTAAGTGTATCACAAAGAAGGACAAGAGTACAGTAAATTCACATAGTTGTTCATCTGAAGTACTTGGGGGACTTCATTTGCTTGTCAATACCTTCCAAAGTGGTTCACAAGTTTCCACCTCACAGAATTCATTCCAAAGTTCACAAACAACAGATTTAGAAAATAAATCTTCTAGTAAGTTAATGATTGCACTTCTACTGTATATGGCAAATTACAAAATTCACTTGCAAATAACACTTTTCCGTCTTAAATTTGTCACAAAGTTATAACTTCTACAGTAGAGTGCACAAAGAGGTTTGTAGAGAGAAAAATATCTTACCTTTTCACCTTTTATTGTCACATAAAGGAAAACATCAGATGTAGTATCTTCTACAGCACATACTTTGGCTGTCGTCTGGGTAGTAGCAAAACTGAGTGATGGTGTTTCAATGACGCAGCTGCCTGTTCTTTCCTGCTCTTCTCCAGCCCAGTGTTTCCTCACTAACCCAGCATCTGGAAGAGCAAACAATGGGTGTTTTAAAAGTCTCCCTCTCACTGCAGTGGTGATAAGTTTCTGTTGATCTCCTGGGGACTTTACTTTGGATTTGGTTTGACATTTGGACCACCTGGACTTGAGAATTCTCCCTCCCTTTTCCACCCCCCTTTTCACATTTGTTGCCTGCGATTCTCCCTTTACAGTTCTTGCTGGACATTTATCCAGACTCTGTGCTCTGCACTTGAAAAAACCAGCAGATGATTTCTGATGGAACCTGAAGCTCTCTGCACTGGCCTGATGCAAAGGCAATTTGCATCAAAACTCCTCCAAAATCCTTTTTTTTCTCTCTCAGAATTGCACCAAAACCTCATTTTATCCCTCACAACTCCCCCAAACCCCACTTTTTCCCCTCAAAACGCTTCCAAAACTCCACTTTTTCCCTCAAGATGGCATTTTTTTACCCAGCAGTTACCAAAAATCCCACTTTTTCCCTCAGAATAGCACCCAAAACTCACTTTTCCTCTGAAAATACCTCCAAAACCTCACTTTTTCATTCAGAACTCCACCACAACACCACTTTTTCCCCTCAAAACACCACCCAAACTCCACTTTTACCCTCAGAATTTCCACAAAACCCCCCTTTTTCCTTCAAAACCCCACCAAAACACTTGTTTTTCCAAAAATCCACCCAAACCCCACTTTTCCCCTCAAAACTCCGCCCAAATCCCACCTTTTCCCCTCAGAATTGCACCAAAACCTCATTTTATCCCACAACTCCACTGCTTTTGGCCCTCAGAAATCTACTCCATCCCCACTTTTCCTCTCAAAACTCTTCCAAACTACACTTTTCCCTGCAAAGCTGCACCAAAGCCCACTTTTTCTCCTAAAACTCCAACAAAACCTCACTTTTGCTCTCAGAAATAAACAAAAACTCTACTTTTTCCCTCAGAATTGCTCAAAAACACCGCTTTTCCTCTATCAAATTCCACCCAAATCCCAACTGTTTTCCTGTAAAATGCCACCCAAACCTCACTTTTCCCCTCACACATGCCCAAAAATCTCCTTTCATCCCTCACAACTCCACTGAAACCACACTTTTTCTCTCACAATTGCGCCAAAACCTTATTTTATCCCTCCAAACACCCCCCAAACCCTACTTTTCTTCTCAAAACTCTACTATACCCCCACTTTTTGCCACGTAAGTTCCCCAAAAACCCATTTTTCCACTCAAAACGCCACCCAAACCACACTTGACTTCAGAATTGTCCCCAACCTCATTTTATCTCTCAGAACTCCCCTAAACCCTCACTTTTCCCCTCAAAACCCCAACAAAAACACACTTTTTCCTTGCAAACTCCACACAAACCCACACTTTTGCTCTCAGAATTGAAATAAAACCCCGTTTTAGCACACAACTCCACCGCTCTTTGCCCTCGCAAATGTACTCAATCCTAGCTTTCCCCTGCAAAACTGCACCAAAGCCCCACTTTTTCTCCCCAAACTCCAACAAAACCCCACTTCTCCTTTCAGAAATAAACCAAAACACCACTTTGCCCCTCAGAATTGCTCCAAAACCCCACTTTTCCCCTCAAAACTCCACCCAAATCCCACCTTTTCCCTCAGAATTGCACCATAACCTCATTTTATCCCACAACTCCACTGCTTTTGGCCCTCAGAAATCTACTCCATCCCCACTTTTCCCCTCAAAACTCTTCCAAACTACACTTTTCCCTGCAAAGCTGCACCAAAACCCACTTTTTCTCCTAAAACTCCAACAAAACCTCCCTTTTCTTCTCAGAAATTGTCGTGGTTTAGGCCCATCAGGGAACAAAGACCACGATTAGCCTCCAGTATGGAAGAGGCTGAGAATTGCTCAAGGGCAGGGAGAGCTTAATTGCCACTTAAGGTTCAGGACAAAGCAGACCAGGCCACTCGGTTTCGGGAAGAAAACAGAGAAACAGTTTGATGCAACGTCAACTAAAACATACCCCCAAAAACCCAAAACATAACCAAAATGAAACAACACAGAGCAATACATCAATGAAGAGTCCAACCAGCCTTTTGAAGAACACCTTCGTGCCACCCCTCCCCTCTTCCCGGGCTCAGAGCCCTGATCCCGGGGTTTTTACCTTGTCCCCCCCTGAACGGTTCGGGGGGGCAGGCAGTGGGGGTTTCAGTTAGTCTGTTCCCGATAGCTTCTGCCGTCTGTCCCTCCTCAGGACGGGTGAACTCCACACCAGTCCTCCCTGCGAGTCCGTGGGGTAACTCACACGCACGGCAGCCCTGCACGGGCTGCTCCGATGCCCACTGACTCCAAAGGCTGCAGCTCGTCTCCGCCTCTCGTGTGGGGCTGCTCTGCGGCGTGCAGGCTCTCCAGCACGGCCTGGGCCATGGCCCCTCCCCACACAGTCCCTCTCCCGTCCGGGCTCACTCACACGGAGCTGCTGGGAACTCTCGCTCCTGCCATGGATCTCCAGAGGCTGCAGGGGCACAGCTGCATTCTCGCCACGGCTTGCAGAGGGGTCTCTGGTCTGTTGCTTCTCCTTCATTCCTCCTTCTCTGGCTGAAGGGTCCGCGTGGTCGCCTCCATCTCGTGTCACTCTTACACCTCCTGCCTCGCATTCCAAATTCCCGTCCCCTAAATAGTGCTGGCAGAGGCGCCAGATTGGCCCAGCCGGGCGGAGGTGGGTGTGAACCCAGGAGCCGGGGGAGAGTCCGCAAACTCTTTCTCGGGTCTTCACTGCAACCCGCTCCCCCTGTTACTAAGCCAAAAGCTGCTCCTTGCTAAACCAGAACACAAATAAACAAAAACTCTACTTTTTCCCTCAGAATTGCTCAAAAACACCGCTTTTCCTCTATCAAATTCCACCTAAATCCCAACTGTTTTCCCTCAAAAGGCCACCCAAACCTCACCTTTCCCCTCAGATTTGCCCCCACACCTCATGTCATCCCTCAGAACTCCCACACACCCTCACTTTTCCCCTCTAAATCCCAACAGAAAACAACTTGTTCCTTCAAACCTCCACCCAAACCCCCACTTTGGACCTCAGATAGTTACCAAAACCTTCCTTTTTTTCTCACAACTCCACCCAGACCTCACACTTTCCCCTCAGGATTTCCCCAAAAGCTCACTTTTCCTCTCAAAACTCTACCAAATCAAACACTTTTCCCCACAGAAATACCCTCAATACCCCACTTTTTCCGCCTCAGAAAACCACCAAAACCCCCACTTTTCCCCTCAGACATCCCCAAAAACCTCCTTTCATCCCTCACAACTCCACTGAAACCACACGTTTTCTCTCACAATTGTGCCAAAACCTTATTTTTATCCCTCCGAACACCCCCAAACCCTACTTTTCTTCTCAAAACTCTACCAAAACCCCACTTTTTGCCACCTAAGTTCCCCAAAACCCATTTTCCCACTCAAAACGCCACCCAAACCTCACTTGACTTCAGAATTGCCCCCAACCTCATTTTATCTCTCAGAACTCCCCTAAACCCTCACTTTTCTCCTCAAAACCCCAACAAAAACCCACTTTTTCCTTGCAAACTCCATGCAAACCCACACTTTTTCTCTCAGAATTGAAACAAAACCCCGTTTTATCCCAGAACTCCACCGCTTTGCCCTCGCAAATGTACTCAATCCCAGCTTTCCCCTCAAAACTGCACCAAAGCCCCACTTTTTCTCCCAAAACTCCAACAGAACCCCACTTCTCCTTTCAGAAATAAACCAAAACACCACTTTGCCCCTCAGAATTGCTCCAAAACCCCACTTTTCCTCTCAAATCTACACCCAAATCCCAATTGCTTTCCCTCACAATTACCCCAAAACCTCTTTTGATCCCTCAGAACTCCCCCAAAACCCCACTTGGTCCTTCAAAAAAAAATCACACAAAACCCCTTTCTCCTCACATCTTCCCCAAAGTCCCTCTTTTCCCCTCACAATTACTCCAAAACCTCACTTTTTCCATCCAAACTCCACCCAAATGCCACTTTTCTTTCTCAGAAATGTACTCTAACCCCACTTTACAGCCTCAAAACTCCTCCAAAATCCTTGTTTTTTCTCTCAGAATTGCACCAAAACCTCATTTTATCCCTCACAACTCCCCCAAACCCCACTTTTTCCCCTCAAAACGCTTCCAGAACGCCACTTTTTCCCTCAAGATGGCACTTTTTTACCCAGCAGTTCCCAAAAATCCCACTTTTCCCCTTAGAATAGCACCCAAGACCCACTTTTCCTCTGAAAATACCTCCAAAACCTCATCTTTTCCCTCAAAACTCCACCCAAATGCCACTTTTCTTTCTCAGAAATGTACTCAAACCCCACTTTTCCCCTCAAGACTGTTGCAGGCACCTGGAAGATCTCGGGTTGTAATGCCAGAGGTGGAGGCTACAGAAGAGGTGGGCATGCGGTGGAGTGAAAGGATGACTTGTGTCAGCAGATAAAAGCACATGGTGTAAACAATGAGTTGGAATCAAGCATCATCCATACTGGGTGCGCAGTGATCTTGTCCCCTCAGCGGGGGCAGATCCTTCAGATCCTGCAGGCTCTTGTGGATTGACTCTGAGCGCTCACTCCAATTCACACACCACGTGCCTTCACAGCCCTCACAGCCCCGTCCCAAATCCCATTCCTGTGAACCTCTCTGGCGTTGCTCTGCTCAGCGTCACGCTCTCGCTGCTCAGAAGCGGCCGCACGGACAGCGCAGGATCACACTGAGGTCCAGATCCCGTGCGGGCACCAGCACATCCCCAGCCCCAAGGGACTCAACGCAAGGCTCCTTCCCACGGCCCCACAGCCGAGTCTCGGGCACGGACCAAAGGCTGAGTCTGGGACGCAGGAGAAGCCCCAAAATGACGCTGCACGTGTGTCAGAGCTGCCCGATCCCCGTTGGAAACACTGAACACGGATGCGGGTTGCACACTCACTCAGAAGGCAGATGCCCCGTGGTCCCTCTCTCGTTCAGTCAGCGTCTGTTCAGGTGCTTTGTGGGCACGTTCAGCCACAGCTGCCCAGGGCCATGTGGGATTCCTGCTGTGGCGCACGCCCCGCTCTTGTAAAAACAGTTGTGTGGCTCTGGATAGAAATGCAGCCCCACTGCCAAGTTGTAACGTGCTGTGGGGCTCCCAGGGAGGCACCAGCAGCCAACCCGAGACGCTGCACGCCACGACTTGTTTCTCCTGGGTGTGTGGTGGCAGAAATAACTGCCGAATGTGTCTATGGCGACATGCACCAAAACGACCCAATTCAGTGCCTGAGGCTCTCTGCACCGGCCTGATGCAAAGGCAATTTGGGGAGGAGGTGCAATTTGGGGATGAGGTGCCCAGTAACTCATCCAGGGGCAACGGGAACAGATGATCACTTGCCCCACGTGTTCCCAGGGACTGAATGAGATGTGTCCTACCTCAGAAGAGAAATGGCTTGATACTCATGACTCTGCTGGAGGTGATGCTTTTTGCCAGCAGGACTCCCAAACCCAAACCAGCCAGGCAGAGCAGAGTCACTTTCTGCGTTTTGACCTCTGCTTTAAAAAGAAGAAGAGGGATGGCAGCGGGGTGTTGATATCAGTCACTTCTCCTCCCAAAAAAAAAGACGACCCATGTGTCAGAGGGGGATGAGGTAAAGCAAGAATAAAGGAAAAGATGACAAAGGAATGTATCAAGTGCAGCACAACCTCCCTGGCCCTGCTGCCCACACTCTGCTTGCTGCCCCCAGGCTGCCATTGGCTTCTTGCCCACGAGCCCATGTTGCTGCTCATGGTTCTTTGCTGCCCAACAGCACTGCCAGGTCCCTCTCCTGGAGCTGCTCTCCAGCAGGTCCCCCCCAGCCTGTGCTGGTGCTGGGCTTGTTCCTCCCCAGCTGCAGGACTCTGCCCTTGCCCTTGGTGCCCCTCAGCAGGTTCCTCTGTGCCCAGCTCTAAGAAGTTCATGCCAAGTGTCTTCTCCAGTTAAAGTCAGAAAAAGGTTTTTTTCTAAGCAGAATTTGTCATTTCTGGGGCAGGGGCATCTGTAGAAATAAGCCACTGAAGGTGAGCCAGCTGAAAATGAAGCCACTGGATAAAAACTGTGCAGTTGGCTCGTGCCTGAGGGAAGGCAGAGCACTGCTACTGGCTGTTTGCAAAGTCCTTTTGTTCCTGAGACTTACCAAATCCACTTCTTCTGAAACAACAGATTCTGTTCCAGATACATTCCAGATGATATTCCAGATGGCTAGTTCAATGCAGATGTTCAGCTGTGAAGCTGCAGCTGCCAAAGGTATTTGCTGCAACAAGTAACTCCAGCACCGAGGTGGATCTAATGTCAGTCCCTGCCAAACAGGAGCTTTTGAGCCCTACTTTGTCATGCTACTGTACTGCAGTGCTAAAGCCGCCCACTGGAGTCTGACAAGAGCTAATGACGAGATACAGGATTGATTCATTCCAATAGTTTTCCAGGCAAACAAGACATGCGAAGCAGCACACTGTGAAACGGAAACAAGGGTGATGGAGAACATCTGAGGGGAGAAGGAGTCCCCTGACCTCTGACAGGAAAAGGAGATACTGGAGAGCGAGAGACGCAAACAAGGGAATAGAGAAGCCTACTGATAGAAGTCAACCAGCTCGCTGAGGAACAAGAAAGGCAGCAGCAGCTCTGTGAAGCAAAGGCACTGTAGAGCTGTGTGACTGGAGTGACTGATGAAAGGCACCATCAGAACTGCCATATGGCTGGTTTCTCAGTGGCAGAGGTCTGTTTTCACTTGAGGCTGCTGCAGAGCTGTGAAAGCCCCTCTTCTTCTCCAAGAGAAGGGGAGGAAGTTCCTGAGTTCTCGCTGTCATCTTTTTGAAGTTCCTTTTCACATTTGCCTGGACATTAGTTTGGGAAACACCAGAGGATTTTTCTGACACAACTGAAAAGACTGCTTGTGGCATAGGCCTGGATTGTGAGACAGCACTTGGAGATGCCCAAAGCATGGGGATGCCTCACACACACAAATGGGCACCTCACACACACAAATCCTTGGAGGGGACAAGCAGGAGGTGGGCAAATGCTGCCCTTGTGTTGGTCTGAGCAGGCTGGGAGGGGATGGGCTTGCAGGGCCCCCACCCTCTGCGACCCCTCAGGCCCCACAGGAGTGGAGGCCCCTCAGTGGCTGCTGCAGGACAGTTGGGGGGATAAGGAGAGCAAAATCCGCGTTGTGCAAACTGGTGGCCCCCGAGGGCTGGGGCTTCCCTTGAGCCCCCTGGCTGAGCCCATCTCCCTGCTCTCCCCCAGGGGAATCACCCCCCACACTCTCCTCCCCAGAAGGGTTTTACCCCCTTTAGGAGCCCTGGCCAGCAGCACACGCGGTGCTGCACCGCGGGGACGGGCCCTGGCACGTGCTTCCCACGCACCCGCAGCCACTGCGGGATTTGCTGGCACTGCCCCAACACCTCTGTCCTCACACAGCTCCCAGACAGGTCTCTTTCTTTGCTGTCCCCTCGGCCTTGGGCGCGTCTCCACCGGATGGTGCTGCTGAGAAAACCCAGTGCGGGCAATGAGGAGGCTGGGGGTGGGATCCCAGGGATGCTGCAGGACTCGCCGTAGCCCACAGCCGGGGCCAGGACAGTAAACCCAGCAGCAGCAGCAGACCCCAAACTGTGTCCTGCTTCCCCCCCAACCCTCACCAAGGATATGGGGCTGGTAGACCCCAAATTAAAGATTGGATTCTGCTTTTAGCCCCATGATGACATCCCTGACACCTCCTCCCTGCCCCCTGCCATCCATTAACAGAGACCAGCGAGGAGCCCCCCTCCGCGGCCGAGGGGGCTGAGCCCCCAGGTCCTGGGGCTGGGTGTCCAGCCAGGGCTGGGCTGGTGAGGTGACCCCTTCCTGCAGGGCAGAGGGAGGGGAGCCAGGCCATGCTGCAGGGACACCAGGAGGCAACGGGGCCTTTTGCTTTTTCTTTTGCATTTAATTTTGATGAACACTGTGTCAGTAACTCTCCACTTCAAAGGTTCCAGTGCACAGGTATTGCTGCACTTCTGCAGCACCGGTGCAGAGGCCAATGAACTGTCAAACACAACAGGAAACTCATACAATCTTACAAAGTCCAACAACACTGTGTCCAAAGACACTGCTACAGCTACAGCTTCTACTGACTACTGCCTAAGCACTACTGCTGAGAACCTCCAGTGAAGGCGAGGGGCAGGACCCAGCCGTTCTCAGAGTCCTGCTGCTTAAGCCACTTTTCCCTGCAGAGACTGCAGGAGCTGCTGGATCCAATTAACGAAATCCAGCAGCTTCTGGAGTGGGAATGAGCAGGACTCAGTCCCTGCTGCTGTTGCCAGGGCTGAGCCTTGTGATGGCCTCTTTGGCCGGGCGAGTGTCGCAGCACTTCCTCCTGAGCGAATCCGTGACTGGACCCAGTTGAAGAAGTGCTGGGTGGAGGTGTAGACCCCAGGCTGCTTTGGTCTGGCACAGCCTTTCCCCCAGCTGGTCAGGCCCACGAGCCAGAAGAAGTTGGCGTGTGGAGCTCTGCAGACGAGCGGGCCCCCGCTGTCACCCTGCAGCACAGGACAGAGGGTGAGGGGGGTGTTGGGGAGCCCCAGCAGTGTGAGGGTGATGCTGGGAAGCCCCAGCAGGGTGAGGGGGGTGTTGGGGAGCCCTAGCAGTGTGAGAGGAGTGTTGGGGAGCCCCGGCAGCCCCACGTGGGCCAGGGCTGCGGGTGCTGCCGGGGCTGGCCCGTGGCTGCTCCTACCTGGCAGGTGTCGATGCCGCCCCGCGGGTAGCCAGCACACAGGTTGTAGCTGCGCACGGCCCCTCCGTACCACTCGCTGCTGTTGCAGAGCTTGACATTGATGAGGCGCACCTTGGCCTCCTGCAGCACGTCGGATGTTTCTGCAGCTGTGAGCATGGCAAAGAATTAGCCCCCAGCAGCTCTGGGCCACTTCCCCTCCCCTGTCTGGGCAGAGCCCTTCCCTGAGCCTTGGCTTTGCACCCCCGAAGAGGCACTCGACCCTTGTCTGATTTTAGGCCATGGCTCAGAATCATAGAATCCCAGATGGTGGGGTTGGAAGGGACCTCTAAACATCATCTAGTCTGACCCCTCTGCTCAAGCAGATTCCTCTAGATCAGGTCACACGGGAACGTGTCCAGGAGGGTTTGGAAGACCTCCAAGGAAGGAGCCTCCACGCCCTCCCTGGGCAGCCAGGGCCAGGGCTCCCTCATCTAAAGAGCAAAAAATCATCCCGGGTCCTGCAGCCTTTCCTGACGGGAAAGTCCCCTCAGCATCGCGGCAGCCTGAGGTAGCTCAGGCCCCTGCCTGCAGCCTGAGCCCGGCCCTCGGGCAGCCCGAGCCGTCTCCCCAGGCTCGCCCCAGGCACACAGGCGCTTTCCCGGGGGCACTCACAGCCTTCCGCGGTGTAGCCCCAGCCAGCGACGCGGCAGTCTGTGAGCTGCGACACCACCACGTCGGAGAAGTGAGTCACACAGGCCAGCTGCACGTAGTCGCTGCACTGCACGGGCTCGTCCAGCTCCAGCAGGGCGATGTCGTTCTCCAAGGCGCCTTTGCGGTAGCTCTCGTGGATCAGCAGCCGCTTGCTCTTGCGCACTTGGGCCTCGGGGCCCAGCTCAGACAGCCGGGTGGCCCCGATCACCATGCGCCACGTCGGGACGTTCCTGGGGGGCAGATGGGGAGCAGAGGGCTCAGAGGGAGCCCAGCAGTTCCCTGCCTCCAGCTCGCCGAGGGAGAGGCCAGGTGCCCCGCGAGCCCCGGGCTGCAGGAACGGCACCAGCCCAGCCCGTGCCGAGCACGGGACGGGAACTCTGCCAGTGCTGGGGGCATGGCCCTGCCCTGCTCCTACTCACCTGTACTTGTCAAAGCAGTGTCCTGCGGTCAGGACCCACCGGGGATGGATGAGGGAGCCTCCGCAGATGTGCCCGCTGCCCGCTGCCCCGGGAAGCTGGATGCTGACGATCCAGGGCCAGGCTCCCGGGGAGGCATCGCTGCCGCCCACGATGCGCGACAGCCCGTGGTGCTCAGCCAAGGGCCGGGTCCCGCAGCTTCTCCTGTCACCAGAAAGTCACGAGTGTCCTGCTGGAGGGCTGGCTGCTGCTGGGGCTGCAGGGCAGCCGTCTGCCCTCCCCACCGGGCAGCGCACGGACAGCGGGGCCGGGGAACCCTGCGCCCCGGCTTCTGCCTTCGCCCCGCAGACGAGTGGTGCCAGCAGCCCAGCTCCCAGCTCCTGGGGTTTGGGAAGCTGTGGCAGGGCCATGGGGAACCAGTGAAGCCCATCATATCATCGAATCACACAGTCACAGAATGGTGGGGGTTGGAAGGGACCTTTAGAGATCATCCGGTCCAACCCCCCTGCAGAAGCAGCTCCCACCTTGATCAGGTCACACAGGAGGGTCTTGAAGCCCTCCAAGGAAGGAGCCTCCACACCCTCCCTGGGCAGCCTGGGCCAGGGCTCCCTCACCTCACAGAAAAAACTGCTGCCCCAACCTCCTGACACCCACCCTTTAGATGTTTGTAACTATTAAGAAGATGCCCCCTCAGCCTCCTCTTTTCTGCCCAAGCTCCCTCCCAGAGCCACTTACCCACAGCTTTGCACTGAGGCACTCACAGGCCAGCAGCACAGGCCCAGCAGGACGAGGACAATCAGAACTTTCATCACGCTGACAGCACGTGGCAGCTCCAAGAGCCAAGGGCACGTGGCAGCTCCAAGAGCCAAGGGCACGTCACCCCCAGCGCTGTGTCTGATGCCGTAGTGCTGATAGTGCCTGGAAAGCCTCGGCCGGGGCGCTGATGTCACAGAGCTGCTGGTTCTAGGGGGATTCTGTGTGGGGCACCACGAGGGGCCCAAGCTGGGAGGAGGCAGAAGCAGGGGTGGACACCTGAGGTCACACCACGCTCAAAAAGCCCCTTTTCCTCCTCTTTGCTCTTGGTCAAAATTGGTTTGGGAGCAGCATGACTTGTCAGAGAGCCGAGATCTGGGTTGTAGCCGCAACCCCAAATCTCCAGGGTGCTGTTTGGCTGCGCACAAGGGCCAAAGGCCTGTGTGTGTACTGCCTGCAGGAGGGAAATGCCACTTGGCTTTCCCTGGCTCTCGGTACCACCTCCTGTCCTCTCAGGATCCAGCATTTGGTCAGCAGAGAGCCTCAGCAAAGTTGTTTCACCTTAACTGCGGTGGGATGAGGATGAGGCACAGGAGGGGGTCCTGTTCTCAGGGACTTGTAAGGGTTGCTGGGTAGCTGAGTAGTTGTCGTGTGCAGTGTTCAGCGGCTTCACCGCCCCAGAGCTCCTGTAAGTTCAGTCAGTGGTGGCTACAGAGTGATGTCACTTGACTAGCCAGCAGCTATGTTGGGTGACTTGGACCCTGGTCTTTTTGGATTGCAGTGGGAACTCAGGCAGCTGACACAGCCCCTGTATTTACATGCTCACTGACTCACAGCGTCAGTAAGCACCAGGGGACATCCCACTAGGCTCATCCCAAAGCAGCCTCCATTGCTCCTTCCCTTGATGAAAAGCTGAGCCTTCCTTTTCTGGTAAATAAGCCAGTCACTGCATGGTTACTGAGCCCCTCTCACTTGCTGGCAGAATTTGCAAGCCTGGGACCTCGGACTTGCCTGACAGATGTGACCGTTTCCCTGGCTCTCGGTCTAAATGGTCTTCGTGGTGTTCTGAGGAAAAGGAACAAGAGCTCAGTGACACCTCGACGAGCAGGAAGAGCTTATGGTTACATCTTCCTCTGTCAAGTGCCCTCAGCTCAGTCTCTGCTCCCAGGTCTCAAGGGTCACCCCCAGACACAGGTCAGTGCCAGAGTGCCAGAAGCTGCTCTGCTGTCCCTCTGTGCTCTTGACCAAGGTCTTGTCTGCAGAGGCTGAAGGAAAGCAAAGAGGTGGGCAGCTGCTGCTGAGCTCTGATGTTTGGTACCTTATGGTGTGCACAGGTTTCTGAAGGTCTTGCAAGGAGGCCAGTGCTGAGGTGAAAGTGACTTTCCAGCCTAGGCCCCTTTTTGGGCTGAGACAAAGGCGACCATTGCTCTGCATCAGCTTTGCTCCTCATGGGTTGTGTTTCCTCTTTCGGCAGGTTCTTGCCCCCGTAGACTGTTTTCCTGGTGGAAAGCCTGACCTGTCTCGCCTGCTCTGCTTGTGTGGACGAGTCACTGAGGCTGCACAAGTGGCCTGCTGAACTGTGACAGGAAGGAGGCTGTTTCAAGGGACATTTTGAGTGCAGCTGGCTCCACATCTCCACCTGGCCCTTGGGATGCCCAGGAAACAAAAACACCAGCACCACCATTTTGCACCCTAAATGTGCACATGAAGAATTCAAGTTCCTTTAGACACAACAGTGTCCAAAGTCTTGGAGTCTCTGAAGTGTGCCAAGGCGTGTCTCCCTTGCCCCAGAGAGATAAACTTCATCAGAAGGAAATCTAGGCTGGAAGAGGTGGTTTTCCAGTGCTCAGTGGTCACTGCACAGGACAGCTGCCACCCAGCTTGCAGAAGAAAGGGCACAGTGCAAAGCAAGCAGAATCAAACTTGACTGTGCTGTATATGAAGGAAACCTAAAATGCAGGTTCTGTGTGCTGAACACAAGAGTGTTCTGTGGGAGGTGGAACTGAAAATGCTGTGTGCCTGTCTGAAGGGAATCCCTTCAGGGCCAGTGCAGGTCGAATTCCCTGCACTAGATCATTGCCACTAGCAAAAGCTTCTCACAGGGACAACTGCCCAGTGCTGCCTCTGTGCCTGGGGGCCCTCAGCAGAAGAGCATTTCTTCTCTGCACAACAGTGTGCTCTGACCACAGATGGGATTTTTAAAGCACAGCAAGTGTCAAGTTCAGGTTTAAGTCTTCCAACCCATCCAAGCAATTTGGGTATTTGGGCGCAATGGGCAGAGGAGCAGGAGAGCCAACTGTTCCTGCTTAGCAGAGGGATGGGGAGTAAGAAACAACAAGGATTGTTCTAACCAATGATGAAACTCAGATAGTTCCAGCAGAATGAGCTGTCTGAGAAGGCTTCCAGGTGGTGTTAACTGAAGTCAAGGAGCTCACAGACGTGCAGGAACTGGGGGGGTGCTGGGTTTGCTGATTCTCTGGAATTCTATTGGTAGCAAAACTGAGTGATGGTGTTTCAATGACGCAGCTGCCTGTTCTTTCCTGCTCTTCTCCAGCCCAGTGTTTCCTCACTAACCCAGCATCTGGAAGAGCAAACAATGGGTGCTTTAAAAGTCTCCCTCTCACTGCAGTGGTGACAGGTTTCTGTTGATCTCCTAAGGACTTTACTTTGGGTTTGGTTTGACATTTTGGCCACCTGGACTTGAGAATTCTCCCTCCCTTTTCCACCCCCCTTTTCACATTTGTTGCCTGCGATTCTCCCTTTACAGTTCTTGCTGGACATTTATCCAGACTCTGTGCTCTGCACTTGAAACAACCAGCAGATGATTTCTGATGGAACCTGAGGCTCTCTGCACTGGCCTGATGCAAAGGCAATTTGCATCAAAACTCCTCCAAAATCCTTTTTTTTCCTCTCAGAATTGCACCAAAACCTCATTTTATCCCTCACAACTCCCCCAAACCCCACTTTTTCCCCTCGAAACAATTCCAAAACTCCACTTTTTCCCTCAAGATGGCACTTTTTTACCCAGCAGTTCCCAAAAATCCCACTTTTTCCCTCAGAATAGCACCCAAGACCCACTTTTCCTCTGAAAATACCTCCAAAACCTCACTTTTTCACTCAGAACTCCACCAAAACACCACTATTTCCCTCAAAACTGCACCAAAACCCCGCTTCTTCCTCACAAAGTTCCCCAAAACTGCACTTCTCCCCTCAGAACTCCACCAAACCCCACTTTTTCCCCTCAAAACTGCACCAAAACCCCATTTTCCGCCTCAAAACACCACCCAAACTCCACTTTTACCCTCAGAATTTCCCCAAAACCCCACTTTTCCCCTCAAAACCCCACAAACTTGTTTTTTCAAACATCCACCCAAACCCCACTTTTTCCCTTTAAAAATTTACCAAAACCCCACTTTTTCCGTCAAAACTCCACCAAACCCCACTTTTTCCCCTCAAAACTGCACCAAAACCCCATTTTCCGCCTCAAAACACCACCCAAACCCCACTTTTACCCTCAGAATTTCCACAAAACCCCACTTTTCCCCTCAAAACCCCACCAAAACACTTGGTTTTTTCAAAAATCCACCCAAATCCCACTTTTTCCCTTTAAAAATTTACCAAAACCCCACTTTTTCCCTCAAAACTCCACCCAAATCCCACCTTTTCCCCTCAGAATTGCACCAAAACCTCATTTGATCCCACAACTCCACTGCTTTTGGCCCTCAGAAATGTACTCCATCCCCACTTTTCCTCTCAAAACTCTTCCAAACTACACTTTTCCCTGCAAAGCTGCACCAAAACCCACTTTTTCTCCTAAAACTCCAACAAAACCTCACTTTTGCTCTCAGAAATAAACAAAAACTCTACTTTTTCCCTCAGAATTGCTCAAAAACACCACTTTTCCTCTATCAAATTCCACCCAAATCCCAACTGTTTTCCTTTAAAATGCCAAACCTCACCTTTCCCCTCAGATTTGCCCCCACACCTCATGTTATCCCTCAGAAATCCCACAAACCCCCTCCCCCAGCACCCAAACCCCCTCCCCCAGCACTCAAACCCCCTCCCTCAGCACCCAGAGCCCTCCCCAGCACCCAGCCCCCCTCCAAAACTCCTTCCCCAGCACCCAAATCCCCTCCCCAGCACCCAGGCCCCCTCCCAAACCCCCTCCCTCAGCATCCAAACCCCCTCCCTATCCCCCTCCTCAGCACCCAAATCCCCTCCCAAACTCCCTCCCCAGCACCCAACTCCCCCTCCCCAGCACCCAAACCCCCTCCAAAACTCCTTCCTCAGCACCCAAACCCCCTCCCCAGCACCCTGAGCCCTCCCCATCCCCACCCCCCATCCCATCCCCCCCCAATACCCCATTAACCCCTTCTGTGCCGCCGCCCTCCCCAGACGTGGACGAGTGTTCGGGCCCCCCCCGCTGCCAGCCCGGCCGCTGCCTCAACACCGCGGGCTCGTTCCGCTGCCTGTGCCCCCCCGGCCTGGCCCCGCCGCTGCCTCCCCCGCGCCTGAGCCGCCCCCCGCCGTATTTATTGTGTAGATCAAGAGATTTAAGGCGGGGGGGGGCGGCATTGTGGCCCTCGGGATGATGGCGGGGGGGGGGGGCACCTATGTGTGTGTCCCCCCTTGGCACCCGCTGTGCTCCCCCCTCTCAGTGTTGGGGGGTCGCGGGGGGGAGGTTTGGGGGACCCCCCACCCCAACACACACTGTTACAGAATAAAGGTTTTGTATAAAATGAGGGGGGTTTGTTTCGCACCCCCCCCCCGTGAGAAATGGACGGGCCGAGGGGAGGGGCGGGGCCTGGCGCTGAGGGGAAAAGGGGCGGCTGTGGGTCTAAAGGCGGGAAAAAGGGGGTTTTGAGGGGAAAAAGGGGTTTTGGGGTCTTAAGGGATAAAAGAGGGGTTTTGAGAGGAAAAGGGGGGGTTTGAGGGGAAAAATGGAGGCTTTGAGGGGAAAATGGGAGGTTTTGGGGTCTAAAGGGATAAAAGAGGGGTTTTGAGGGGAAAAGGGGGGATTTGAGGGGAAAAATGGAGGTTTTGAGGGGAAAATGGGAGGTTTTGAGGTCTAAAGGGATAAAAGAGGGGTTTTGCGGAAAAAGTGAGATTTTGGGGTCTTAACGGATAAAAGGGGGGGTTGAGTCGAAAAGGGGGGTTTTGAAGGGATGAAAGGGGTTTTGAGAAGAAAATGAAAGATATGGGGGTCTAAAGGGATAAAAGAGGGGTTTTGAGGGGAAAAGGAGGGTTCTGAGGGGAAAAATTGAGGTTTTGAGGGGAAAATAGGAGGTTTTGGGGTCTAAAGGGATGAAAGAGGTTTTGAGGGGGAAAAAGGGGGGGGTTGAGGGGAAAAATTGAGGTTTTGAGGGGGAAAAGGGGGGTTTTGGGGTCTTAAGGGATAAAAGGGGGAGTTCAGTCGAAAAGGGGGGTTTTGAGGGGATAAAAGGGGTTTTGAGGAGAAAATGGGAGGTTTTGTGGTCTTAAGGGATAAAAGAGGGGGTTTGAAGGGAAAAAGGGGGGATTGAGGGGAAAAACGGAGGTTTTGAGGGGATAAAGAGGGGTTTAGGGGTCTTAAGAGTTAAAAGAGGAGGTTTTGAGGGGAAAAAAGGGGTTTTAGTAGGGAAAAGGGAGGTTTTGAGTAGAAAAAGGAGAGATTTGGGGATCTTAAGTGTCCTGGTTTAGGCCCATCAGGGAACAAAGACCACGATTAGCCTCCAGTATGGAAGAGGCTGAGAATTGCTCAAGGGCAGGGAGAGCTTAATTGCCACTTAAGGTTCAGGACAAAGCAGACCAGGCCACTCGGTTTCGGGAAGAAAACAGAGAAACAGTGTAATGCAACATCAACTAAAACATACCCCCAAAAACCCAAACCATAACCAAAATGAAACAACACAGAGAAATACATCAATGAAGAGTCCAACCAGCCTTTTGAAGAACACCTTCGTGCCACCCCTCCCCTCTTCCCGGGCTCAGAGCCCTGATCCCGGGGTTTTTACCTTGTCCCCCCCTGAACGGTTCGGGGGGGCAGGCAGTGGGGGTTTCAGTTAGTCTGTTCCCGATAGCTTCTGCCGTCTGTCCCTCCTCAGGACGGGTGAACTCCACACCAGTCCTCCCTGCGAGTCCGTGGGGTAACTCACACGCACGGCAGCCCTGCACGGGCTGCTCCGATGCCCACTGACTCCAAAGGCTGCAGCTCGTCTCCGCCTCTCGTGTGGGGCTGCTCTGCGGCGTGCAGGCTCTCCAGCACGGCCTGGGCCATGGCCCCTCCCCACACAGTCCCTCTCCCGTCCGGGCTCACTCACACGGAGCTGCTGGGAACTCTCGCTCCTGCCATGGATCTCCAGAGGCTGCAGGGGCACAGCTGCATTCTCGCCACGGCTTGCAGAGGGGTCTCTGGTCTGTTGCTTCTCCTTCATTCCTCCTTCTCTGGCTGAAGGGTCCGCGTGGTCGCCTCCATCTCGTGTCACTCTTACACCTCCTGCCTCGCATTCCAAATTCCCGTCCCCTAAATAGTGCTGGCAGAGGCGCCAGATTGGCCCAGCCGGGCCGGAGGTGGGTGTGAACCCAGGAGCCGGGGGAGAGTCCGCAAACTCTTTCTCGGGTCTTCACTGCAACCCGCTCCCCCTGTTACTAAGCCAAAAGCTGCTCCTTGCTAAACCAGAACACAAATAAACAAAAACTCTACTTTTTCCCTCAGAATTGCTCAAAAACACCGCTTTTCCTCTATCAAATTCCACCTAAATCCCAACTGTTTTCCTGTAAAAGGCCACCCAAACCTCACTTTTCCCCTCAGATTTGCCCCCACACCTCATGTTATCCCTCAGAACTCCCACACACCCTCACTTTTCCCCTCTAAATCCCAACAGAAAACAACTTGTTCCTTCAAACCTCCACCCAAACCCCCACTTTGGACCTCAGATAGTTACCAAAACCTTCCTTTTTTTCTCATAACTCCACCCAGATCCCCACACTTTCCCCTCAAGATTTCCCAAAAACCTCACTTTTTCTTTAAACACCCCAACAAAAACACATATTTTCCTTCCAAACTCCACACAAACCCCCACTTTTTCTCTCAGAATTGCTCCAAAACCCCACTTTTCCTCTCAAAACTACACCCAAATCCCAATTGCTTTCCCTCACAATTACCCCAAAATTACCGTCTTTTGATCCCTCAGAACTCCCCCAAAACCCCACTTGGTCCTTCAAAACTCACACAAAACCCCTTTTCTCCTCACATCTTCCCCAAAGTCCCTCTTTTCCCCTCAGAATTACTCCAAAACCTCACTTTTTCCATCCAAACTCCACCTAAACCCCACTTTTGCTCTCAGAAATTTAACAAAACCCTGCTTTTTCCCTCAAAACACCACCCAAATCCCACCTTTTCCCTCAGAAATGCCCCAAAAATCTCATCTTTTCCCTCAAAACTCCACCCAAATGCCACTTTTCTTTCTCAGAAATGTACTCAAACCCCACTTTACAGCCTCAAATCTCCTCCAAAATCCTTGTTTTTCCTCTCAGAATTGCACTAAAACCTCATTTGATCCCTCACAACTCCCCCAAACCCCACTTTTTCCCCTCAAAACGCTTCCAAAACTCCACTTTTTCCCTCAAGATGGCACTTTTTTACCCAGCACTTCCCAAAAATCCCACTTTTTCCCTCAGAATAGCACCCAAGACCCACTTTTCCTCGGAAAATACCTCCAAAACCTCACTTTTTCACTCAGAACTCCACCAAAACACCACTGTTTCCCTCAAAACTGCACCAAAACCCCGCTTCTTCCCCCAGAAGTTCCCCAAAACCGCACCTTTCCCCTCAAAACTCGACCAAAACCCCATTTTCCCCCTCAAAACACCACCCAAACTCCACTTTTACCCTCAGAATTTCCACAAAACCACATTTTTCCCCTCAAAACCCCACCAAAACACTTGTTTTTTTCAGAAATCCTCCCATACCCCACTTTTTCCCTCAAAACTCCACCCAAATCCCACCTTTTCCCCTCAGAATTGCACCATAACCTCATTTTATCCCACAACTCCACTGCTTTTGGCCCTCAGAAATCTACTCCATCCCCACTTTTCCCCTCAAAACTCTTCCAAGCTACACTTTTCCCTGAAAAATTGCACCAAAACCCACTTTTTCTCCTAAAACTCCAACAAAACCTCACTTTTGCTCTCAGAAATAAACAAAAACTCTACTTTTTCCCTCAGAATTGCTCAAAAACACCGCTTTTCCTCTGTAAAATTCCACCCAAATCCCAACTGTTTTCCTGTAAAATGCCACCCAAACCTCACTTTTCCCCTCAGATTTGCCCCCACACCTCATGTTATCCCTCAGAACTCCCACACACCCTCACTTTTCCCCTCCAAATCCCAACAGAAAACAACTTGTTCCTTCAAACCTCCACCCAAACCCCCACTTTGGACCTCAGATAGTTACCAAAACCTTCCTTTTTTTCTCATAACTCCACCCAGACCCCCACACTTTCCCCTCAAGATTTCCCAAAAACCTCACTTTTTCTTTAAACACCCCAACAAAAACACATATTTTCCTTCCAAACTCCACACAAACCCCCACTTTTTCTCTCAGAATTGCTCCAAAACCCCACTTTTCCTCTCAAAACTACACCCAAATCCCAATTGCTTTCCCTCACAATTACCCCAAAATTACCGTCTTTTGATCCCTCAGAACTCCCCCAAAACCCCACTTGGTCCTTCAAAACTCACACAAAACCCCTTTTCTCCTCACATCTTCCCCAAAGTCCCTCTTTTCCCCTCAGAATTACTCCAAAACCTCACTTTTTCCATCCAAACTCCACCTAAACCCCACTTTTGCTCTCAGAAATTTAACAAAACCCTGCTTTTTCCCTCAAAACACCACCCAAATCCCACCTTTTCCCTCAGAAATGCCCCAAAAATCTCATCTTTTCCCTCAAAACTCCACCCAAATGCCACTTTTCTTTCTCAGAAATGTACTCAAACCCCACTTTACAGCCTCAAATCTCCTCCAAAATCCTTGTTTTTCCTCTCAGAATTGCACTAAAACCTCATTTGATCCCTCACAACTCCCCCAAACCCCACTTTTTCCCCTCAAAACGCTTCCAAAACTCCACTTTTTCCCTCAAGATGGCACTTTTTTACCCAGCACTTCCCAAAAATCCCACTTTTTCCCTCAGAATAGCACCCAAGACCCACTTTTCCTCGGAAAATACCTCCAAAACCTCACTTTTTCACTCAGAACTCCACCAAAACACCACTGTTTCCCTCAAAACTGCACCAAAACCCCGCTTCTTCCCCCAGAAGTTCCCCAAAACCGCACCTTTCCCCTCAAAACTCGACCAAAACCCCATTTTCCCCCTCAAAACACCACCCAAACTCCACTTTTACCCTCAGAATTTCCACAAAACCACATTTTTCCCCTCAAAACCCCACCAAAACACTTGTTTTTTTCAGAAATCCTCCCATACCCCACTTTTTCCCTCAAAACTCCACCCAAATCCCACCTTTTCCCCTCAGAATTGCACCATAACCTCATTTTATCCCACAACTCCACTGCTTTTGGCCCTCAGAAATCTACTCCATCCCCACTTTTCCCCTCAAAACTCTTCCAAGCTACACTTTTCCCTGAAAAATTGCACCAAAACCCACTTTTTCTCCTAAAACTCCAACAAAACCTCACTTTTGCTCTCAGAAATAAACAAAATCTCTACTTTTTCCCTCAGAATTGCTCAAAAACACCACTTTTCCTCTGTAAAATTCCACCCAAATCCCAACTGTTTTCCTGTAAAATGCCACCCAAACCTCACTTTTCCCCTCAGACATGCCCAAAAACCTCCTTTCATCCCTCACAACTCCACTGAAATCACACTTTTTCTCTCACAATTGCGCCAAAACCTTATTTTATCCCTCAGAACCCCCCCCCAGCCCTACTTTTCTTCTCAAAACTCTACTAAAACCCCACTTTTTGCCACGTAAGAGGCAGGAAGGAAAAACCAGAACAGGGAGCTATCTTCAATCCCACCCATTTGGACTGCTCAGCTCCCACTGAAATAACACATGCCCTCCCTTAACGTATACCACTGAGTATGGGAGCTACAAGAAAGCAGGAAGGCAGACCCCAGCTACAGTAGTAAGTAGGTCCCCATGCAGTCTATCAGCCAGCACGGTGTCACATTTGCAGCTGCTTTCCTGTGGGAGCTATCTCCAATCACACTCACTTTGACTCCTCAACTCCCATTGAAAAAATACACACTGTCGGTAGAAGTTATATATCTCAATGGGAGATATAGAAAGCACAGAAAGAACCACTTAAAAATCAATGGGTGTAAGGGAACTAAAGAGAAAAAGGGACAAAATGGGGTCAGAGACTAAAAGGGATGTGGAAAGAGAAGAAGAGAAGGGAACGAGGAAAGGCAAGGGAAAAAGGAAACAAATAGGGCAGCAAATGGATGAAAAGCAACAGACGAAATGAAAAGCAATTAAGGGAACGAGGGGAAAGTTGAAAATGAGCGTCAGGGAACCACTATGGACGTGCAGAATGGACATCTAATATACTTTGGCAAAGACATTGGAGGCAAAAAACCATCAGCATGTCAAGAATTGTTGTGCTCATAGTGGGGTCAGCACAAAGGACACGGGCAGCGAGTCAAAAGGAAACAGGCTGATTGATACTGACATCTAAAGCGTGAGCATACACTACACTCCATCCACCAACTGCATCCAGTCATGGACAGTAACTAAGGAAGAGACATCGGCAGGTGCCTGAGTTCTCATCACCCAGACCCGCCGTGGCTGGGGAGCCCCAGTGCAGCCAGGACTTGCAGAACCTGTTGCTGCAACTGGGGAGTCCCACGCAGCGCGTCCACTCGTAGGGGAGGTCTCCAAGAAGGTCCAGCTCTTCTCTTCTCGAATCAACAACGTCACATCACTCCCAAAGCGGGAACAGCTGGTTGCACACTGCATTGAGATCCCCCCCGGAGCCTGGCCAGGGCTCAGGGAGGAACCAAGGGAGTTTCTTTCCCTGTTCGGCTCTGATCATGTATTTTCACGCCAAGCCAGACACCTGGTTTCATGACCTCGACAGTTGCCTCCAAACAAGCAAAGGAATCTCGTGGCATCTCTCTTCACTAACGATTCTATTCTGTCTGGCTACGTCTGTCACTAATCATCACACGTATTTCACTGATCATCAGACACTCACTTCATCTCCTGTTTGGCTGTGAGGTTGATTAGAGGTCAGCTTGAGTTTGGGGCCTGCTGCTCAGGCCTCAGCACTTCAGTTGGTCTTTTGACCTACAGGTGAACCCTCACAACATTTCTTTTCCTTTGTTGGCCACATAAAACATGAAATGAGACATGGAACAGAGATTAGAACAGTGACTGCAAAGCCACCAGGCATTGCCAGCCTGGGCCCACGGTCCTGTTCCATCCCGCCCTGGGCTCAAGATGTTGATCCATCATTTGGGTTGCAGTGGCCAAGCCAGCCAGGTGCCTTCTGAGGCACAGCCAATAGCTCCTCATAGTATGTGATGAGCAGCTCTGCCATCCACATTTGCTAACAGGAATCCACAAGTGATGACAAAGCATCTGCTTGACGTGGCCTGAGCAGAGCCGGGCCAAATACCAAGCCGAGGTTGCTGCCTGACGTGCTTTTCCTCATAGTCCTGCATAAATAGGGAAAAAACCCCAAATCCCCAGGAGTTAGAGGGTTTTAGCACTTCTGAAATATTTTAGATACTAAAATATTATGTCTAAAGAGGCCAAAAGTCAGTAGAAACCTGACCCTTCAGTGCAGCAGCTGGGACTGACCCTTCAGTGCAGATGCATTGGGCAGCAGCTGGGACTGACCCTTCAGTGCAGATGCATTGGGCAGCAGCTGGGACTGACCTTCAGTGCAGATGCATTGGGCAGCAGCTGGGACTGACCTTCAGTGCAGGTGTATTTGGCAGCAGCTGAGACTAAGGGTTTTCTAGACAGGGTGTTTTTCCCATGCCATTGGGTGAACACAGAGAATTGCCCCAGGGTTCCAAGAAAGCTCTTTTTTTGGGGGCTCATTTGAGAGTTATTTCTGACTCCACCTCAGAGCTCAAGATCAGGGATCTCAGTTGAGACCTGCCCACCAGTCCATGGGGTAAGAAGCCCATTGTTATCCACTGCCTCCATGGTGAGAGTCCTCCTGAGAAATGCCAGTCTTGATGAGTGGATGGAGTTGCCACCAACCTTCCTGTATTCCTCGGAGCTTTTCTTCAGAGCCTTTTCAATCAAGATGGTAGAGTTTGGCCTGGAAAGATTGGTTCTGGACAGTGAGGGCCTGGAGGGCAGACACACCAATAAACACCCCAACCATGTTCTCACTCCTCTTCCACTCACATGAGGCAGCATGTGCTCTGAACCCACCAAGGGAGCTGGACAGGGCTTAGAAAGCCCTGCCATGGGCTGCTTGAATATGCAGTGCCTCAGGGAAGCCCGAAACCCCCGCAGCACCTGCGGCTGCTGACCCTGCCTGGCACCGCTCTGTGAAACTGTCACCCTGTTGCCTTGGGCTGCAGCAGAACAAGCCTGTCCTTCCTTCAGATTGCTGGCATTTCTATCTCAGGCATGAAAGAGCCCATTGGTGTGGATCCTGGAGTTAGAAAGAGGCAGGAGACAGCCCACCCCTGCTTCCATCACCTTGCTGGGCTTCTAACGTGGCAACAGGCAACGCTGAGTTAGTGGTGTGGACTTTCAATGCTCATCCATCTCAGAGCTGGACACAGCAACAAGATGTTCTTTTAAGCAATTGTGTTGCTGTTACCATCCAAAGCATTCGCTGAATCCCAGAATGGCAGGAGTTGGGAGGCACCTCTGGAGAGCACCTAGAGGTGGAGGCCATCCACTGCTCTCCCCTCATCTACCCAGCCAGCCATGCCATGGTAGAAGGCCATCACCTTGGTTACACCTGGTACCTCTCTCTGTGCAAGAGTAAAAGTCACAGCTGCTGTGAAACTGGTATTCTTCTCTGGGACCTGACACCAGTGCTCTTTGCACAACTGCTGAGCTGCCTCAAACTGCCACAGCCACATGAGAAATAAAACAGTGGAACTGCCAACCTGGAGAGACAGGGATGGGGAATGAAACAGGGGAGCTGCCCACCTGGAGAGACAGGGCTGGGGAATGAAACAGTGGAGCTGCCCACCTGGAGAGACAGGGGTGGGGAATGAAACAGTGGGGCTGCCAACCTGGAGAGACAGGGGTGGGGAATGAAACAGTGGAAC